>NC_080543.1:53711254-54019588 GCF_028640845.1 Ahaetulla prasina
TCAAGCGGGAACTGAAGACTCTGCTATTCAATCGGGCGGGACTAGCCTAAATATTATTTTAATTTAATATTTTAGTTTAACTTAATTTTAATTGAATTTTAAATTGTATTAATCTATTTATAATTTTATATTTTAGGGTTTTATATCGGTCTTTTGACTGTTTTAGTTTTAAATTGGCCGGTTAAATATTTCATTTTAAATGTATTTTAAATTTATTGTGTACCTATGTGTTTTAATAAGGCTGTACACCACCCTGAGTCCTTTGGGAGAAGGGCGGTCTAGAAATCTAATTAATAAAATAATAAATAAATAATAAGGGGAACCTTTACCTTTACCTTACTGTTGATACTGTGTTGTCTAGTATTGTAAGAGGTGAAGGTATGGAAGGGTTTATCCTAAAGTCTACCACCATTTCTATGGTTTTGAGTGTGTTCAGTTCCAGATTGTTCCGGTAAAAGCAACAATATTATGGTTTGCCTCATTAGAATGAGATGTTAAATTCTCCTTTGCTAGAAATCTTCCTATGGAGAATAGATGGTCATCTGTCAGAAATTCATTTGTCTAGTGGATCCTGCATAGGCCATTGGGCTGGGCTCTATGATAACTTCCAATTTTATGATCCTGGGTTGCATTTGGAAGAATGTTAATAATGTATCAATAGAATATAGTGTCAGATAGGAATAGTTTATTTCAGTTTAGGAAAATTATGATGTTTCAAATAATGATATATATATATTTAAATGGCACAGTTTATCACATAATTGTAATTTTCCCCAGTGCATCAAAATAGTTTCATTAGAGGTGAATTTGAGGACATGTGTAGAAAACACTGACCAAAGACACTATAAAATTTGATTCCTAGAAATCCAGAAAACAGGTAACATGATTAGAGAGAGAGAGAAAGAAAAAGTCTACACTAAAGTGAAAAAAAACCCTGATATTTATAATCCTCAACAGTATAAAATATACAGTTATTTATGTATTTAGTCTGACCCGTTATTATAGACAAAATTCAAGCTGAAGTAATTTGATTTACAATGAAATGTTATTTCATCTGTCTTCTTTGTGAATGTATGCACAAATCTGCATAGCCATGCTAGTAAATATGAAAAGGGACAAAATGATCAAAGGATCATCCCTTTTCCCTGTCATGTATCAACAATTTAACAAGTCCCGGAACAAATAAGCACCTTCTCACTTTTGCAGTCTTTTCCTGAGGTTTTCTTCTGGTTCATTAAATTTCTCTTGGCTTTTTGATTGCCTTAGCTTCAGCCTTCATGCATTGATTTTGCAGCCTTGGCTGATAGTATCTGCTTGACACAGATTGCTGACAAGAGTGAATGGAATACCAAAACCTTTCTTTGAAGACTAACTTGCAACAAAGTAGTTATACGAATGAAGGCGAAGCTGGAGTTAATTTCAAGGTCTTCTTTTGTATTATGCAAAATGTTGCAATAGTCCTGATCAATATTCCAGCAGATATCCATGCTGTCTTGAAAGATACTATGTGATTCTATTTTTAGCTCCCCATCCTCCAGCTCCTCACTTTCATCCAACAGTTTACATTGGTATGTAAATATCTGAGCCCCCATTGTCCATCAGTCTCTCCAAAATTTCTTTTACAAACTCTGGAATTTCCATGATTATAGTAATAACTTCCTTTTGAGCTGCGTCATTTCAGTGAAACAGTACAAACAATTCTTTCAAAAAGAAAGAAATCAAAATTACATCTACATGATCTTCTATTTACAGTACAGGTGGAGAACTATTGTCGAATCAGTTACTGTAGCAAAGTGTGTATCTCCCCTGGGAATTTCGCAAAGTGAACTGTTGCTTTGTAAAATTTATTGTGATGGCATATTCAATTTTTAAAAGCGACTATCAAAACAACTGCAGACCTAGAAATTAATTCAGGATAGGAAAACAGCTGAATCAATTATGTATTTGTGGCAATGATTTCACTAGCATGTGGTTAGAATTAAAATATGCACTTCGGGATCAAACCAATATATCCAAGGTTTATAAATGAGCACATCTGAAAGTAAAGAAATAAAAGCTAAAAATTACAAAGGGTATAAAATGTTTTTGACCTTTACAAATGCATTACTCTGCACATAATTTTGGGGGGGGGGGAGGAATTACTATGTCTTTTCAAATATAAGGGTAGCCGTGGGATCTATTTGAAAATTAGTGATTATTAGTGATGGCAGTGATAGTATTAGTGATATAATTGATAATGGAAAGCATGATTCTCATTTATATGTTGGGTCTCTCTGTTAAGTATTAAATATACATACGATGCAGGATTCCCAACCTAATATAGTCTGCGGAATATTGGGACTGTGCGTCTTGAAATTCTCCATTCACCATTTTAGTTTGCAGCACAAGGAGGTATAATCTGAACACACATGGAAGTCTTCTGCTTGAGTCTACTGAAAGGATTTCTTCTGATTTCTAATGAGAACAACTGTCATTTCATTTTCTGTTACTGACATTTGATGCTGTATGGAATCCTTGGTGCTTTCTAAGCTTGGATGTTTTCTGGGATGTGTTTTATTATCAAATTAGGTAACATCAGTGCACTGATTATGATATCTAGTTGGGTAATGAAATGTCTGCAAGGAAACAACCAAACAATTACAGATAGAAGAGAATATTTATAGCTCAGTTTGAACTGTAGAGTTCTTCATGCTCTCTGAACTTGGTTATTTTCTGCACTGATATTTCTAGTTGCGTAATGAATTGTCTGCAAGAAATTAATCAAGCTCAGAGAGCACCAAGGACCCCACAGTTCAACCCTGAGTTACAAATTTTCTCTTCCATAGATAATTGGTGCTGTTTTCAGATCTGCTAGTTTCTCAGTTCAAATTGCAACTCCAGTTACAACTTTTCTCCAGCCATTCTAACAGGAGAAAACTATTACAAATTGGTTATTAGAAAGGATTTCTAATAGGTCTCCTGCCTCATCTCATAATTTCTCACAAATGGGATTAATAATAGGATTAACCCACCACCATTAGAACAGCAAAAGACACAAGACTCACTACATTGCACAACCCCTGGAACATCTCAGTCAGAACCCTATAAAATCCAGCCACTCACTCAGCCATTTGGTCAGCCACTCCAGAAACATTTATTGTTGTCACTGTTGTTTCTGGAAACCAAAAAAACTTTTTTTCCCTATGCAGTCAGCCTCCATTTTATTTCCAGAACCTTTCTCCCGCCTTGGAACCAGACTGGATTTTTCTTCCTACAACATGTAACTCAAGGGAACAATATTCCTCCCTCCTATTTTCCTCACAACAACAGCCATGTGGGGTGTGTAGGGCTGAGAGAGAGTGACTAGTCCAAAGTCATCCAGCGAAATATCATTTATAAGGCAGGACTAAAACTCCGTCTTTCAATTGCAGAATATTTTCATTTTTCATTTTATTTTTTTTATAGTTGCGCTTTAGGTTAACATAATCAGTTTTACTTTAGTCACATATTGTTTTAAAAAAATACTCAGTAAAAATAAACAGACACAATGGCATAAAGATTAATGCTAGACTAAAGGCAGGAGTCAACAAAAAGAAAAAAGAAAGATAGTAAAACTGACACTAGGGAAGCCTTTTTTTGGAGAAAAAAAAAGATTCCAGGAAATTGATTAAATTAAATTCTTGATTAAAACTGGGAAGGGGGGATGTGGGGAGGGAATGTAGCTGGTATTTAAGCCATATCTACAATGCCTTTATTTACAGGGATGAAATTTGTTTTGACTATACAGCTGGATTTTGTATTTTTAAAAATGGAGAAACAATAGTGGTGGGGGCATGGGGGTGTGCCCACGCACATGCATCCACACTCATTCTTGAAAAGCTTTGGGTTTATTTTGGTGGGAACCCAACACATTTTTAGAAGGCAATACAGAACACATACATAGATTTCCTGACACTTCATGTGTCAGCCTTCCCAGTTATGACCAGATGAGCTAATTCTACTTTATTGTGAGGCTGCATTAATAAAATTTTGCAAGTCTGACAGTACAAATCTTCCAGTATCTCCTTTACAGCTTGAGAGGTCAGCGAGGGTCTCTTCTGAGCCTTTTTCTCTGCTCATTATGCAGCTGGAGGCTATGCCCTGTCTTATCTAATGTTCCCTAGGCAGTATCTCTTTACCCCTTTTCTCAAAGTCTTACATACATACCATTATGCCATCCAAGTCTAAAGTTTGACCAGACACAACCTGCATCCCAATCACATCTTTTATCTTCCTCTCTTCTTTAAAGAGACTTGCAGCTTTTTTTAAATAAATCTTCCATTGGCGTCATAAAGTCCATTGATTTGGGATTTCTCCTCTGAAAATAGCATTCCACTGAAGGGGTGAGAGGGCAGAAAAGTGTTTATTGTAGATCATTTGTTAAACTCCAAATAACTGAGTGAAAAGCAAAAGGGCCTCCTTGAAAATGCTTAACAGCTCAAGCAAATTCCTGTGAAAGAGCTGAGTCTTGGGACTGGGTCCAGAAACAATTATTAGCCTAAAATAAGTCATTTTAAGATTGTATGTCTTACTCTTTTGGCATATATAATTTTCATTTTTCATTTTTCTTTCTTTCTTTCTCCTGTATTATTAGCTATTGAACTGATAGTGTGTTTGATTATTTGGAATGCAGATTGTAAGTCATAGAGTTGGACATATTGTCATTTATATTAATCTTTCTTGCAGTAGAATGGCTTATACCATTAGCTATTTTGCTGGATAGTTCTGAGATGATTATTGTATGTGTGAAGCAGAATAACACTCAACCAAAATTATTCATCTTCAGTCTGGTCAAGCTTTTGGGATGATATAGGGAATGACTGCATCTTTGTTTGCTGCAAATTGCAGAGACATTAATATGCAGTGAAGTATTAAGGCATTAAAATCTTCCAATATTTCATTTCTTTGAATTGCTCTAGATTCCCAGTCAGCAAAAAGTGTTGTTCCAGTATTACAATTAACATGAAGCAGTTGGTTTTATGAGGTGCCATAATGATGAGATAATTACCAATAGAATCTCATGAAACAGAAACAATCAGGAGGACAGGGATAAAGAGACAGTCACCACTGTGTGTGAATAAGTAAAATTACCCATCTTTGTTGACTGACTCAGAAAAAGTAACTTAATATAACAACCAAATGTGCCATTCAAATAATAACGATATAGTCACAATAGTAAAATAACCCTAAGAGAATTATTAGTGCAGATTACACGAAGTTAAAGAAAATTTTCTATCTAAAACTTTTTCATGTTCAGTTTTCCAAAGAGTCGTGACCTTTCTTGAAGAATACTAGACTTTGGGTGAAACTTGGATCTGCTGGTAACTAGACATATCAAGATTAAAATACTTATCTCATAAAAATTCAGTTCATTGGATATAAACAATGTTACATTTAAAAATGTAATATAAAAATAACTGCTATTGTTTTTATAATTAATTACAATGAGCTATAAATACTTCTGAGAAACAGTCATATAGACAGAAGTACATATGACTAGCGGTAACATAATTATTTCCCTTCTTATCCTAAATGATGAAATCAGGAAAGTGTAACATGTATTCTAGTTATCTGTTTTAATTGAGATAATGTGTGCTTTATTTTTGTTGTTGATCATTTTTGTACACCATCCAGAGTAATGTTGTTTTATGTTAGTCTACTTCAAACCAATATACCAGAATCAATTAAACTAAGTTATTTCTGCATCTGTCTGAGCTGCCACTTATTTCTTCCATTTACAATGTTTCCCTGGAAGAAAACTGCTTTGGATCAAAAACAATCAGTTACTTGTTTTGGCCAAAATGGGAAACAGTCATCACAAACAATTTTGGATTTATTTTAGAACCTGGTTTCTTCAGAACCTAGTAATGTTATTATCCTAGTACTCAGGTAAAAGAAAACTTCAGATAGGTAATCAAAGAAATATTCAGTCATAGTTTGCGTGAATGGGGTTTAAGGAATGCAGACAGTCAAGCCACTAGCTGGATTCATATGACATATCGATTTGCAGAGTAGCCAATCAGATTTTTAAATCAGTATGTAGTATAAACCCAGCTAATGTACTTAGCTTCAGCTTAGTATCCTGTCAAATGTGGTAAGAAAATCAATTAACAATTTATTTATTTGTAACATTTGTAACTGCCCCAGTCTTGGCACTCTGGATAGTGAATGATATCAGATAATTTTTAAAAAATCAAGCAAAATTAATGCATTTTTGTTTATATAAAACCTTATGTTATAATATATCTCACAATCAGCTTAGGTTAAAGTCAGTCTTTTCATACCCTTTTCCCCCCAATACGGATGTGATTACTTACATAAAACATATATATTGCTTTCAATTTATCATAGTATAAATAACGTGGAAATCCAATAGCCATGATGTACTCAAAATATCTGCTTATGTTGCACTGAGAATAATAAGTGTATCCAAGCTATAAAAACAATGATTTTGTATTCTTTGGAGATTATATAAGCAAAAAGATCTGAACAAATCAGCAGATTGATTCAAAGAAACATGTTCACAGCAGGTAGAATATCACAAAAACATTTAATTAAATAATTGATTTCCACTGAATGTTGTTCCAGTTCTGCCTTGAAAATGTAACTGATGGTTTCTGGATCATTCAGTACTTTAAATAAAAAGCTTTGGAAATTTCAGTGAGAATTCTAGAAGTTTTCTGACTACAGAAAAAAAAAGCTCTCAAAATATCTAATAATTCAAAATAAAAATTATCACTAGTATGAATTCCTTTGTGATAGTCCTAGATTGATCAATTTCTTTGTTTCTCTTATTGGCAAACACTGATACAGATGTTTCCGGAAAGGGAAGTAGTACTTACTCTAAACTTGTATGCAAGTTCTATACTAGGCAAGCTGTATCTTGGCTGCAAAGATACTTCTTAAATGAAGACAAGCACTCAGTTGCAGCAAAGTGATACAGAAAGTTTTCTCCTACCCTTCAAAAATCATCTTGATTTTTAGAATTCAGTCAGAGTATCCCTATCCTATAAGAAGCCTAAAATGATAACTAAAATTGAAGAAAATAGTCATGAATAATAGAAAAATATCAAATTCAAGGCCTAAATATAAATGTAGAGATAGCCTGATTGTTCTAAGCTTTAATTCTGCCGTAGGTCCACAGGAATCCATATGCAAATGCAGCCATTCTTGTAACTGAGGCATCACTTTATGGAGTACAGCCATGCAATGATTTGGAACCAATTTAGAATAGGTCCTTTGGAGCATGCCGCAGTGTGAATGCAGAACATGTCTGCAGCCTATTAAACATCTGGTTGTTTTCAGAATTGCTTGATTGCAGTGGAAAGTCCCCATGTTCTTCTTGAAAATCATAACTGAAGCATCTCGTGGCTTTTTTCTGCAGACCGTTCCATGTAACAAGGTGTTTGATATCATAGTAGGCATCAGTAGTTACTCGGCTTCTGCCCTTTGTAGTACTTGGACTATGCTTCTGTGGAACAAAATCTGCTACTGCTTGTCTCGTTCTTCTGAGGTCGGTAAAATGAGGACCCAGATTGTTGGGGGCAATAGGCTGACTCTGTAAATCTCTGTAAAGCGGTATATAAGTCTAAGTGCTGTTGTTATTCATGTTCATTTTCTTTTCTTACTTTCAGGCAAACTTCTGTACTGATTATTGGTCTAGTGAAATGCCTCCAACTCCATGTTATTCTGCTTGGGAACAGAACAATTGTAGAGAATTAAGGATGGGGAGGCTGCAACCTGGAGGCCCTTTTTGTGACTCTTAAAATTAGTAGATCATTCCATAGTATTAGGAGTTGTAACATTCCTGTTTTATGACATTGCTTTCCTTATCATTTCTATTTAATATTTTTTGGAGGATATAATCCATAACCTTGCTTGTCACAAGCTCTTTTGCATTCTTTTGAGTAGGAGCTCAGTGATCAGTGTAGCTCTATATGATAATAAAATGTTTTTGTTGCATTTCTCTCCAAATGCTCTGTTTCCTTATGTAAGTGGACACTTTTCCCACAACAGATCATCCCACAAAATAATCTTAAAATGAGGCTTCTCTTTAAACTAAGCCAAGCCTTGCAAGGAGAGGAAGCACTCATGGGAAGCCAGTTTCTGACTGAGATTCCAGATTTCAGACTGATATCAGACTTTATCTGCAAATGGAAAGAAAAGCACAAAATGAAACATTTTTTTTCTCACTAGTTGACCCAGTCACTTTTTTTTTACACTTATCTAATGCAAATTATTCAGAGTCACCCCTTAGTCAACCAGGGCAGAATGCTTTCCAACTTCCAATTGTCTTTAAAATATCCCCTTCTTGTTGTATTCAAGATGATGAGCACTGATTTGGTTCGTAATCCCACGAACTTTCATAAGGAACTCTAATTGTTTGTATAAATCCCCCATAGTAGAAGTGCTCTATCCATAGGCAGCCCTGGCATTACACGCCAACAAAAGGTCAGGTCTATAGACCCATGTGGGACTATGGGAAGAAAGATTTATCATTGGCAGTGCCTTACAATCATCCATTTTTTCTCCCATCCTTGCCTTATTATGAAGGCTTTTCCTCCTGTATATGCCATTGTGTAGAATGTGCAGCACTCTGATTTTACAATGAGATTTTCCCAAGGTAAGCTGAAGGGAAGGGTGTTTTCTGGTCAGATTGGATACTTCAGTATCATATGACATGTTGACTTGTCATTTCTAATACAACACTTTGAATTTTCCTTGCATAGCAACTGTTACCAAGACAGGCATACTAGCAGGCTTCACATTCTGTGCTAAGCTATACTTTCTTTAGTCATCTCTTATTGATTAAACTTTAGTTTACTTGGTTCATCTATATCTGAAAGTTTAAGCCACGATTTACAAAACATCTCCAAACAAGCAGGCCAGCATTGTGCTTAGCCTAATAGATAAATATATAAATCCAGTCATTGACTCAGGCACTTTAGAAAATAAAAAACTAAGATATTATTAGACCCTTCACAGCTCATTTCCAAAATGCCATGCAAATATAAATTTACAATTTAAAAGAATTTAACAATTTCTTTAAAGATCATTTTTAACATTTATTACAGTACATAAATTTACAGTGAAAATAGAATGTTTTCTTAGTTCTCAAATGAACAACAGGAAGAATATTAATCTGTCACATATATTTTGATACATAATTTAATTATGATTTTTTTTCTCTTTGGCCTTTATACTTAGTATGTATGTGAAATGAGAACTCAATATCCATAACTATAAGAAGACACTTTGGGAGCTGTTGTAATGTAGGGCTAAAATCAGGGTGACCTTTATGTTCATTCTCAACATAAAACCCACCCAGTAATATTGAACCAATCACTTTCTTTCAGGCCAGAGTTGTTTTTGTTCAAGGTTGACTCAGCCTTCTGTCTTTCCAAGATCAGTAAAATGAGGACCCAGATTGTTGGAGGCAATATACTGTCATTATAAACTGCCCAGAGAATGCTGTAAAGGACTATGGGGGTCTAAGTATATATAAATCTAAGTGCTATTGCTATTAAATCTGAATCAGATTGATGTGTTACTTATACACAAAATTTGCAGTAGAAGCCAAGTGTCTGTTCCATTCCAATTTTGTTATGATTGTAATAAACTAGCTGAATACCCGTGCTCTACTATGAAACTACGTGATCGGGCTTGATAAATCGACACTTATAGCTTGAAATTAATGAGTAGTTACGATCAGCTGCTCCTCTCTGTTTCTCTCCCTCAGCCTTGCCCCACAGAAGCTTATCCTATCCTGTCCTCCTTGTCTCCCTCAGCCTTGCCCCACAGAAGCCTCCCCTATCCTATCCCCTGTTCACTGCTGTGAAAGTAAAACTGAAACTGAAACTCCTCTCCCCTGCTTTTTTTTGCATTTGGGACAGATTTCTTTTCAGGTGGGGAGGAGTAGTAGAACTCCTTAGCATCAGAGCGTGTTAATCATAGAATAGGAAATACAAATGCTCTGATGGTCATTTTGAAAAATCCTTTCTTAGTGAGCACCTAGAAGCCAAGATGAACGTACCTGGCAAATTTCAAGTTTGTAGGCTTTACAGTTCTGGAGATTTTGTGATGATGCATGAGTGGTATTTCACTTTTATATCTAGAGATAATATGCTCTACCAGTACAGAATACTTAAACAATTATCTGTTGCATATGCACAGTATACGATGAAGAATAAGTTACAAATAAAGACTCTCTGAAGCCAAGCATTTTCGTGTATATATGGATATTTGTGTCATAGGCTTGGTAACAATATTTTTGCTTTCTTCTGGGATGTTTTTCAACTTCTCTGAGTAAATAATTTATGTATCATGTTTTCATGCCAAATTTTAAATGGCAGATCAGAACTATAAGTTAAGGCATATAAGTGACACTGGACATAGAACAGCCAAGATTTTTAACTGCTTATTACCTACCAAACCCTGCCTCTTCACCAACAACACTAAGTGAAAGATTTAACTGAAAGGCGAGATCTGAAACAGAGGGGAAAAAAATCTTTATCTACATGGCCAGAACATTTCTGTGCCACAGGGAACCCGGCCAAGTGTAAATAAACTGTTGGCAGAAGGCCTTTGACTGGCTTATTTTCTTGGGAGTGTTGGGGGGGACAGAACACCTCCTACTGCACCAAAAGCGTTGTTCTGGCCAGGGGAGTTTTCACGGCAGCAGCCAAGTACCCCCTCATTCGGCATTTCCTATGAGGTGCCTCAAACTTGTGCCCTCCACCGGTCCACCACTTCCCCACTTGTCGTTTGAACGTCGTTCTCATGGCTTTGACCAAACCTCCATTCGAGCCACTTTAAGTCACATCACTCCATCTCTTATCACTCAAAGTCTCCTTCCTCTTCGCCATTACATCGGCCAGACACATCTCCGAGCTCGCCGCTCTAGGACTGCTGAATTGCGAAAATCAGAATAGTATTTGTTTAAGAGGAGTATTTCATCCATCTTATTTGCAAGTGAGCGTATATTTGTTAGGAAAATTGAAGGCAGAGGAGTTTTAGTGCGAGTTCTTAGCTTGATTAAGATCCCAGATCGTTTACCTCGTTTCCTTCGTTTCCGTCGTTTTTTTTTTTTAGTAATCCATGGCTCCGTGGGAATTGCCTCCTCCTGTGTTAGAATCTCCTCCGTGTTTGTAAAGACAGGCGGGGGTGAGATTAAAGAAAGCTGCTCCTTAAAGAAATGTTCCTTAATTTTTAGCAGATGGTCTCGTGAGTAGAAAATCCGTAGTGAGTCACAGAGAACAATTAGAAATAAAGAGACAATTAGAGAGCATTTATTGATTAAACTTTAGTTTACTTGGTTCATCTATATCTGAAAGTTTTTTTTTTTTTTTTTTTTTTTTTTAAACTGAAGGATTACTTTATTGATAATGTACAGGATCTTTTAGGTGGTTGCCACAGCAGCTGCCTGAGTTCTTTGCACAGACACTCTGGTGGTGTGGGTCTTCGCCAGATGATCAGTGAACTCCTGATAAGGAGATTTAGTGAAGACAGTTTCTTTCCAGAGATCAGGGGTCAGATAACTGTAAGTCTTGGAGATAGCATCAAAGGTGGCTTTAGCAAAATTGCCCAAGGTAGCAGTGCAGCCCCTGGCCGAGGTGTAGCAGTCATCGATTCCCGCCATCATCAGTAGCTTCTTGGGAACGGGGGCAGACACAATCCCTGTGCCACGTGGGGCGGGAATGAGGCGAACCAGGACGGACCCACACCGGCCTGTCACCTTGCAAGGCACAGTGTGAGGCTTGCCAATCTTGTTTCCCCAATAGCCTCGCCTCACCGGCACGATGGAGAGTTTCGCCAGGATGATGGCCCCACGAATGGCCGTGGCAACTTCTTTAGAGCACTTAACCCCGAGACCAACATGACCATTGTAATCCCCAATTGCAACAAAGGCCTTGAATCTGGTGCGCTGGCCTGCCCTTGTTTGCTTCTGCACTGGCATGATTTTCAAAACCTCATCCTTCAGCGAGGAACCCAGGAAGAAGTCAATGATTTCAGACTCCTTGATTGGAAGAGAGAAAAGGTAGATCTCTTCTAGAGATTTGATCTTCATGTCCTTTACCAGTCGGCCCAATTTGGTCACAGGCATCCATTCTTTGTCCTCAGCTTTGCCTCGAGCCCCGCGACCGCGGCCCCGACCACGGCCCCGGCCTCTTCCACGGCCGCGGCCTCCACTGCCGAAGCCACCTCGGAAGCCTCCCCTGGTGGTGGCGGCGGCGGCGGCAGCTCCTCCTCCTGCTCCTGCTCCTGCCCCTCCCGCAGCACCGGCGTCATCCGCCATTTGGTGCGATAGAATAGCCTGAAAGTTTAAGCCACGATTTACAAAACATCTCCAAACAAGCAGGCCAGCATTGTGCTTAGCCTAATAGATAAATATATAAATCCAGTCATTGACTCAGGCACTTTAGGAAATAAAAAACTAAGATATTATTAGACCCTTCACAGCTCATTTCCAAAATGCCACGCAAATATAAATTTACAATTTAAAAGAATTTAACAATTTCTTTAAAGATCATTTTTAACATTTATTACAGTACATAAATTTACAGTGAAAATAGAATGTTTTCTTAGTTCTCCAATGAACAACAGGAAGAACATTAATCTGTCACATATATTTTGATACATAACTTAATTATGATTTTTTTTCTCTTTGGCCTTTATACCATTTAGTATGTATGTGAAATGAGAACTCAATATCCATAACTATAAGAAGACACTTTGGGAGCTGTTGTAATGTAGGGCTAAAACCAGGGTGACCTTTATGTTCATTCTCAACATAAAACCCACCCAGTGATATTGAACCAATCACTTTCTTTCAGGCCAGAGTTGTTTTTGTTCAAGGTTGACTCAGCCTTCTGTCTTTCCAAGATCAGTAAAATGAGGACCCAGATTGTTGGAGGCAATATACTGTCATTATAAACTGCCCAGAGAATGCTGTAAAGGACTATGGGGGTCTAAGTATATATAAATCTAAGTGCTATTGCTATTAAATCTGAATCAGATTGATGTGTTACTTATGCACAAAATTTGCAGTAGAAGCCAAGTGTCTGTTCCATTCCAATTTTGTTATGATTGTAATAAACTAGCTGAATACCCGTGCTCTACTATGAAACTATGTGATCGGGCTTGATAAATCGACACTTATAGCTTGAAATTAATGAGTAGTTACGATCAGCTGCTCCTCTCTGTTTCTCTCCCTCAGCCTTGCCCCACAGAAGCTTATCCTATCCTGTCCTCCTTGTCTCCCTCAGCCTTGCCCCACAGAAGCCTCCCCTATCCTATCCCCTGTTCACTGCTGTGAAAGTAAAACTGAAACTGAAACTCCTCTCCCCTGCTTTTTTTTGCATTTGGGACAGATTTCTTTTCAGGTGGGGAGGAGTAGTAGAACTCCTTAGCATCAGAGCGTGTTAATCATAGTATAGGAAATACAAATGCTCTGATGGTCATTTTGAAAAATCCTTTCTTAGTGAGCACCTAGAAGCCAAGATGAACGTACCTGGCAAATTTCAAGTTTGTAGGCTTTACAGTTCTGGAGATTTTGTGATGATGCATGAGTGGTATTTCACTTTTATATCTAGAGATAATATGCTCTACCAGTACAGAATACTTAAACAATTATCTGTTGCATATGCACAGTATACGATGAAGAATAAGTTACAAATAAAGACTCTCTGAAGCCAAGCATTTTCGTGTATATATGGATATTTGTGTCATAGGCTTGGTAACAATATTTTTGCTTTCTTCTGGGATGTTTTTCAACTTCTCTGAGTAAATAATTTATGTATCATGTTTTCATGCCAAATTTTAAATGGCAGGTCAGAACTATAAGCTAAGGCATATAAGTGACACTGGACATAGAACAGCCAAGATTTTTAACTGCTTATTACCTACCAAACCCTGCCTCTTCACCAACAACACTAAGTGAAAGATTTAACTGAAAGGCGAGATCTGAAACAGAGGGGAAAAAAATCTTTATCTACATGGCCAGAACATTTCTGTGCCACAGGGAACCCGGCCAAGTGTAAATAAACTGTTGGCAGAAGGCCTTTGACTGGCTTATTTCTTGGGAGTGTTGGGGGGGACAGAACACCTCCTACTGCACCAAAAGCGTTGTTCTGGCCAGGGGAGTTTTCACGGCAGCAGCCAAGTACCCCCTCATTCGGCATTTCCTATGAGGTGCCTCAAACTTGTGCCCTCCACCGGTCCACCACTTCCCCACTTGTCGTTTGAACGTCGTTCTCATGGCTTTGACCAAACCTCCATTCGAGCCACTTTAAGTCACATCACTCCATCTCTTATCACTCAAAGTCTCCTTCCTCTTCGCCATTACATCGGCCAGACACATCTCCGAGCTCGCCGCTCTCTCCATTAGGAAGGAATGTTAGGAATATACCTTTGTATATTTCACAATGATCGTGTGGTTCTCAGATTGGATCCGATCTTTGTCCCTAAGATCAATTCAATCTTTCACCATGCTCAGGAGATTGTCCTACTGGACCTCTGCCCTTCTCCAAGCCATCAATTGGAATGCCTTTGGCACACTTTGGATGTGCGCAGGGCATTAAAGATTTACATCTCCCAAACGGCTTCATTCCAGAAGTCTGAGGCCTTGTTTGTATCCTTCCAACAGACATCATTGGGGGCCAAGGTTTCAGCTAGATCCCTGGGGAGGTGGCTTAGGGTGACTATCACCTCAGCATATCAATAACAGGCTCTTCCAATTCCACACCAAATTTTGGCCCACTCAACCAGGAGCGTAGCAGCCTCTGTGGCCTGGAATATGCAAGCATCATTACTGGAAATTTGCAAAGTGGCCACCTGATCCACGCCGACACCTTTTATCAGGCATTACCGACTCGATGCATATGCGTTCACTGACGCTGCATTCGGCAGATGGGTTCTGCAACAAGTTCTTGCTGACTAGTCTCATGGAGCCAACACATTCCCACCAGAAGAGGACACCAGCTTTGGTATGTCCCACATCTGACTGGCATTCCCACTGACAGGGAGAATGGGCGTTGGCTTACCTGATACGCTCCTTCTTGGAGAAGTGGGAACGCAGTCAGCCCCACCCTGGGGTTCCTTCACAGCTCAGGGGCGTTGGAGTGGGTGGCTTCTAATTGTTTATCATTTCAGGTAGACACGACAGTCTGCTACACGTCCTCACCGAAAAGCTGGGGAGGAGAGGAAGAGGTGGGGCTAAACAAATTAGCAGACTTGGTCCTTGAAGAGGGACAGGAGGGAAAACCCACATCTGACTGGCATTCCCACTTCTCCAAGAAGGGGCGTATCAGATAAGCCAACACCCACTCTAACCTTCTACAATCTAAGAATACTGTTGCATGCATTAATATTTTCACTTTAAAAAAAGCAGCTTCGTACAATTTGCTACATAAGATTTGTGCTTATTAAAAATCAATGTAGCCTCAAAAGGCATTGTGCAGAAGTTGTATTAAAGTTTCATTTGTGTGTGCATGCATACCAGCCAACAACTGAACAATCTTCTCAGTGCAAAATTTTTTGATATTAAAGATATTTTTTGTTCAAAAAATCCCCAATGAATTCATCTTTTTATTCATATTGTAAAAATGAGATATCCAAGGGGCATATTACTTAATGTTAAGACAGCTCATAATGCAATTTATCAATTGCACTGTATTACTATACTGAATAATAATTGGATATAGGGGCAGAACTTAAAAAAATATTGTATTAATATTTCTAAACCCACAAATAAGATTAATTGCCTTTTAAGACTTTGTTCAAGAAAACAAGTGCTTTAAGGAGATGTTGGTATAGCTCCATTTTCTCTAGATATAAATCCAAATTGTGACAGTTAGATGTTTCCCAAGAGGTCACAGTAATGGAAGTGCTGAAAGCCTTGTGAAGTAAACAGAAGTTTGAATTTGTTTATTCAATCAGCTTGTAAAGGGCTATGATAAAATAACAGAGTAGTTAACATAGTGAAATATTGGTGTTATTGATATACCATTTTTCTCTCTTTTACAATATATCTTATAAAGGTCGATTTTTGAAGATAAAGGTACATAACTGCCAGCACTTATTAAATGTATTTTTAAATTTTTCTTCAGCATTAAAAAGAAATTGAAACAGCAATGATCAAACAAAATATTGAAATTTGTTAAAAACCCTTCTCCATCCTCAATCGCCAAAATAAGAACTATGCAGCAGTAAAACAAAATGCATAGCTTGAATATACAATTTGACATAATGTACATCTGAACATACATTTTTGATCTGGTACAGAATTTTAAATGTCTATATTAGACATTTCTATTTAGAATGTCATTTTTTATCTAAAGTAATCTACTGAAAATTACATTATTGATATAACACTAAAGGAGAAATCAAATATGAATGTAACAATCTTTAATTAAAGGTTTCTTCACAACAGTATTAATTTTTAAGCCACTATTATTTTCCATACTCTTAGCACTATTGATCTGAAGATATTGGTTTTCCAGTCTAACATATTAAAGTAAATTTGACAGTTTATAACAAAACAACAGAATTAATTTGAAATTATTAATATTATATGGAAAATGGTATATATCTATTCAGCATCATTTAAAATCAAAAGCAAAATAGACAATTTAAACCAAAAATGGTTGGATTCACATAATAAACAAAGCCAAGACACAGAATAATCTTCATTATAGCTAAACTTAATATATGATTAGAGCCACTCTCTCAGCAACTGAGTTATTAAAAGAGCTATTAAACTCTTATTTTACAGTCACTATTCATAGTGTGGTCATTTCTACCAACTCTCAAGGAGGAACTAAGCTAAGTTGTTTAATCACCCTCCCTTATTTTTTTTTCCTGAGGAGCTTTGTCAACTTTATCATTATTAAAATAATCACCTATAATTGTAAAATTTGATGGCTGGGACTCATGGCACATCTTTCTTTTCTTCTATTATGCCAATTTTCCTTCAGCAATAGCAATAGCAATAGCACTTAGACTTATATACCACTTCATAGTGCTTTACAGCCCTCTCTAAGTTTATAGAGTCAGCATATTGCCCCCAACAATCTGGGTCCTCATTACCAACCTCGGAAGGATGGAAGGATGAGTCAACTTTGAGCCTGGTGAGATTCGATCTGCCAAACTGCTGGCAGCCAGTGATCAGCAGAAGTAGCCTGCAGTACTGCACTCTAACCACTGTGCCACCGCGGCTTATAGCAAAATAGATGATAGATAATAGATAGATAGATAGATAGACAGTCACAAGAAAATACATCTCACAAGGGCTTCATTCACTTAGCCTATATTTAGAAGAAGAGGCAGGTCTTTCAGGATTTGCAGAAGGCCAACAGGGTGGAAGCCACCCAGACATCCAGGAGAACCCCATTCCATTTTCATATTCTGGGCTAGAAAAGGATCCCAAAGATGACTAATTGAAGGGATGTAGAGAAGATCAACCTAACAATTTGTACTGGCGAGGGGCATATCAGTGAGCCCACAAGCAACAAGTGTCCATACCATGTAGGGCTTTATACATAAATGTACTGACATACACACTTGTTGGAGCATTAAAAGTAGACTTTTCCTACTCTACTTTTTCTGCTAAATTCCTAAAGTAGGAATTTTCTTACTTTAATCAGTCCATTTTTCTACATACGGAGATGAATGCCTCATTTTATGTTTCTAATGTAGAACAGAGAAACCCCCAATTTAGAAGAAAAATAATCCATTCATATGCTTCTGCCTGAAGAAAGAATTTAATATGCAGAAATATATCTAATATGAAAATGTAATTAGAATTATTCAACTTTTCTGATAATATTTACATGTAGTTTGAGAAATTTATGGAGTATTCTTTCTGTGGTGTTTATATTAGTCTGGTCCCATTCTGATTTGTTGGACAAATTACTTTAATTACATTAAGTAGACATTAAGTTTGGATATTTTATTTTATTTTTATTTTATTTTTTTATTTGCATTTATATCCGCCCTTCTTCGAAGACTCAGGGCGGCTTACACTATGTTAGCAATAGTCTTCATTCTATTTGTATATTTATATACAAAGTCAACTTATTGCCCCCAACAATCTGGGTCCTCATTTTACCTACCTTATAAAGGATGGAAGGCTGAGTCAACCTTGGGCCTGGTGGAACTAGAACCTGCAGTAATTGCAGGCAGCTGCTGTTAATAGCAGACTGCATTAGCAGTCTGAGCCACAGAGACCCTTATGTGGATATGCCACTTATATGTATCATCTGTCCACTGAATTGTGATTGATGGTTACTACAAACTTTTTGTTACTTTTCTCTACTGCTTCAGCTTTCTCCCATGAAAAGTATTTTTCTTTACTACCAAATAATGTCACAGTATGTCACAATGTCCAGCACATTGGTATATTTGCCAAGATATAATACTCAATTAAAAATAACAATTTCATTTCTTTTCAGTTTTCACTCCCTGTGCCTTGAAATTTGAAATATAAGAACAACAGAGAAAGCAAGAAAATAACCTATATCTTTTCCCTTGTTAGCGTTTTGTTAGATGGTTATATTAAAATTTCATTCTAAGCACACAAGGTAATAGAATATTTGTACTAATACTCAGCTTTAAAGCCTTTAACCGCTTCATGTGATAGTCAGTCATTAAAGTTGCTTTATGAAAGAGCTAATCCAGTTATCTTGGTTTGTTTTTCTGCAGTAACATGATTATATTCACAAATATTCACAGCTCTCCTAGAAGTTATGTAGAGATGTAAAATTATGTACTTTACAATATCAAAATCAAGGGAAGCTCTGATTGGCCAGAATGTTCTAAATTTCCTACTAAAAGTGATTCCTTGCTACACTTTTGAAATTGTTATTGTTAAAAAGGACAATCAATATGCACAGGGAGCTTTGATATTTATAGGGAGAAATGTAGGAAGAAATATAGCACATCTATAATCTTTTTCTGTCATTTGTCTCTTTTCTCTCCAGAGTCATTTGGTGGCCTTTCTGTGCCTTTTCTTCATGCTTATGCTGTGTACATATATGACAAGTGTCCGCATTCCATTTCTAGCTAAAATCATTCAAGGAGAATGGATTAGCTGAGCAGTTTGCTAAACTTTCTGTCTCTTTGCACACTTTTGTTTATCTTATGGAGAAATCTGTTTGGGTCATCTAGACTTCAGACCAGCTAATTAAAATCACAAAGTGTGAAAGGCCACAATAAAGTCCTCCCTGGAACTTTATTGTATTTGCAGTTGACTCAGGCAAAAGGGCAGGCAGGTCTGTGAATACTGTTGTGAACATAATTTTCTTGCCAACCAGCAGAATATGGATATTGGATATCATACTATATGATATCATCATATTATATGATAGGCTTGAAATTTTAGGTCTAGATAGCCTTGAACTACGTTGTCTACATTCCGACCTATGCTTAGTTCATAAGATTATTTACCAAAATGTTCTACTTGTAAATGAGTACTTTAATTTCAACCATAATAACACAAGGGCTATCAATAGATTTAAACTCAATGTAATTCGCTCTAATCTTGATTGTAGGAAATATGACTTCTGCAATAGAGTAGTAAATGTTTGGAACACTCTACCTGATCCTGTTGTTAGTCTCTCTAATCCCCATACCTTTTACCTTAAACTATCTACCATGGACCTTTCATGTTTCTTAAGAGGTCTCTAAGGGGCTGTGCATAAGTGCACCAGCGTGCCTACCATCCCTGTCCTACTGTCCCCATTTATATATAATCATTCTATGTGTTTATGACTATATTTTGCCTATTTATATCTTTTTTGTGCCAATTTTTTTTCATGTGTCCATGTCTATGTCTATACTGTTACTTGTTTCCTTATACTTGTTGACAAATAAAATAAATAAATAAATAAATATTCCCGATACAATTTTCTTATTTCAAACAGAACTGACATCCATGAGAGAGACATGGCTTATTGATCACATATACAGTCATATTACACCCTTTCTCCCTTTGCTGGAAATAGGATAAATTTGATCCTTTGGGGGGAAAAAGGGACAGAGATTCCTGAATTACGTCTGTAGAAGAGTGGGGCTTAATATAATTCTTGTAGCCTGTTAAAATGTGGGAATTTGAGAAGTTTGACAGTTCATTTAACTGAAAAGGGGATTATTATTATTATTATTATTATTATTTTATTTTATTTTGTCACAACAGTATATATAAGCATAAGCATGAAGTAACTATATAATATATAAGCATATATATGAGTATAAGTATGTAATAACTATATAAATTGGATATAATGAAAGGAAACAGTAGGACAGGAACGGTAGGCACGTTTGTGCTCTTATGCACGCCCCTTACAGACCTCTTAGGAATGGGGTGAGATCAACAGTAGACAGCTTTTGGTTAAAGCTTTGGGGATTTTGAGTAGATACCACAGAGTCTGGTAGTGTGTTCCAAGCATTAATAACTCTGTTACTGAAGTTATATTTTCTGCAATCAAGATTGAAGCGGTTAACTTTAAGTTTAAATCTATTGTTTGCTATTGTATTGTTATGATTGAAGCTGAAGTAATCCTCGACAGGAAGAATATTGCAATAGATGATTCTATGAGTTAAATATAGGTCCTGTTGAAGGCGACGTAGTTCTAAGTTTTCTAAACCCAAGATTTCAAGTCTGGTGGCATAAGATATTTTATTCAGAGGAGTGGAGAACTCTTCTTGTAAAATATTTCTGGACATGTTCAATTGTATTGATGTCTGAAATGTGGTATGGGTTCCAGACAGGCGAGCTGTATTCAAGAATTGGTCTAGCAAATGTTTTATAAGCTCTGGTTAGTAGTGTAGTGTTTCTGGAGAAGAAGCTACATAAGATTAGGTTTACAACTCTTAATGCCTTTTTTGTGATGTAGTTTCAGTGGGCTTTGGCACTTAGGTCATTGGATATGAAGACTCCAAGGTCTTTGACTGGGTGGGGGTCATCTGTAAGGTAATGTCCATCGAGTTTGCATTTAGTGTTTGGATTCTTTTTTCCAATGTGTATGACAGAGCATTTGCTGGTTGAGATTTGGAGTTGCTAGGTTTTAGACCATTCTGACACAAAGTCAAGGTCTTTTTGAAGAGTAGCTGTATTGTTGGTAGTGTTAAATAGTTTGACATCGTCAGCAAAGAGAACACAACTTCTTTTAATATGGTCACAGAGATCATTAATGTATAATATGAAGAGTGTTGGTCCAAGAACACTGCCTTGGGGAACGTCGCTATTGACAGGAACAGGATTTGATAGGGCATTGCCTATTTTGACCACTTGTTGTCTGTTTGACAGGAACGCTGTTTCAATATGTGTTTCAAGAACCTGTTCTTGATTCTTCCCCTTTAAAAGGGAAATTAAAAATATTCAACCAATAATTTTGATAGGGTTAATTTTTGTTTCTTTGTGTTGTCAAATCTAATTTCATATATTTCTTTGAAGATGCGACTTTGTAATATTAGTCTATCCATCCTTCAGGCTAAACAAAGATATTAGTAGCATTTATAGTATAATTTTCATATAATCGGAAATAAGAGTTCCCTACAGAATCCTCTCAATATTCTAGCATTCTATTTTGTAACATCTTTTGGTCTACTCTAGAGCATTGTTTTTTTCTTTTATAATTTTGCTTTTATGCTGCTGTTTTCACATGATCTGAATGGCTTTTGCATCTTTTGATGTTTGTATTTGAATACTAAACATTAATGAGAGTTTATATCTTTGGCATTTTTAAATAAAAATATTGCTTTTGATTATTTCTAGTGAGATGTGTCTCTTTTTAAAAGATGGAAGGAAGCATTGAATAATTTAGCCACATTTCTCTATACTATTGAGATTATTTCACATTTTTTACTTTTCATGTATGAAAAGGCAGCCCTATCTTTTTCACACCCAAGAAAAAGAAATCAGGGGAAGTGCTTTCTGAAAGATAAATGGTAGCAGTAATGGCTATTACGATTATCCCAAAGCAGGGTGGAGACCAGTGATGGGTTTCAAATTTTTTCTACTACCGGTTCTGTGGGTGTGGCTTGGTGTGCATGGCATGGCTTGGTGGGCATGGCAGAGGAAGGATACTGTAAAATCTCCATTCCCTCCCCAATCCAGGAGAAGGTTATTGCAAAATCTCCATTTCCTCCCGATCAGCTGGGACTTGGGAGGCAGAGAATAGATGGGGGTGGGGCCAGTCAGAATTTTTACTACCAGTTCTCCGAACTACTCAAAATTTCCGCTACCGCTTCTCCAGAATTGGTTAGAACCTGCTGAAACCCACCTCTGGTTGAGACCAATGTATGAAGACGCAAAAGGTACCTGAGAGGAAAGGTTTGAGAACTTCTGCTTTCTGTACCATAACCTTAACTATCTGCTATAGATCTTCCAGCATCCTTCTCCATCTTCTGGATTCTCTATCTTTATTTTTTATTTATTTATTTTGTCACACAGTATATATAAGCATAAGCATGTAATATCTGCTGCCAATTCTTAAGAAACACAACTATGCCAGAGAAAATGCAATAGTCCTTTTTCTTTTCTCCCAACCTTTGAATCTCTTATCTGTCTTAATATAAAGACTGGTTTCTCAATGACCTTTATTTTTCACTCTAATAGGCCTTCTACGTAGGTTGGCTTTCAGTCCTTCATATATTTTTGCTTCCTCCTGTGGTTGGATTTCTGGCTCCCAAAGCTAAGGCATGCCCACTAATACCTTCTTGTCAGAGTCATTTGAGAGTTGGGCAGCATACAAGCTCCATGTAATTATTATTAGTATCCAAAACTAATCCTCTAAAGCAAAGAAAAGGGTTTATAGAGAACTCAGACTGGTTTTCTCATTTCCTTAAAAACCTCACTATATTATCTCATCATTAGCCATCACAAATGATGTCTTGCTGTCCCTAGTACCACTAAAATGTAATTTCTCCACTGAATTCTATTTATCCTTGATTATTATTCTGTTCACTATCCCTTTGGCATTTCGCTTTGATATGATTTTATTGTGTTGTTCCTCAGTAAAATCTTTCCTCTTTCTAAGATGTAGGTAATGCTGCCATTTTTGAGGTCCATATTTGTGGGAGGTCTTACTGGTTAAATGCTTCTATGCTAAAAGAGATTTTTATTTTTATTTTTATTTATTTATTTGTCACAATACTATATGTAAGCATAAGCATGAAATAACTATACGATATATAAGCATATATATAAGCATAAGTATAAAAAAACTATACGATTAATTGCATTCTCGTTCCTTCTTGGCAGAACCTGTGTTAACAAACCAATAAGTAGATAGTAAGGCAATAAGAAAACTAGACTATGTGTGCTTACAGTCCAAAGGTAAGGTTTTACAGAATGATTTCAAATTGCTTAACAATTCTGCACATAAAATAGATGAAATAAACCAATAGTCACTTTCTCTTTGACATATAAATGACATAGTCTGGTTAAAAAAAAACCCAACCTACTAAAGATAAAAGATGTGATTATGAATTATAACAGTCCAATAAAATTTTTGGCACTTGTAATTCTCTAGACTGAGGACTCTGGATTGACCAATTTAAAGGATTTCAGTGTGGTTTAATTTGGAGGATACTGGCTTGTTAGATATGCCATACGAACATTACTGTCCTTGAGTAAATTCGTATCACTGTAATTTAATTAGTGAAGGTATTTTGGCAGAACTTCATGTAGCCTGAGACTTTACCCAGAATCAAAATACAAACAACACTGAAAGTCTGAGCCAAGATTTTCTAGGTGATGAGAATATAACTGAATTCCTGTTTTATTTCAGATTTAGGAATAGGATTTTGATCAACTCACAGGTTTTCTATACTGATGTGGCAATCTTGATAAATTAAATAGGTAAAGTTAGCTATTTAAGGAATAATATAAGAAAGATCATGAAATTGTTCACATAAATGCTTTTTGACATGGTTGCATTATGAAAATCCCCCCTTCTGTGTGTGCGTGTGCACACAAACACACACACACACACACACACACACACACTCAGTTTTGAAAAGGAAAGCATTTGCAGCAACACATTGAAGATAGATTTCCTGAAATATTTAATATATGCTTTAGTTTTGTTAACATAAGCTTAATAAATAAATTGCCTTATACACTGTAAGCCGCCCTGAGTCTTCGGAGAAGGGCGGGGTATAAATGTAAACAAAAACAAAAAAATGTACATGATAGCTCTTATAATCTGTGCCAATGAATTTAGAATGACACAAAGTATTTTTATGAAACTTGGCACTTTTCATACACTAAAGGTTAAATCATTGTAAACTCAGGATATTTTGCAGTTATAAGTTATAAGTTATAAGGCTCCCCAAAGCTTTAAGAATGGTTTATTTCAGTTTCTAAGAGTTGTCTAATTGGATCTCAAATCATGACATGTTTCAGATAATATCTTTTCCCTAATTTTAATCCATCATATGTTGTAAGAAATAAACAAGGTATTTTCTAATGCAGCACCTCAAGAAATTTGAGTAAGTCAACCTTTTGATGGCTGCATGGAAATTTAGAGAAGAAACATGGTTGATATGTGAAAAAGTTCAGTGGTGGCACTGAGTAAGCAGAAAATTATTTTGTTCATACAATTTAATAATCCTTTGAATTGAATTTAAACTCTATATGAGATACCTTATGCTATTGTAAATGAAACATTAATACTCAAAGAAATATTTTTAGGATATGTTAGGTACAGTGAATGGGGCAATTATTAAAAATCGATTGCTCTATCTGGAAATGCTTTCTGCTATAACCAAAGTAATCATACAATCTTTCATGTGTAAAACATTTTCTTTCATCATTTTTTTTTTCTGCTGACTGTGGCTAGAGAGAAAAATGTTTGCACCCATATAGAGCACTTGTCTGCAACTTCTTAAATTAATAAAGAATATAGTTTTCCAAACATGAAATATAAATATCATTCTCCTATTTCACCCCCATTTGCTTCTGCTGTGAGCAAAGCAATAAAGATGTTTAATTTTTATACTCCCAAGGCTGGAAAAATTCTTGTACAGTGTTAATTGTCAAAGGAAACTAAATAGTAAAAATTTGATATGTTTGTTTAAATTGCCAAAAATCATCTTCCTGTGAATTAACATCTTATTTGGTGAAGAGATCTGGAGAAATGAAAAGTTTCTATGTGCCTTAGTTTATTGAAATGATTATGTTGTTCTCATTGAACTCCTAGAAGTAATTAAAGAAAGGTTTAAGCTACTACATGTTAAAACGAGGTGTGGGTGTGTGTATGTTTAAGAATTTAACAAACTATGAAAGTATATTATATTTTATGAATTGAGAAGATAACATGGTCATTCTGTCCTAACTTATAAAGTTACATTTAAAATATTAGAATTTCAATTATATACTGATATTATTTATTTACAACTCTTTTATACAGTTTCAATCATGAGAATCATGACTTACAAATACTTTATAACAATAGAAAAAAGCAAATACACTCACAAAACACATATACATGTGTATACAAATACAAAACACATATACAAAACACTTATACACATGATTCTCTAACATCAGTAACATTAGACAAAATAAAATAAGCAATGCCTTTACAAATCAAGGGCATATTTCATCATGTTCTCATTTTCCAAAATTGTATGCTGATTGTTGGTTATCAATTGTAATAAAAAGTCCAACATTGTTACAGTTTAAAATTGTTATAATATTTTCAATATTTTGGCTGCAGATATATAATATTCTTTATAGAAAGCCAAACCGAGCCCCTCAGCTATTTATTTATTTATTTATTTATTTATTTATTTATTTATTTATTTATTTATTTATTTATTTTTTATAATTACATTTCTATACCACACCATCTCCTGGAGGACTCAGGGCGGTTTACAGCCAATTATTAAAATACCCACACCAATACAATTTAAATATAATAAATAAGAATATTTAAAAACAATTAAGAACAAATATTTACTGGCCGAATCACTAAAACAGTCAAAGACCGATTAAAACCCCTTAAAAATTTCACTAAAATGTCTTAGGCTAGTCCCGCTCAGTGAAATAGTAAAGTCTTCAGTTCACGTTTGAAGGTTCGGAGGTCGGGAAGTTGGCATACTCCCGGAGGTAGCTCGTTCCATAGGGCTGGTGCCGCCACAAAGAAGGCCTTCCCCCTGGGGGCCGCCAACCTACATTGTTTGGTCGACGGCACCCTGAGGAGGCCCGCTCTGTGGGAGCGCACAGGTCGTTGGGAGGGAATCGGTGGCAGAAGGCGGTCTCGCAAATACCCCAGTCCTAAGCCATGGAGCGCTTTAAAGGTGATAACCAGCACCTTGAATTGCACCCAGAAGGCTACTGGCAGCCAGTGCAGGCCGCACAGGATGGGTGTTATATGGGAGCAACGCGGTGCCTCCTCTATCACCCGCTGGCCGCATTCTGGACTAGCTGGAGCCTCCTGGTGCTCTTCAAGGGGAGCCCCATGTAGAGAGCATTGCAATAGTCCAGGCGGGAAGTGACGAGGGCATGAGTGACCGTGCGTAAGGAGTCCTGATCAAGGAAAGTGCGCAACTGGCGAATCAGGTGAACCTGATAAAATGCTCCCCTGGCGACGGCCGTCAAGTGTTTTTCTAAAGACAGCCGATCGTCCAGGAGAACGCCTAAGTTGCGCACTCTTCCCCTGGGGGTCAGTACTTCCCCCCCCCAACAGTCAGCGATGGCATAAGCTGACTGTACCGGGACGCCGGAACCCACAGCCACTCAATCTTGGAGGGGTTGATCTGGAGCCTGTTCCTCCCCATCCATATTGAATTATATATTAAGCAAATTCATTTTCTACATATGCATCTTCTGAAAAACAGTGTGTCAGACCTGCCCCAGTCTGATCTCTTAGGGAAGTAAAACTCTTGACTCCATTTGGTTGAAGTGAAAAGACACTTTTACTAAGGGATGCTGATTGTAGTAGAGTCAAGTGGAATCTAGAATTCCTGCACGCCAATACAGAAAGAAAACCCCTAGACCTCTCTCCATGGTCCTTCCGTGCCAATCCAGCACCACCAAGATGTTATGAAAAACACTGAGGTGTTTGGGCTGGTGAAATTCCACTGTCAGGGCTAACGGCCTTGAAGATGCCGGTGTGCTGGAGCGAACTGGATTCCAAAATGCTCTGTTCTTCCTCAACTGTCAATTCCCCCTTCCAATTTCCCATCAGAAAGGTATATAGCTTTATTGCCCATTTATTCCCCCCTCCGTTCCCCAATTGCTGGCAAGGTGCCAAGCCGAAGCTGGTGGATCTGACCCAGTGGAGTTCTTACATAAAGGAGGAAAAATGCAAATCTTAATTTCATGATTTGAATTATGGAAATATTTCAAAATATTTTTCAGCTTTTCTTTTTTAAATATATATTTATTATGTTTTATCAATAGGAATACATTCAAAAGAAAAAACAAAACAAAACATACATCCAACAGTACCAACAACAACAAAAGAAAAACAAGTCTGTACAAAAAAGGGAAAAAAAGAAAAAGAATGACCCAAACATTTTTCAGCTTTTCTTGATTGATTGTAAAATACTTTTTCTTTGTAAACTACAAATAATAAAGTCAGCTCTTTTTACCGATGAAGATAGCAAAATTTCCCTTTATTCCCTTGAATCCCTCTGCATTCAAGTGGAAAATCCATTATCATTTTGAAAGGTCTGTCTATTAGGAACCGACATTTGGTAAGGTGAACCTCAGACACAGAATGAATGTTTTACACATACTGAGTAATACGCTTAAATGGCCACTTTTAAGAAGTTATGTTTACACACATAACAACATTGTTGTTTGAATATACAGTATATCCTGCTCTTGCCCTTGGCAAGTATAAACAGCATGCTGCCACATTAACCTTGTCTTTCTTAGTCTCTTTAGTACAGCCTCGTATAATATCTACATTAAGACATTTGGGGACTAAATTGGGTATCAACAATAGTTCAATTCAATGAAACTGTTTTTAGAAAGGATTTCTAGTGAAATTAATGCTTCAGTTATAAATTAAGAAATAGAATGATCTTGTTGAAATTAATAATTTTAGGGCAATGTTACATGTTTTCTGTATATCATTCCAAATGCTTCATTTGCAACATTAAAATAATAATTGTGATAAAACTTTGAAATTACAAAGCCAATGAACTGGAAACCAAGGCAAGATTTACAAGATATCCTTGGGTAGAGTATATTGTTTATTACTTACTAGTTAGCAAATAAAGGTTGATGCTTGATCTAAATATAAGGATTGGATAGAAAAAAAAGTCCTACTGTATTAATAAAATATATTATTACATTAATGAAAAGGATTTTCATTGTACATGTAGTCCTCAACTTACAACAATTCATTTAGTGACCATTCAAAGTTACAATGGCACTGACTTATGACCATTTTCCACACTTACGACCATAGCAGCATCCCCACAGTCAAAATTCAGATGCTTTGCAACTGCTTCATATTTATGATGGCTGCCCTGTCCTGGGATCATGTGATGACCTTTTGTGATCCTCTGAAAAAGTTAAAGGAGAGGCCATATTCACTTAACAACTGTGTTACTAGCTTAACATCTGCAGTGATTCACTTAACAACTGTGGCAAGTAAGGTCATAAAATGGGGCAAAACTCAGTTAACAAATATTTCATTTAGCAACAGAAATTTTGGGCTCAGTTGTGGTCATAGGTTGAGAACTACCTATGTTTAAGTTTAGAATCCTCTCATTCACAGGAGAGTTTTCTTTCTAATTCTGTCTTAACAGTGATATAGATTTAACCCAGAGATTCATGCTAAATTAAGATTTTTTTTAAAAAAAAGTCTCATATTAAATAGTCCTAATACAAAATAAAATTAATTGTTCTTATAAAACACTACGCCTTTTAGCTAAAAAACAATTCAGAGATTATTAGTTTATTCTTTTTTATAAAGCAAGTACCAAACCTAGTATATGGAAGGTTAAATAATTTGTTCTGCCCCATAAATTAATTTTCTCTTGAGACTTGGAATTATCACTGACTTTCCCGGTTGTGTAATTTATGATCCAATCTGAGACATAGCTAAAATATTGAACATGTTCTTGTCGGTCCACAGATAAAATATCAGTTTCAACCACAATTACTAAAGCAAAAGTATGTATTAGATAATTTTTCTCAGTAAGAAAAGAATATTCTATGGGTCATCTTTCCAATGCAGTATAGAAAGGAGTGTCACTGCAGCATAAGATTAGATTTGTGGTTTTAATTGCAGGTACATCACACTTTCGATTTATGTTCCGTTTATGGTCTACCAAAGTACTCATTCCTTTTTCACATGTGCTGCTGCCTGATATGACTTTCCCTTTTCTATACTTATGTTTGTTTTTTTTCTGTGTAAATGAAGAATTTGGCATTTGTCCCAATTTAAAATCATCTTATTTATTGCTGCCCATTCTTCCAGCTTGTCAAGAAATGGAATAAAAGAGCATATGGGAAAATATTACTTTATCCTTTAGTTAATTAAATAATTAAAGGCTTTAATAAACTTGATGCATATTGATTTTTTTAAATGATTCACATTTAGAAAGCTCCTGAGCCACATAACAACAACAAAATATTGGGATTATTTTTTGAAAAAGTTGAAGAGCAGTCTTTGTTGCAATGTCATTTTACATTCCTAAAATTGACAGCTACCTCCCAGACACAAAATACACAAACATCTCGAGCAAGATCTTTCTGAATGTGACATGCTCCAACTCAAATAGGCAGAAAGATATTCTGATTCAGAAACTGAAGAGACAGACCTGATGGATTGCAGACCAAAGAAGCAGTAGATAATCATAAGGCTGAAGCAGCTGCCAGACAAAATAAATCAGAACTTATGGGTGTGAATCAAATAATGAACAGATACTGACAGGACACCAAGCCCAAGAATATGCTGGCAGCTAAGGAGGACAGAGCAGAGGTGATTAGCCTGTTTCCTCAAGAAGAGAAAGCAGGAAATCCCTAATTCTTTCTAGCAACCTTGCCTATGTGGGGAAAAAACTAAATTCTTTTCTTTTTGTTGGAAATGACTTTTCTGTTTTGGAACTTTATTCCTCTGGCATTTTGTTGAAAGTTCCTCTTGTTGCCTGTTTACATCCCCTGCCTGGATCCCCAAATAGACTCTGGGACCTTTGAACTGCCTCAGTAGTCCTCAATTTACAACAGTTTATTTAGTGACCACTCAAAATTACAGCACTGAAAAAGTGACTTATGACAAATTTTCACACTTATGACTGTTGCAGCATCCCCATGGGCACATGATTTACATTTGGATATTTGGCAATAGCCTCATATTTATGACAGTCACGGTGTCCTGGGATCACATAGTCACCTTTTGGAACCTTCTGACAAGCAAAGTCAATGGGGAAGCCAGATTCACTTAACAACCAGGTTATTAATTGAACAACTGCAGTGATTCACTTAACAAATGTGGCAAAGTTGTAAAATGGGGCAAAACTCGCTTAACAAATGTCTCACTTAGCAACAGAAGTTCTGGGCTCAACTATGGTCATAAGTCAAGGACTACCTGTACGCTCATGTTTCTATCTCTGAAAACGACAGCGGTTTGGGTACTGCTTAAGCTACAAAGTAGCAACTAACTCCTTAAAATTAATAGCCTTAGTTACTCTCTGTATAATAATGTGTCTCACCACCATTTACTTCAAAGTATTTATTACTCAGCAATCAACACTCTCAGACTTTTAACTGCCTTACCTTTTGTGTATATAGTTTGTATAAACCAAACACTGTATAAGATTGCTTTTATTTTCAGTGAATGTTTGTCTAACATTTTTGTCTTTGAAATTTATTTTCTCTGCATTAGCTTAGTTATGGGTTTCACTTGAAATTTCTTAGCAACACCAGTTTCTTTAATTAAGACAAAACCACCAAAATCTTATTGCCTGCCTCAAAATTTTAATTTTCCTTTATATTTTTCCACTGGAAGATCTTTTAAAATAATTGCAATTTGAATAATTCCATATTTTTTATCAGTTTCATATATTTGTTGCATAATCTGTGTACTACTAAAACTCTTGTTGCCATGACCTTTAATTGGGCAAAACAGTGCATCATAGGGCAACAATTGTTGAATCAGGGCAACCCAAATGGGATAACTTACAGAACATGTCCAAAATCCAGGATCCATGACTCGAAAGGGAATGAAACTTGAGGAAGTTGTAGCTGCTTCAATGCTACTGCTGTTTGCTTCTGAGCAGCTGTTGCGGTCACATGATCTTCATTTTCAACAGTCTGTGACAGTTTCCCAGCCAGTCTCACAATCTCTCCCTCCCTCCCTCACCCAGCAGCAGCCAATAACTTGCTTGTTAGAAAGGGAAGGGAAGTGGGAGACGAAGTCAGAGGTGGGTTTCAGCAGGTTCTGGCCAGTTCTGGAGAACTGGTAGCATAAATTTTGAGTAGTTCGGAGAACTGTTAGTAAAAATCCTGACTGTCCCCACCCCCACCTATTCTCTGCCTCCCAAATCCAAGCTAATCGGGGGGGGGGGGGAATGGGGATTTTGCCGTATCCTTCCCCTGGATTGGGAAGGGAATGGAGATTTTACAGTATCCTTCCCCTGCCACACCCACCAAGCCATGTCACTCCCACCAAGCCTGCCCACAGAACCGGTAGTAAAAATTTTTGAAACCCACCACTGGAGGAAGTGAATGGAAAGGGGAGAGAGGGAGGCGGGGAAGATAGGAGGAACAAGGAAGAATGAAACCCATGAAAAAACCTACTAACATACATAACAAGATAGGAAGCAGAACTAGAATATAGAAAATATGGAGATGCCAGGAGAGGAATATTAAACCTCCAACCTTTTGCTCTTTGGGCGGTAGCTGTGGTGTTATTGTATATGTAACAATCCACTGGATCTTGATTCGTGGTGTATGGGGTCTTGAAAATATTAATTCAGCTTCATGGTAAATGGGATTGTGGTTCATCTTCATTTACTTGGTGATGCAACATTTAGCAGGACAAGTCACTGTCACTAGCCAGGACAGTTTTTTCCACCATTTATCAATGTGAGGTATTTTAGGGAACTTAAGCACCCTAAAATACCTCACATTTTGTTGAAAAGCGTTTAGTAGGCAAAGGGGGAGTTTTTGGTTATCTGATAAGATGCTATTTGTTTGAGATGAGGCTGAATGACAGAAAAGGCTAAATAAAGAAGATGACCTAAATTAAAGCTTTGATAGAGAAGCAGGAAAAAAAGCCCGGCTGGACAGCTGGTAGCAGAGTTAGAGGCAGCTGTAAACTCATAATCTAAAAGAAGGACCATATTTGGCCTAAAGAATTTCTAGTCAGCAATCCAGAAGATGACGACACTGAGACTGATTACCATAGTGACAAGCAGAGAACAGGCAGTGGTGGAAAAAGCCTGTCACGGTTTTGAGCAGGGAAAAAAAGTATAAAGGAGCCAGCTGTAGACTTTTGAATAGGAGGGTCTTTAGAAGGAAGCCAATCCACTAGCATTTTTTAGTGCGGGTAAATAAATTATCTTCCTTTTTTCTTTCTCTTCTGTGTTTGGAACAAAAAAATAGTCCTAATGAAAGGGCAAATGTAGCAAACATAGTAATGAAAGGCTAACCAATAAAACAATGTAAAGGAAAGTGTAAGCGAGAGTGTTAATTGTTATAAATCACAGGAATGAGTTTATAGTATGTTGAGATGGAACAGTGCAAATTTATGTTGAGTTTTGGCTCTTTCAAAAGGACTATCATTTACATAATTATTTGTTTATTTATTCATTGGATATGGAAGGCACCCAATTCCAAAGTAAGACGCTTACAATTTAAATGAGAAAAACAAAACAAAGAATTAAAATCCCACTTAACAAAACTGATGGGACTCCAACTCTAAAGGAGGGGGAAATACTTTTTCTAAATTCAAAGGCCTGGAAGAAAAGCCAGTTTTTCAAAGACCATTCATCATTAAGGTAAATCCCAAACTACAATTATTTATAATTCTTTGATAACATTATCTTACATATGACATTATCTTACAGAAGACATTATCTTACAGATGACCCCCACCCAGTCAAATACCTTGGAGTCTTCATATCCAATGACCTAAGTGCCAAAGCCCACTGCAACTACATCACAAAAAAGGCATTAAGAGTTGTAAACCTAATCTTACATAGCTTCTTCTCCAGAAACACTACACTACTAACCAGAGCTTACAAAACATTTGCTAGACCAATTCTTGAATACAGCTCACCTGTCTGGAACCTATACCACATTTCAGACATCAATACAATTGAACGTGTCCAGAAATATTTTACAAGAAGAGTTCTCCACTCCTCTGAATATAACAAATTATACCACCAGACTTGAAATCCTGGGTTTAGAAAACTTAGAACTCCGCCGCCTCCGACAGGACCTGTGTTTAACTCATAGAATCATCTATTGCAATGCCCTTCCTGTTGAAGACTACTTCAGCTTCAATCACAACAATACAAGAGGAAACAATAGATTTAAACTTAATGTTAACCGCTTGCAGAAAATATGACTTCAGTAACAGAGTTATTAATGCTTGGAATACACTACCTGACTCTGTGGTCTCTTCTCAAAGTCCCCAAAGGTTCAACCAAAAACTGCCTACTATTGACCTCACCCATTTCCTAAGAGGTCTATAAGGGGCGTGCATAAGAGCACAAATGTGCCTACCGTTCCTGTCCTACTGTTGATTTATGCTTATGCTTGTGTATGCTGTTATGACAAATAAAATAAAAATAAAATAAAATAAAATAATAAATTAGAACAATAGTACTGTTATTGACATCTTTTCTTCCTCTTATATTTTAAATTTTAACATTGCAGCAAACTAGTTCCCAAAAGAGAACATCTGCCCTGATGTTGAACTTGCTCAATATCATGATCGCTTATCTCTGTTTTCCTCAGAGCCATAGTTTCTACCCTTTTAATATGATGAAATATGATGAAATATATTTCATCATCATATAATGAAATATTCATATAATGAAATATTTTTTAAGTGATCCCTACCTCCTGAGTGTCAGCTTCATGAAGGAGATTAGTACTCAGAATCAAACTTGTCTTTCTGTCATACAATCATGTATGGTTTCATTGAGATTGAGAACTTTGGCAACTTTCAGACATGTGGACTTCAACTCCCAGAATTCTCAGCCAGCAGGGAAGTTGAAGTCCACACATCTGAAAGCTGCCAAAGTTGAGAAATACTGACATAAAGAATTCCTTGATTATGATCAAAACTTTATAATTGTGTTTCAAGGGGCCAGGAGACCAGATCAGATTCCACAAGAATGCCTTCAACTCTATTGATATCTCATGTATTGAAAGGCTGGTAGCATTTTCCTTCTCTTATACTCTTGCATTTATTCTCTTATACTCAAGGGGTTTAAATGCAGCTTACCTCAATTTCCTTATAATGGCTTTTCTTCCTGTCCTGCACTTAAATCATGTTTTTCTAATTGTCATCATATTGTTTCTACAAGGTCATTTCTATGGTTTTCTACACTAGTGTCTAGTATCTGTATAATTTGTACTATAAATCATTAGAAACATATAATGTGAGGGTTGGATGTGACCTTGGAGCTAATCTAGACCAACCTTCTGTATTATTATATTCTCAATAGATGGCCATGTGGCCTGATTAGATACATCCAGCAAAGAAGGACTCTACCTCTTCCTAAAATACTGTTCTTTTTAAATCAGCTCTTACCATAAAACAATAATCCAGTAAAACAAGATAAAACAATCATTATCTAAAACAATTATATAATAATTCAAAGCATTAAAAACTATAAAACTATAACACAGAAAAATAATAGGTGATGATAATATAATAAGGGAGCCACCTCAATTATTCACCCATCTCCATTATATTCCTTCTTTCTTTCACTTCAGTGATGTTAAACTTGTGTTCCCAGAAGCTCATCGTTGAATTCCACCTTATTTTCCAACTAAGAAACTATAAGATAGACTTTCCATTTATTGGCTTGTATTTCACTCAATGGATCTCTTTTGCCTGCACCTTTTATAGGAGTTGCTGCCCATAAAACACAGATTTGCTGCTATGTGTGATGATTCCCACAGACACTTCCCCAGATAACTCTCCAGATGTCAGTTCGGAGAAAGAGGAACCAGTTCCGGGCACATCAGGAAGGGAGTTGTTTACTTGCCCCAAGCAGGTGTTTGAGAGTAATTTGGCTGAAGCACAGCTGCAGCAGGATAGCCTTCAGGCTTTTGGTGGGGAAAGCATGTAGCTACAGCTGGTTAGTGATTTATTATTTATTTATTTATTATTTAAATTTTTATACCGCCCTTCTCCCGAAGGACTCAGGGCGGTTCACAGCCAGATAAAAAATACACAGTAATACAATATAAATACGATTAAAATACAATTAAAAAACTTATTAAATTGGCCAAGATTAAAAATTTAGGATAAAAACCCATTAAAAACCCATAAATTTAAAACTAACCCAGTCCAGCGCAGATGAATAAGTGAGTTTTAAGCTCGCGACGAAAGGTTCGGAGGTCCGGAAGTTGACGGAGTCCTGGGGGGAGTTCGTTCCAGAGGGCGGGAGCCCCCACAGAGAAGGCCCTTCCCCTGGGCGTCGCCAGACGACACTGTCGCGCCGACGGCACCCTGAGGAGTCCCTCTCTGTGAGAGCGCACGGGTCGGTGAGAGGTATTCGGTAGCAGCAGGCGGTCCCGTAAATAGCCCGGCCCTATGCCATGGAGCGCTTTGAAGACGTTCAACAACACCTTGAAGCGCACCCGGAAAGCCACAGGTAACCAGTGCAGCCTGCGCAGGATAGGTGTCACGCGGGAGCCATGAGGGGCTCCCTCTATCACCCGCGCAGCCGCATTCTGGACTAACTGAAGCCTCCGGATGCCCCTCAAGGGGAACCCCATGTAGAGAGCATTGCAGTAATCCAGACGAGACGTCACAAGGGCGTGAGTGACTGTGCACAAGGCATCCCGGTCTAGAAAGGGGCGCAACTGGCGCACCAGGCGAACCTGGTGGAAAGCTCTCCTGGAGACGGCCGTCAGGTGGTCTTCAAAAGACAGCCGTTCATCCAGGAGAACGCCCAAGTTGCGCACCCTCTCCATCGGGGCCAATGATTCGCTCCCAACAGTCAGCCGTGGACTCAGCTGACTGTACCGGGATGCCGGCATCCACAGCCACTCTGTCTTGGAGGGATTGAGCTTGAGCCTGTTTCTCCCCATCCAGACCCGTACGGCTTCCAAACACCGGGACAGCACTTCGATAGCTTCATTGGGGTGGCCCGGGGTGGAAAAGTACAGCTGGGTGTCATCAGCGTACAGCTGGTACCTCACACCGAAGCCACTGATAATCTCACCCAGCGGCTTCATATAGATGTTGAACAGAAGGGGCGAGAGAATCGACCCCTCGGCACCCACAAGTGAGGCGCCTCGGGGCGACCTCTGCCCCCGTCAACACCGTCTGCGACGGTCGGAGAGATAGGAGGAGAACCACCGATAAACGGTGCCTCTCACTCCCAATCCTCCAACCGGCGCAGCAGGATACCATGGTCGATGGTATCGAAAGCCGCTGAGAGGTCTAATAGGACCAGGGCAGAGGAACAACCCTATCCCTGGCCCTCCAGAGATCATCCACCAACGCGACCAAAGCCGTCTCAGTGCTGTAACCGGGCGGAAGCGGACTGGAGCAGGTCTAGATAGACAGTTTCCTCCAGGTGCAGGGGAAACTGATATGCCACCATACTCTCTACAACCTTCGCCCCGCGGCGGGTTGGAGACGGACGATAATTACCTAAAACAGCGGGTCAGGAAGGCTTCTTGAGGAGGGCCTCACCACCGCCTCTTTCAAGGCGGCGGAAGACTCCCTCCAACAAGGAAGCGCTCGTAATCCCTGGAGCCAGCCTCGTGTCACCTCCTGAGTGGCCAGCACCAGCCAGGAGGCACGGGTCCAGTAAACACGTGGTGGCATTCAATCTACCCAGCAACCTGTCCATGTCCTCGGGAGCCACAGGGTCAAACTCATCCCAGACAATATCACCAAGACCGCCCTCAGACGCCCCGTCCGAATCGCCACAATTTTGGTCCAGACCGTCCCGAAGCTGAACGATTTTATCGTATAGATAACCGTTAAACTCCTCAGCACGTCCCTGCAACGGGTCATCCCGCTCCCCCTGGTGAAGGAGGGAGCGGGTCACCCGGAACAGGGCGGCTGGGCGGTTATCTGCCGACGCAATGAGGGAGGAGGCGTAGCAACGCCTCGCTTCCCTCAGTGCCACTAGGTAGGTCCTAGTATAGGATCTAACTAGTGTCCGATCAGCCTCTGAACGGCTGGACCTCCAAGAACTCTCTAGGCGTCTTCTCCGGCGTTTCATCCCCCTCAGCTCCTCGGAGAACCAAGGAGCCGGTTGGGATCTGCGCCGGGTCAGAGGCCACAGAGGCACGACACGGTCTAAGGCCCCAGCCGCAGCCCGTTCCCAGGCTGCGGCTAGTTCCTCTGCCGTGCCGTGAGCCAGACCCTCAGGAAATGGCCCAAGCTCCGTCCGAAACCTCTCTGGGTCCATCAGGCGCCTGGGACAGTACCAACATAGTGGTTCCGTCTCCCTGCGGTGTTGGGTAGCGGTCAGAAAGTCCAGGCGAAGGAGAGAGTGATCTGACCATGACAAAGGTTCTGTGACTATATCTCTCAAGTCCAGATCCTTCAACCACTGACCAGAGATGAAAATCAGGTCCAGTGTGCCGATGTGAGTAGGGCCATCCACTACTTGAGTCAGGTCCAGGGCCGTCATGGAGGCCATGAACTCCCGAGCTACCGTCGATGACGAGCCGGCAGATGGCAAGTTAAAGTCCCCCATGACTAAAAGTCTGGGGGTCTCCACTGCCACCCCGGCAAGCACCTCCAGAAGCTCGGGCAGGGCGGCTGTCACGCAGCAAGGAGCCAGGTACGCGACCAGCAAGCCCATCTGACATCTATGACCCCACCTCACAAAGAGGGATTCACACCCGGCAATCTGAGGTACAGTGGTCTCCCTCGGTGATGAGGAAAAGAAACTGCCTTTTGCACCTGATCCAAGAACAGGTAGGGCAGAGAAAAGGCAGGAGCAGTGAAGGTCAGCCAGATTACTCATGAGGAGGTATCTTCACCCTTCTTGATGGGCTGCACCAGAAGTTGGCTATTTAGGACAGCAGACAGATGGAGATGATGTTGGGAACGTGTTTGTTTTCTTGCTGTGTGTTCTTGCCTTGAATTTTGGATTGTGTCTCTTCAGCTGTTTCTTTTTCCTTGCCTTTGCCTTGTCTTTGCCTGTGGATTTGCCTTTGTCTTGGAACTTGCCTTTAATAATAACAACAACAGAGTTGGAAGGGACCTTGGAGGCCTTCTAGTCCAACCCCCTGCCCAGGCAGGAAACCCTACACCATCTCAGAGAGATGGTTATCTAACATTTTCTTAAAAATTTCCAATGTCGGAGCATTCACAACTTCTGCAGGAAAGTTGTTCCGCTTATTAATTGTTCTAACTGTCAGGAAATTTCTCCTTAGTTCTAAGTTGCTTCTTTCCTTGATCAGTTTCCACCCATTGCTTCTTGTTCTACCCTCAGGTGCTTTGGAGAACAGCCCGACTCCCTCTTCTTTGTGGCAACCCCTGAGATATCGGAACACAGCTATCATGTCTCCCCTAGTCCTTCTTTTTATTAAACTAGACATACCTGCAACCATTCTTCATATGTTTTAGCCTCCATTCTCCTAATCATCTTTGTTGCTCTTCTCTGTACTCTTTCTAGAGTCTCATCATCTTTTTTACATCACGGCGACCAAAACTGAATGCAGCATTCCAAGTGTGGCCTTACCAAGGCATTATAAAGCGGCACTAACACTTCACGTGATCTTGATTCTATCTCTCTGTTTATGCCTTTGTTTTGGGAACTTGCTTTTACCTGGTGGATTGGACTTGCCTTTGCCTTTGCCTTGAGGTTTAGTGTTGGCTTCATTTGAGTAACTAGTGGAACTCATTGGGGTTGAGCTGCTGCACAGGGAATTGCTCGGGAATATCAATTCAGGCTTGGAAGCCTTGATAATTACTCCTTACACCCATTGTGTGTGTGCATGTGCACATGAGTGGGACAGCATAGATAGAACATATATTGGCTTCCTGGCAATTTGGAGGAGGTGCTTCTGGCCTTGGGAAGAGGACTTGATGTAGCAGCTGGTTTTCATAGGGCCAGGCTGGGCACACTCATCAGCAGTGGATTGAAGAAGACAGTAAAGGCCATTTGGGGCTGCAGGCCTGCAGAGTACAGGGCAGCAGGAACAGCTGGGGGCTTTGCATTGTAGCACTGAAGGGGTTAGCCAGGGAATGAGGCTCGAGGCAACACTCCTTGACAGAAGTGGCAATACCACTTACTGGGTGAAATAGAGATCCAGGGCAACAGAAGCCAGCTGAAACTATTGAAGGCCTCTACTTCAACCCCACTGCACTCAAGAGTGCTGTCACCACAATAGCAAAGAACAGAAGTCACCGGATAGCTTCATTTGTTCAAAGTGTCTCTGTAGCTTGTACCTCTGTACAGTTTATTCAACAATTTCCATACACACACTTCCAGGTTTATCTAAACATTCATTTTCATTCAGTTCTTGCTTGAAATAAGAATTTTCATAATTTGCCCCCTTTTTATACTCAGTTTGAAAGCTATTACGTGATTCCATTGAAGTAATAGCAACTTTGGACTGTTGTTTGTGGATCAAAATCAAGTTCTGAACTAATTATAAAAGATTAATAAAAGATACTGGGGTGTAGATTTAATTTTTATCTTCTGATATTTTGCCAATATTTTCTATTTTAAAATAGATTTTACTTTTGGGTGACAGAAAAAGAATATTTAAAAGTTCAAATCAAACTATGCGCACTACTATTATTTGGTTGATTGGGCCCAAAAATGTTCCTTGGAAAATTTTGACTTTTAAGTTTGGCAGTTGTACTGTTTGCTTTTCATGTGATTCCTCTAACAATGGGGAAGCTAAAAGTACATTGCAATTATTTATTATTTTATTACAAGTTTCAAATTGTTTCCAACATTTCGATAAACATTTTTTGCCACATTTAAAGCTGCTGTTTCCTTTAAGTGCAAATTCAAATCTCATGAAATATGTAGTTATTTTTTTCCACATCAAATAATATAACTCAAATACAGAAAAACTATATGAGACAAATACATTAATTCAAATCAATTGAAAAATATCAAAAATTCCCAGAAACCCCACAACTCTATTGATTGCATGTGTTGGCCTATCTCTGTGAAATACACTTCTTACTTATCAATCTAAAATGGATGCAGAGTTCTTTTCAGAAGTAGGGAATTGCCATTTTTTTTGTGTGTGGAGGAGACCCCAACCATATACACTTGGTATCTCTCATGAACAGATACAGTAATATTTCATCTGTTAGAATATAATCCTCAAAATTATTTCAGCACCTGGGATTCCATTTGTTGAAGCATTTATTTGAAAGAGTAAAGGAGTGAAAAATATATTACAATAGCTGTAAGAAAAAGAGGAGTCCTGAGTTAATATTCTCTCCTGAGCTTTTTCTGACCTCTGAAGGAATGGTAGTTCCTTTTATCTGATATTATAAAATCAGGAAAGAGATAATTTTAAATTTTGGAAAGAGATAAAGATTAGTGTTAATTTCTGATGAAACCAACTGTGTTTTAGGTATCATTCTGATTTCTGGCCTGCCCAATATTCAAGAATGTGTACAGAGGTATGCTTCTGGGCATGCATGAGTAGATGGGATTTCCAATTTATGACATAACTGAAGTGGCTTATTTCATATCTAGATTTTCTTCTGGCCCCAGGCAAACCTCTTTTTGTATTTTTTTGTACTTTAGGAAGAATTACAGTATTTTAGAACTTTAGAGTTAAGATATAAATTGTACTTTTATAATGAATTTATTATGCAGTTTGTAGGGTTTTTTTAAATGCCATCTTAACCTATTATACACAATTAAGAAATTGTCACTGGGCAGTATAAAAGTCCAAGATTAAATAATAATAAAATGAATATGTACATGTCTATGGTTTTTCTTCTGTGAGACTGTTTAGATATATTATTTATTTATTCATATTTATTCATATTGTTTTCTAATCAGAAAGTGTTAACTTAAAAAAATGAGCAGAATTCCTGCAAAAAGATTACAAGAAGATATTTTTACCTGCCTACTAGATTTGTGGAAGACACAGATTTAAAGCGAGCAAAAGAAATGCCAATTCTTTGCAGTAGTAAATTCATTTTTTTAAAAAAAAATATTTCAACAAGGCACGGAAACTTGATTAACATTAACAAACATTAACTTGATTATTTTCTTCCTTCTTTTTTAAGACACTGTGATAGCAGCTTTTCAAATTGTTTTAGTATTTTCTACTTTTCGGTATCATCTGTAGAGAAGCTTCTAATGAGGAATAAATTGACATCTCACAACTAGTGGGAGATATCACAACTGAACATGCATCTGGATGCTAGATCTGGACTACCCCCCAAAAAAATATCTCTAGAGAAAACAAAACAAAACTTTGATTTGCTCATAAGTGCACAAGACTGCTGTTTGTTTTGTGTGAGTAGATGTTAGAAATAATATTTTTGTGGTCTTTTTCAAACAGCTGGGCGTCATGAGATTCCACTGAGCTCAGAGACATTAATGTAGCTTTTATGGGCATAAAGTTTGACCAAATCTTACTTTTTAAATCATTCTGGAAATGCTTATTAAAGATTGAAAACCTTCAGAAAGGCAAGGCAAGTTGTATTCACTTGGTGAATTTTGCTTCAACCCTTTAAATAAGAAAATTACAAATTTAAAGTTTTTCAAGTTTTTTTTCAGAATATATAACAAAAGGTGATTACAATGTAGATTTTAGAAAGTTTTAGATGGATTAAGGGTTTAGGAGGACTGAAATTAAAGAACTGTGAAGTTAATTAAAAGAATCCTTTCCCCTGAGAAAGGTCTATGTTTATATTTGGAAACAACTGATAACACAACTTTGAAGGTTGGACACTAAAGGTCTTTAGGAGGAAATAAAAATGACTACCTTAAGAGACATTTTTGATGAATGAGCCAAAGATGAAATTATAAAGTTATCTGTTATTTTGGAATTGGAAGAAGTGATTGAGAAGAAGCAAGTTTCACGAATAAAATTATAATTTATTTGAATGTGAATTTTAAAATGATATCCCATAAGAAAGAGATGGAAATAATAGTTTTACAAATGAAACTGGATAATGACTTACTAATTACAAAAGACACATAAATATCAAACCAGAAGACTGATATGGATAATTTCTCTACATTAGATTTACAACAAAGATGTCAAAGATTTTGTAAGAGTAAATGTAGAAATATGATCAGTGTTCTTTTACTGGAATTACAAAGGGGTTTGGTAAAATATCAATGATTTTATTTATTTATTTATTTATTTATTTTGTCACAACATCATATAAAGAGATTATATAGTATATAAACATATATAGGAGTAAATATTGGGAGGTATAAGCATCTATATATATATATATATAGGAAGAAGAAAAGAAAAACAATAGGACAGGAACGGTAGGCACATTTGTGCGCTTATGCACGCCCCTTATGGTCCTCTTAGGAATGGGGTGAGGTCAATAGTAGAAAGTTTTTGGTTAAAGCTTTTAGGATTATGGGAAGAGACCACAGAGTCAGGTAAAGTATTCCAAGCACTGATGATTCTGTTACAGAAGTCATATTTTCTGCAATCTAGATTAAAGCGGTTGACATTAAGTTTAAATCTGTTGGTTGCTCTTGTATTATTGCAGTTAAAGCTGAAGTAGTCTTTAACAGGAAGGACATTACAATAGATGATTCTATGAGTTAAACTTAGGTCTTGTCGAAGGCGACGGAGTTCCAAGTTTTCTAAGCCTAGGATTTCAAGTCTGGTGGGATAATATTTCTGGACTCGTTCAATTGTATTGATGTCAGAGATGTGGTGAGGGTTCCAAACAGGCGAGCTGTATTCTAGAATTGGTCTAGAAAATGTTTTGTATGCTCTGGTTAGTAGTGTAGTGTTTTTGGAAAAGAAGCTACTCAAGATTAGGTTTACAACTCTTAGAGCCTTTTTTGCTATGTAGTTACAGTGGGCTTTGGCACTTAGATCATTTGACATGAAAACTCCAAGGTCTTTAACGGGGTGGGAGTCATCTGTAAGGTAATGTCCATCAAGTATGTATTTAGTGTTTGGGTTCTTTTTTCCAATATGTAAGACTGAGCATTTGCTGGTTGAGATTTGGAGTTGCCAAGTTTTAGACCAAGTGGTTAGATGATCAAGGTCTTTTTGGATGATAGATGCATTGTCTGTGGTATTAAATAGTTTGATATCGTCAGCAAAGAGAACACAGTTACTTGAGATATGGTCACAAAGATCATTTATGTATAGTATAAAGAGAGTTGGTCCAAGAATGCTACCTTGAGGAACGCCACTCTTGACAGGAACAGGATTTGATAGAGCATTGCCAATTTTGACCACTTGTTGTCTGTTAGACAGAAAAGCAGATATCCATTTGTAAAGGGGTCCTGAAATGCCATAGGATTTTAGTTTTAGGAGAAGTTTATCGTGTACTACTGAGTCAAAGGCTTTGCAGAAGTCTATGTAGATTGCATCTATTGTTTTGCCTTGATCAAGATTTGTAGTCCATATGTTTTTACAGTGAAGAAGTTGTAAGTTGCATGATAATTTTTTCCTGAAACCAAATTGTTTATTGGAGAGTAGGTTGTTAGTTTCTAAGTGTGAGGTAATGGATTGGTTGATGATTGATTCCATGACTTTGCAGGTGACGCAGCACAGAGAGATCGGTCTGTAATTTTCAACTAAGCTGGGGTCTCCTTTTTTGAAGATAGGGATGACTGTGGCTAGTGACCAAAGTTTGGGAAGGGAACTGGTAGTGAAAGCTTTGTCAAAGATTATGCTTAGGGGTTCTGCTATATTAGTGGAAAGTTTTTTTAAGAAGTATGCGCATAGTCCATCAGGTCCAATAGATAGCGATGGTTTCAAGTTATGAAGAGCTTTTTCAATGTTATCTTCTGTGAAATCTATATGGGTTAAGTCATCATATTCAATGCTGGTGCATTTGTGGAATGTCGGATATGTGTTATTGCTGTTAACAAAAACTGAGCCAAAGAAAATGTTGAAGAGGTTAGCTTTAACTGTTTCGTCATTGTATTCTTTGTTGTTAGAATCTTTTAGTGGTGGGATGGATCTTGAGTTTTTAAGTTTATTGTTAACAAAATTATAAAAGGCACGATTGGAATTTGTGCGCAGAAGGTCCTCTGCTTGCTTGGTGTGATAATTTGTGCATTCAGTTCAATAGTTATGCAGCCAACCCTTAATGCTATGTTTAATTGTATGATGCTTTTTCTGGGGCCGTAAGTACATTTCAGCTATTTAGAGAAAGACTGAACATTATAAAAAGTTTAAAACAAATATGTTGAACAATTAATGAAACTTTTTAATGAACAATTAACTATCAATTTATTTTATTTTCCTGCCAAGCTATTATCAATTAGAATGCTCAAAATTTGATTTAGCCATCAGAGATTACTCAAAGCTTTTATCTACATATAATCCAACAATATCAAAATGTATACTGTTCAAAGCCCACCAAAATAATTTGTGCATGTGAGTGAGAAAAAACCCAAAGGACCTCTCCTATACCATATAGTATAACAATATAAATGCTTAGTATAACAATTTAATTGCCTAGCAATAAGCTATTCCTTCATAACATCCACTTCACTCTGATGTGAAAATTATATCTCTTTAGAAGGAACTTCATCTGATGGACTCTCCTTTTCCGTAGATCTGTTGAGCTTTTTTTCAAAGAAGAGTGTTGAATATTGATTTCTTTAGCAATATTTTTCTATAGGTATATATTTTTTCATCTTAATACTTGCACTGTACTCAGAAGTTGCTTTTATCTTATTTATCTTACAAATGTATAAGGGATTTTTTGAGATGAACTTCAGGTTAAATATTTTTCAGCATCAATCATTGATTGATTTTCCCCCACATTAACACTACCTTCTTAATGAAATTGTATGCTCATGAACATTTGCATCTGCATTTTCTGTTCTCTGCAAATGATGGCCCTAATAATGATGACTAGGCAAACATGTATAACTATATGCAGATTAGGCAAATGTATGTCAGCTTTTAACAATACTCAGCATCAATCATACAATCTTATATAATGATCGTAGAGGGAGGTAAATATATAGTATATAATTTAGAAAGTACCTCATAAAGGGACTCTGGCAATATGTTCTAGAGTATGTATATCAAAGGAATTAATATCTGAATATTTTAATGATCAGGATTGTGACTCTCAAAAGCTAAACATGAAACCTAGTTAAAGCTGAGAGCAAACACTTAGGAAATATTTAATGTCAGGTCCTGAATATAAAGTTTTATTAATGGCTACATTATTACCTGCATATGTTGGCACAGCAACAAGTCAATAACTATAATTGCAACTATTTAATGGGAGGCTTTATGATCTTAGTAGATAGTTGTTTAGATTGTTAAACTGATATAATGTTTAAGAGGTTTGAGACAATTTTGTTACAATCTTTGCTTCCTTAGCAGAAGTCCAGTTTGAAGAAGTATGACAATTAAGAATTTGTTTCAGATAGATAAAAGAAGAGATAAAAAATCTAAATATAGTTGCATAATGAGAAAAAAAACATTCCAATGCCGTGCTTTAATGATGGAAAATATCAAACGGAGACTGCAAATGCAAAAGTTTCCTTTGATATTTTTTTATTATTTGGTTTTCGCTTTCTTAGTGATAGGGGATCTTTCAGGCATAAAAATATAAAATCAAGTCAAAGTTACAAAGCTAAAAAAGAAAAGATATTTAGTGAAAAACAAAGAAAGAAACATGCTTTCTGAACAATCCATTGCATACTGGAAGTTTTCCTGTCAGAAATCGTACAAAATTATTTGATACTAAATCAATTTAATAGCCATATTTTGGTGACAGGCAGCAACTGTTCCCATGTCTTCAACAGAATTATCCATTTTTAAATGTATTTTAAAAGTATAAACCTTGAAGTTTTAATTTGATATTTTCTGCACATAAAACACAGAACGTATGCAGTATGTCACTGTCTTTTAAAATAGGGATCCCCAAACTGTGGGCCATGGCACACGTTGGCTGTGAGGGGATTGCAACCTGGCTGCAGAAATAGCCAGCCAGTGTGCAAGCAGCAGGTGAGTACATGTATGGCTGCACACACACTCCATTTGTGTGAGCAGCAGGCACACATGCATGCTGCTTGTGCAAATGGAGTTGCATGCATGTGCACTTGCCAGTTGCTCATGCAGAATCTCCCCCCCCCACTGATCTGCAAAGCTGAAAACATTGGGGAACTCTGTTTTGACCTTAAATGGGATTGGACTTTGTTCACAATCTCAGGACCTTCCTGAAGTAACAGCTCCTGCTAATGAGCAGGTAGCAGCTACTACCACAAAGGATTCTGCATAATCCCATGTGGTTCCTAGATTGCTGGGGACGGGGCTTCAGATTGTCATTCGTGTCCTGGTCACTTCAAAGTTTAATTACAGCAACATTGTTTACATAGGTCTGCCTTTGAAGACTACCCAAAACTTTCAGTTTGTCCAAAATGCAGAGGTGTAAATAGTAACATCTTTGCTTGTTGATCTGCATTGGTTTCCAGTTTCTCAGTGCAGTTTAAGGTCCTTGTTATTACTTATAAACCCTACCTGACTAATCTGACAAGGTTGCACGTTCTGGGTTCCTTTGATGAAACAATGGCATTTAATGGGATATAGAAGTGTTCACCACCATCTGTCTCTGGAATGAGGTTCTCTCAAGATTCAGATTGCCCCCATCTGCTGTTGCTGGGAAGGGCTATAAAGACCTGCCTCTTCACCTAGGCTTTTGGTAAAAGTGAATGAAATCCCCTTTTGGGCTATGAGAGTTTATTTTCTCACATTTCCATTCAGATTTTTTTGCTACTCTTCACTTTTGTCTACTGCTATTTTCCCCTCTGGGTTTTAATATTTAATATTTGTAACCATTCAGAATTGTTGGAAGTTGGGCAGTAAATAAATTTAAGCAGGTTAGCTGGACCTATTTTAGTTGGGATTCAGGCTGTGGTATTGTACAAAGATATCATTGGTTGCACTAGTCAATGACCTTTGGTGGGGCCAGGATGGGGTGATGCATCCATTCTGTCCATCCTTATCTCTCAAAAAACTATGGATAAGTTCAAGGCTATTCTTTTGCATTGCTGTGGGAGTGGGAGATCCTGGATTATGGGCATTCTCTTTCTTCCTCTAAAACTGATTACAGTTCTTGCAGACATGTGGAGTTGGGTGGCTTCTAAATCTAAATTAATAAACAAATGAAACAAGTCACAAAGGCCTTGATTGTTGCAATGTCTCAATTCCTATATCTTACATTCCAAGAAAAAATGGAAAGGACAGGTAAACCTCCAGTTTTTCTTTCAACTATTGTGCTAAAATGGCATGAAAAATGGGCAGGGACAGAGAGGATGTGAAAGATGGAGTGTTACCAGATGCAGCCCATTGTCACATACATATTACCTGGATGGGATTTGTTTGGACATTAATTCATCTCTAAGAACTTCAATATAACACTGAGAATATAACAATATTCTTGTTTATATTTCTGCTGAATCTGCTGTTCCAAAAAATCTTCCCTCTGATTATTTGGTAGCTCCTGACCTTCCTGTTCTATAGGAAGGCTTTAAAAATAGTTATTTCTCTAAGCACTGAGGCCAGAATAGTAAATTCTTATTGGAAGAGGGTAAGAGTGTTAGGCCATGTCACACATTAGTGATTGTTACTGCTTATTATTCTTTCAATATAGAATTATAGTATTGAATTGGCGCTCCATGGCTTAGGACCAAGATATTTACGGGACCGCCTTCTGCTACCACCTGCCTCCCACCGACCACTGCGCTCCCATAGAGAGGGTCTCCTCAGGGTGCTGTCAGCCAAACAATGTCGGCTGGCGACCCCCAGGGGGAGAGCCTTCTCTGTGGGGGCACCTACCCTCTGGAATGAGCTTCCTCCAGGACTTCGTCAACTTCCTGACCTCCGGACCTTTCGCCGCGAGCTGAAGACGTATTTATTCTTCCGTGCAGGGCTGGCATAAAACGGGTTTTATTAGGATTTTTAATGGGGTTTTATGATGTTATGTATTTTATATTTAAATTATCGGCTAAATTGAATAAGCTTTTTAATTCTGGTTTTATTGTATTGTATTTGATTGTTATTTTATCTGGCTGTCAACCGCCCTGAGTCCTTCGGGAGAAGGGCGGTATAGAAATTAAATTATTATTATTATTATTATTATTATTATTATTATTATTATTATTATTATTATTATTATTATTATTATTATTAATTGGGCCATTATATACATTTTAACAAGTAAATGGTTGGCAGTACTTTTCCTGGAACAAACCCAAACCCAAACCCTGTAACTTTAAGATTACTGAGTCAGTAAAGTATTCCAGCCCAGAAATGGCATTATCATGTAAATAATGTTGAGGCTTGTCATTAGCAGTCCCTGTTGTTCACAATAAATGTACTTTTATAAAAAGTTTACCTAAAGCATTATTACATACTGTACAATACTTACATAATCCCCTTTCACTTTCCACCCACCCATCGATGTGGAAACAAAACCACAATCAGAAATCAAGGACAAAGTTAGAGATGGATGCTATAAATGTCAACATTTCAAACACTTAATCCATTTTTTTTCCTTTCCACATCTGGAGCAGAAAAAGCAAGGGAGGAATCAAGCAGGAGGAGGAAAGCCTGATAGGCTTCATTTTAAAAACAACCACATTTTTCAGTTGAAGTTAAGCATGTTTATATAATCTATTTGTTCATACAAGTTTTTAGTGGTTTTTAAATTCCCCCCCCTCCACACAAACACAATTCATGAACAGAGTATTCACATTATCTTATACATTCAAAATATTCAAATATATTTTTCTTAGTTACAATTTTTGCCAAAATATTTTTTCCATAGTTTTTTATTCCTTTCCTAATATTTCCTTGCTCATTTTATTAAATCACATCTTTTTTCGCCCTTCATTTTCTAATTTCTCAATTTTCATTTCCTTTCATTCCTTTTTTTTTAACTATTTCAATTTTTTATTCTTCGAATATTTTTGGGGTTGTCTTTTCTCCATTTCCACAGCAATCTTTTCTTCTCCTTACACTCCTTTCCCTCCCTCCTTTCTTCATACCTACTTTCTTCTCCTCTCTTGTCCTACTCCTTCTCTACTTCCCTTTCCCTTCTCTTCCTCCACCCTACTTCCTCCCTATATTCTTATATCCCTATTCTTTCCTACACTTATTTCCTTTACCTTACCTTACCTCCTCTCCTCTTCCCTTTCTTCTTTCTCTCTCCCTCTTTCTCCCTTCCATCTCTCTCCTTCTTCTTATCTCTCTCTATTGCTGTATCTATTTTCAATATCTTTAATGTCCGGACATCCCCAATTCTCTCATTTATTACACATATTTTTCAAACCTCCTCTCCTATATTTTAAACCTTAACATTGTCTTCATCTTATTCCATTTATATCATACAGTCAATTAGTACAACTTTCCACCTCTTATTTTCTTAACATTTCTATTCAAAATTCAATAATTATTATTTTCTTTCAACAATGTACATCATTTACTAACATTTCAATTTTATTCCTTTTTACATCTTAAATTTCAATCATCTTAATTTATAAACCGTGCCATTCCAAATTTCCTCTGCTGAATTTTCCATTCTTTTATAAATTTAAAATTTGTTTCTTAATCATCACTTTAATTTTTTCTCATTCCATACATTGTCCAACACAAAAAAAGAAAAAAAAAGGAAGCAAATCTATCACTATAGTTTCTTTTCTTTTATTCATTTTTCTCCTACTTCTAACCATTTTCTTTCAGTCTCTCCCAGATCCCATCTCTTAATATTTTTCTCCCTTTCTTCCCTTCTTTCATTTTCTTCTTTCTCCCTTTCTTCTTTCCTCTTTTCCACTTTTCTCTGACTTTTACTCTTTTGATGTCCCCCCTCAATTTTTCTCTATTTCCTCCTCTTCTCTTTCACTGCTAATCTCAATGTAATCATCTGGTTTTTTTACTGCTTTTTTACTTTTTTTTCTAATTTTCCTTCTCAGTCTTTTCTTTTTCGCTTTCCCCCCCTCTTTTTAAAAGTTTCTTTCCCTCTCTCCATTTTTATTTTTTCAATATCAATCCTAATATGATCATCTATATTATCTTCACTGATTTCTTTTCCAGCATTATATCTCATAATTTCCTCATCTTCTCTTTTTTATTTTTAAGCCATAATTCTGCTTGTTTATTTCCATTAATAGACTCTCGGACCATCAAAAGCATCTCCCATAATTCCTCCCAATTCTCCATATTTTCAATACAAGGAGAAAGACTTTTTAAGTTTATTTAATTTGTATATAGTCTAAATTCCAATTTATTACTTAACTTAACCCAAATTCAAGTCCATATATCTCTTTTTTTCTTTTTTTCTTTTTTTCTGGAAGAGTCCAATTCCAATATATTTTTAAACTGTTTCAATTTAAGTCTTTATCGGTTCTACTTCCCCTTTTTCTTTTACAATCTCATAACAGCTGTTAAAACAACGATTCCTTCTGATTTTCCCATGCTGATCTGAATGATGTGATACTTTCTTTCCTCAAGCAGATGTCTCTTTCCAATTCACAAATGTTTCAGCAACAAAATGTCCCTTGTTAATCCACAAAGTTTATTATTTCCTGCCTTAGTTCTTTTGTTAGCAAATGATGTTTTCTTCCAATTTTCCGTTCCTTTTAGCATTTAATGTCTTCCAAAGCCAAATTAAAATCAGATGGAAAGTCTGTTTTGGGCTTTTATTACAAAGTTCCATTTTACTTTTATTTTCTTCTATTTATACTTCCACATGCCAATTTAGCCACTGATTTCAAATTGAAGACTTCTTTTAAGCTTTAATAAATTTTCTTCTTACCTATGTGTTGGCAAATCACTTTTCCGGTAAGAATACTCTGTTCAATCGCCTCTCCTTCTCCAATCTTTTTGTGTGGCCGCCCCAGCTTGTGACAGCTCTAATGGCTGTCTTCTCATGCCGCAGAGTCGGAGGCTGATGTCGGTGCTCCAGGGAATTTGCCACTTCCCTGTTCACACCGATCTGTGCCTCCCTTCTTTGCTGTTTCTCCAAAACAGCTATGGTCCATGAAGGACCCTCAAAACAGCTGGGATATTGGCGTTCCTCTGGAACCCCGGGGAATCACCGTCCCACAGCGATGTTGACCATGTCTCTCTCCCCATGTTTATATAATCTAGAAGTTCAGAAGAAACAATCCCAAGAAGGACCTGCATTTGTGCACAGGTACCAACAACAAGGACGTAGGAAATTACAGACCAGCAAGGACCTTTTTCTGCCTGAGACAGCATTCAAGTACACAATTCTTTTGCCAGTTGATATCAAAGTTATTTCTCCTTATCTGTAGTAGTAAGTATTTAATAAGAATTACTTAGATGATGGCTCATCTTCATAAAATTCAAAATGTGTTATGTGATGCTAATGGTACAGGAGCCAATTTGGCTCTGTCACCGGGACCAGAGGTTTTGTCTTCGGAGCTTTGGAACTCATGCTGGAACTTCTTCAGGGAACTTCTCGCTAGGTGACCAACCCTGATTGGATCATGCAACATTATCCTGGGACACATATATTCACCTTCATTTGCTAATGGTACAGCTGGCTACAGATGGAGCCATCAGCCCAAAGGCCATTGTTTCCATGGATCAAGTTTGGAGTTTGGACTCTGTTCTCAAAAGTGAAAAGATCCCATCTTCTCTTTCCCCTGAAGTCTCATTTCAGAATATTTGGGTTTTGGAAAGTCTGAAAAGGAGGAGTGGGAGAAGAAGAGGAGAGAGACTCAAGCAACATGGTCCAAATTATTGTCTTCCATTGCTTCACAATAGGAATCATTTAAAGGCACCACATTCCAATTTTCTTTCTTTCCTGCCAATTTGTTGCTGCAGGGCACTGAGTTTGCAGGACCCTTTCTATTGTTACAGTGTTCCAATTCAGGGATTTCACAGTAAGAAGCCAGCTGGACACCTTTCAAAAGTTGTAATTTTTATCCTCTTTATTTTGAAACTTTAGACTGAAATCCTTTATTTAGGAAAGAAAATTAAATGAAAATACGTGAGGAAAACAGTCTTTGTCCTTTTTGCCACATGCGCAATGAGAATATTCTGTTATGTTGAAATGTATGTTTTTAATAAACTTCTAATGCAAAATTAATTAGAAGATAATAAAGAAACTAAAGGCCATATTCTGTTCATGTTGAAATTTGGACAGCCATAGATCCACCTGGGAAGAGGAGTTTTGAAGATTTCAGTCCCTTTTGGGAGTGGTTGGAAACTCACTTGACATATAGCTTCCTCTTGGCTGTTTAATTTCTTAAGCATACCTCGGTTTAACTTCACTTTTTGAATCCTCTGTTTTACTTTGTTTTTATCTTTAAAAGTTGACTGGTTGGCTGAATGCTGTTTTATGTTAACCCCTGCTGGATTCTGTTTATTTTTCTTTTTCCCTTTGAATTATGTTGTTGTTGTTTTGAATAACTTTTGCTTTTCCATAAGGAACCATGATGTGTCCATGAATAGTGAAAGTGATTTTACTTGCTTTTTATTGGACATTTACTACAGGAATTTTGTATTCATCAATTTGTCTTTATTTCAAAACTTTAGATGGAAATCCTTTAATTAAGAAAGAAATTTAAATGAAGATTCTTGGGCAAAACAGTCTTTGTCCTTTTTGTCACAGGTGCAATGAGCGTATTCTGTTAAATTGAAATGTATGTTTTTAATAACCAAGAGCGTTTAGCGAAAAGAATGCAAATGCCTGCAAGGAATATAAATTCTTCCATTCCCCACCATCCAGTCAGAGCTGAAGAAGCTTCTTGGATGAGAAGTTAAATGTCTTCAAGGAAAAACCAGAAAGTCCAGTTGCTCTTGAAAAAGCACGTTTCTTAACTGAAAGCTTTTTTTAAAAAGTTTGATTAACTCAAAGGTTGTGGAAAACATTCAGAGGCAAGGGACTATAAATCAGTTAAACCCACAAAAGGAATGTGATTCAAAACCAGTAGATTCACTGGGAAGAAATATGGACTTAGATTTAGAAATAACTCCATACATCTCTCTGAAGTTCAAACCTGCACTCTTATGCAACAGCCAAAAATTATTTAAGTGGATATGTGATAAACTTGTCTTTTTAAAACAGACTGAAGAGGATTGGGAAATTAATTTATCACATCTAACTGGGGAACAATTTCATCTGGATTTTTTTTTTTTTTTTTTTTTTGAGAACATAGGCTTTGGAGATCGGAGTTATTGTAGCTAATCAGACAGCAATTGATAAGAGATGGTATTAAAAAACAAACATGGATATTTGATTCAGGACCAATCAATGTTATTTCTTGGGACAATTTGAGATTGTTAAGAAGCTGTGGTAAATTTTCTACAAATTGATTACAATAACAGTTCGTTAACAGGGTTTTGGAATTTTAATGTCTTTTTTATTATTATTGTTCTTCTGTTAACTATTTTGTCATTAATATAGCATATAGATGACAGGTTAACAACTTGCAAATAGAATTAATAGTTTAGGAGTTTAAAATTCTTTGGACTTGTTTAGCAAGGGCAAAACTAATATTGTTGTAATATATTAATCAGCATTCAGTTGGGGGGACAATAATATGTATATATTGGTCTTTTTAATGAACTTTTTTCTTTTTTAATTTTGTGTTTGCTTTCTTTTTTCTTTGTTTTTTAATATTTTTTTGATGCTTTGGGTTTTAACTTTTTTTGAATAAAATAAAAATAGATTAAAAAAAAGAAAGAAAAATAGGCCAGGAGATTTACGCAGCATTGAAAAATAAACCACAACATTCCAATGCAAATGCCTTCTTAGACTTCTTTCAGAAATGGTAACACAAACCTTATTTCTTTATTTCAATTTTCCTGAGTTTCCCTTTTTCCTATTTCAAATTTAATGCAAGGTGGAGGATGTTATCAATTTTCTCTTTTCTCAGCTTCAGTAACTTTTGTCTGATAATGACGAAAGCAATACTTTCTACTCCTGTATAGAAGAAAAGGCTGAATCTTTTATCTGTATTTATGAGGTAGGCCTTCTATTTCAATGCTACAGCTGATATTTAGCCTCTTTTGGTTCTCCCCATAAATGCTGCTGACCAAAACAGTTGAAGGAGAATTGCTTACCTTAAAATAACTACAGTATTAGAGTTCAATGAACTGGAACAGTTGATAGATTAAGGTGCTTTTTATTTTATTTTAAAAATTATCTTGAATAATAAAAGACATTTATACAAGCAAAATATTTCTTATGGCATTGTGACAGAAGCTGCATGGGTTGATGGACATTTTTATCCAACCTGTAGCCAACATCAGATTTCTTATTGTACTAGAATAGAAGGCAAAATAAGAAGAATGAGAGGCAAAGGTAAATTTAATACGTTCTGGTTAATGGCAGTGCAATTTGCTTTTTTTCTATCCTTGGAAATTGTATCTTAGATAGTAAATAAATTATACAACCAGAACCTAGATGCTAATAAAATTGATCTTGCTGATCTTAAGGCATTCTACTTCCAAGAACAAAGAGATGCTCATTAAGCTTGACTTTCAAGGAAATGAAAAACATAGAAGGTTTTAAGAAGAAAGACTAAAATCTTGCCCTTTATTGTGTATTTGTTTTTGATCTGATAATTATAAATTTGTTATCTGGTGGGCTACTGATCACAACCACAGTTTATTTTATTATTGATGCACATTTATTATATGGACTTTCTGATTTTTTGAATGCTTTTGGTAATATTATATGGAAAAGCAACAAGCAACAATTATGGCTAACACTTTGCACTCCTTAGCCATTTCCCTTTTAGCATTGAACCCACAATGGGCCACACAGTTTAGGGACTGCAACTATCGTATAGTCAGACCATGTATAATTGACAATGGATTTTATTATAGATTTTAGTTGTTATTTATTATTTTATACTAGAATTCATATATATATATATATATATATATATATATATATATGTTTTCTGAGGTTTTCACGGGTGTTTGTATGTAGGTCTTTGGTTGTTCGGGTTTAGAAGTGTCTTGGCAGCATTTCGACGAAGTCTCATTCGTCATCTTCAGGCTTCAGCTTCCCAGAAGCACGAAGCTGAAGCCTGAAGATGACGAATGAGACTTCGTCGAAACGTCACCAAGACACTTCCAATTTTACGCGGGAGAAAACCCGAATAACCAAAGACCTACATTGTTTCAATTAAATAGAAGTTTGAAATATTAAATTCACATGTACCAACAATATGGGTAAGACTGATTCTCACATCATCTGCAATTTTTCCAATTAATCCACTATTGCTTATTGCAAAGATGAAGTACAATTTATTATTACAGTCCTAGACCAGAACAAATAAAAGCACTCAGTGTGTGTGTGTGTGTATGTGTATGTATGTATGTATATATATATATATATAGGTCTTTGGTTGTTCGGGTTTTCTCCTTTTAACTGCTAGTGGGGGTTTGAACTGATTGGGTGGGAGCTTGGCTGTGCTCTGATTGGATGGGGGTTTTTCTGTGCTCTGATTGGCTGGGGGTGTGTCCTGTGTTGGTGGGGGCTTGGTTGTGCTCAGTCTAGTCTGTGCTGCAGGGGGATTTGGGCTGGTGAGCTGCATAGCTGTTGTTTGGCTTTGTGGTCGTGCTACATCTTCATAGTGGGTGTCAGTCTGCTGCATGAATGGATTGGAGGGATTTGAAATGGCTAATGTTGCAGCTGCGGTCTGGCTTCTGGTCCTTGGTCGTGCTTCATGATCAGTGTGGGTTTGGGTCTGCTTTCTGGGTGGATGTGCGGTGGTGACATCCTGTGTGGACCTTGTGAGTGTGGGTCTGGTGTCATTCCTCGTGTTAGGGACTCGTTTGTCAATAAGGGCGGGTTTCCAAATGGCTGGTAGGCGGGAGGTGTCATCTCGTTTGTTCATGCTGTGTGGGCGTTTTTCTATCTCAATGGCTTCTCTGATTATTCTGTTGTTAAAGTGTTCAGTTTTGGCGATAGTTCTGGTCTTTTTAAAGTCAATATCATGTCCTGTGACTTTAAAGTGTTGGACCAGGGAAGTTATTGACAAACGAGTCCCTAACACGAGGAATGACACCAGACCCACACTCACAAGGTCCACACAGGATGTCACTGCATCCGCAGAAAGCGGGCCTAAAACCCATACGCTGATCATGAGCTGCGACCAGCAAGCCAGAAGACGCTGGCGTGTATTTCAAACCCTCAATCGATCATCGACTGAACTTTCTGGCTGTAGCAGCCACCACAAGCTCGCTGCAGCTCACCATCAATCCAGCACAGACTGGCTGAGCTGAAATCAGGCGGTGCCACAGGCTCTAATCAGAGCACAAAAACATCCAATCAGGCACAGCCGCTCCCGTCAATCAGGCTGGAACCTCCTGTGCATTAAAGAAGAAACAACTCGATCACATTGCCCCAGAAGCTCGAGCTGAAGCCTGAAGATGACGAATGAGACTTCAGAAGCGTCGCCAAGACACTTCCAATTTTACGGAAACCCGAACAACGTAAAGACCTATATATATATGTTTTCTGAGGTTTTCACGGGTGTTTGTATGCAGGTCTTTGGTTGTTGGGTTTTCTCCCGCAGTAAAATAGGAAATGTCTTGTAAGCGTTTGGACGAAGTCTCATTAAATCATCTTCAGGCTTCAACTTCGTGCTTGAGCAATGTGTCGCAGCTATTTCTTCACAGAATATACACATACACACACACACACACACACACACACACACACACACACACACACACAGAGTGCTTTTATTTGTTCTGGTCTAGGACTGTAATAATAAATTGTACTTCATCTTTGCAATAAGCAATAGTGGATTAATTGGAAAAATTGCAGATGATGTGAGAATCAGTCTTACCCATATTGTTGGTACATGTGAATTTAATATTTCAAACTTCTATTTAATTGAAACAATCTACTTGTGTTTAGATTTGGGCTGATTAAACATATGCTCAGCTTTATGAATTTTTAGAGCTAAGCATATATCTGCATTATTGTCATCTGTATGACGACCAAGTACATATTGTCAAACCAATTCCGCTCTAAAAGAAATCTGTGGGCACATTTTTTTTCTACATCTGAGCATATCAGCAATTTCAGTATACCAAGTATCATTTTTTTCAGCCTAACCTCCCTAACAAATGTTTTATGGAGAATAGGAAGAAAATTAAATGAAAATACGTGAGGAAAACAGTCTTTGTCCTTTTTGCCACATGCGCAATGAGAATATTCTGTTATGTTGAAATGTATGTTTTTAATAAACTTCTAATGCAAAATTTTATTGTAGGAAGTCTCAAAGAGAGAGATATAGTGACATAATGATTATTACAGACACATTATTAAATCTCCCTGTTTCTCCTCTGCTATAAGTGGGTGCTAACTGCATTTTCCTTTCTCTGCTGTACCCACAACATTATGTGGCAAATTCAAAAAAGCCTGCAATTGCAATATCCAGGTTTTTTTAAAAAAAACTCAGCAAATTATTCTATGAATGCAGAAATACTTTATGTAATATGCTTGGAAAAACAAATCTAATAATTTTTAATATAATTTCCTAATTTTTAACCTACCATTTTTTTCCCCGAAAACTTTTTTTTGAGAAATTCCCTTCTTCCTTCATTGTTTTGTGCCTATTTGCATAGAATAATGTCATTTATCATGATAACTTAATTTAATTTTAGAGCCAAGTCGAACCAGTAGTAAAAAAATTTGAATTTCACCACTGGATCGGAAATCTCAAGGTCTCAAACTTTTCCTAGAAGCCCTCGGGCTTTTCATATCTTCATATCCTTTCTCTACTCCTATTTTAGATAGACATTAAGTAATTTCTAATGCTATCTATCTTCAGGGAAGTCCTTGTGTGATACCTTAATTCTGGAGTGTAAGAGATATGGTTCTCATATCTTGTGATGATTTTCTGGCAACCATAAATAAATAAATGAATAAATAATGAAATAATTCCTATATTTCCCCTTTTTTGGTCATATCACACTGAAGCATATCGCTAGAAATTTTAGTCCTTCTATAGGAGATAGGTCAATCTTACAAGAAATAAATAAAATCAAAATTTATTGAAAAGAAAATATACAGTGTAACAACTCTTTTAGACTTTATATGTTTAATATTGGAGGAAGTACTGTAAATATGAAGCTGTTGGAAATATAGGAGAATGTCAGTTTTCAAACAAATATTTTTTTAAAAAAATTGTAATCTAGACAGACACTAAAGAGTGCTGATAAATAACTAAATATTTGCTGTAAGGAATTTGCAACAAGATTTTAAATTCATATTCTGAATCACAAAAGACTTTAAACTTAAATATTATGCCTGCACAATCCGAGAGCTGCCTAAAAGGTTGATGTACACAATTATTGAGTCTGCACAGAAAAATAAGGCAAATAAAATGAAATAAGCCAGGATAGGATTTCCTCTCCAAGATGGCTGCTGAATGGCAAGGAAATGTCTATGGAGATTCTCAGTCATCCAGGTCATGGTTGTCCCAAAGGCGCTTTTTCAATCCAGTCAGAGCTGAAGAAGCTTCTTGGATAAGAAGTGAAATGTCTTGAAAAAAAACCTAGAAAGTCCAGTTGCTTCTTGAAAAAGCACCTTTGGGACAATGGCAAGGGAACTTTTGTCTCTTGCAGATCTGCTGATTTTGCTACCAAAGCTGTTTCTTTGACAGTGCTGCTCCCTGGATTTGAATGGGAGCACTTAGAAATGACCCAAGACCACATTTGGACAGCCATAGATCCACCTGGGAAGAGGAGTTTTGAAGATTTCAGTCCCTTTTGGGAGTGGTTGGAAACTCACTTGACATATAGCTTCCTCTTGGCTGTTTAATTTCTTAAGCATACCTCGGTTTAACTTCACTTTTTGAATCCTCTGTTTTACTTTGTTTTTATCTTTAAAAGTTGACTGGTTGGCTGAATGCTGTTTTATGTTAACCCCTGCTGGATTCTGTTTATTTTTATTTTTCCCTTTGAATTATGTTGTTGTTGTTTTGAATAACTTTTGCTTTTCCATAAGGAACCATGATGTGTCCATGAATAGTGAAAGTGATTTTACTTGCTTTTTATTGGACATTTACTACAGGAATTTTGTATTCATCAATTTGTCTTTATTTCAAAACTTTAGATGGAAATCCTTTAATTAAGAAAGAAATTTAAATGAAGATTCTTGGGCAAAACAGTCTTTGTCCTTTTTGTCACAGGTGCAATGAGTGTATTCTGTTAAATTGAAATGTATGTTTTTAATAACCAAGAGCGTTTAGCGAAAAGAATGCAAATGTCTGCAAGGAATATAAATTCTTCCATTCCCCACCATCCAGTCAGAGCTGAAGAAGCTTCTTGGATGAGAAGTTAAATATCTTCAAGGAAAAACCAGAAAGTCCAGTTGCTCTTGAAAAAGCACGTTTCTTAACTGAAAGCTTTTTTAAAAAAGTTTGATTAACTCAAAGGTTGTGGAAAACATTCAGAGGCAAGGGACTATAAATCAGTTAAACCCACAAAAGGAATGTGATTCAAAACCAGTAGATTCACTGGGAAGAAATATGGACTTAGATTTAGAAATAACTCCATACATCTCTCTGAAGTTCAAACCTGCACTCTTATGCAACAGCCAAAAATTATTTAAGTGGATATGTGATAAACTTGTCTTTTTAAAACAGACTGAAGAGGATTGGGAAATTAATTTATCACATCTAACTGGGGAACAATTTCATCTGGATTTTTTTTTTTTTTTTGAGAATATAGGCTTTGGAGTTATTGTAGCTAATCAGACAGCAATTGATAAGAGATGGTATTAAAAAACAAACATGAATATTTGATTCAGGACCAATCAATGTTATTTCTTGGGACAATTTGAGATTGTTAAGAAGCTGTGGTAGATTTTCTACAAATTGATTACAATAACAGTTCGTTAACAGGGTTTTGGAATTTTAATGTCTTTTTTATTATTATTGTTCTTCTGTTAACTATTTTGTCATTAATATAGCATATAGATGACAAGTTAACAACTTGCAAATAGAATTAATAGTTTAGGAGTTTAAAATTCTTTGGACTTGTTTAGCAAGGGCAAAACTAATATTGTTGTAATATATTAATCAGTATTCAGCTGGGGGACAATAATATGTATATATTGGTCTTTTTAATGAACTTTTTTCTTTTTTAATTTTGTGTTTGCTTTCTTTTTTCTTTGTTTTTTAATATTTTTTTGATGCTTTGGGTTTTAACTTTTTTTGAATAAAATAAAAATAGATTAAAAAAAAGAAAGAAAAATAGGCCAGGAGATTTACGCAGCATTGAAAAATAAATCACAACATTCCAATGCAAATGCCTTCTTAGACTTCTTTCAGAAATGGTAACACAAACCTTATTTCTTTATTTCAATTTTCCTGAGTTTCCCTTTTTCCTATTTCAAATTTAATGCAAGGTGGAGGATGTTATCAATTTTCTCTTTTCTCAGCTTCAGTAACTTTTGTCTGATAATGGCAATACTTTCTACTCCTGTATAGAAGAAAAGGCTGAATCTTTTATCTGTATTTATGAGGTAGGCCTTCTATTTCAATGCTACAGCTGATATTTAGCCTCTTTTGGTTCTCCCCATAAATGCTGCTGACCAAAACAGTTGAAGGAGAATTGCTTACCTTAAAATAACTACAGTATTAGAGTTCAATGAACTGGAACAGCTGATAGATTAAGGTGCTTTTTATTTTATTTTAAAAATTATCTTGAATAATAAAAGACATTTATACAAGCAAAATATTTCTTATGGCATTGTGACAGAAGCTGCATGGGTTGATGGACATTTTTATCCAACCTATAGCCAACATCAGATTTCTTATTGTACTAGAATAGAAGGCAAAATAAGAAGAATGAGAGGCAAAGGTAAATTTAATACGTTCTGGTTAATGGCAGTGCAATTTGCTTTTTTTCTATCCTTGGAAATTGTATCTTAGATAGTAAATAAATTATACAACCAGAACCTAGATGCTAATAAAATTGATCTTGCTGATCTTAAGGCATTCTACTTCCAAGAACAAAAAGATGCTCATTAAGCTTGACTTTCAAGGAAATGAAAAACATAGAAGGTTTTAAGAAGAAGGACTAAAATCTTGCCCTTTATTGTATATTTGTTTTTGATCTGATAATTATAAATTTGTTATCTGGTGGGCTACTGATCACAACCACAGTTTATTTTATTATTGATGCACATTTATTATATGGACTTTCTGATTTTTTGAATGCTTTTGGTAATATTATATGGAAAAGCAACAAGCAACAATTATGGCTAACACTTTACACTCCTTAGCCATTTCCCTTTTAGCATTGAACCCACAATGGGCCACACAGTTTAGGGACTGCAACTATCGTATAGTCAGACCATGTATAATTGACAATAGATTTTATTATAGATTTTAGTTGTTATTTATTATTTTATACTAGAATTCATATATATATATATATATATATATATATATATAAATGTAAGACTGATTCTCACATCATCTGCAATTTTTCCAATTAATCCACTATTGCTTATTGCAAGATGAAGTACAATTTATTATTACAGTCCTAGACCAGAACAAATAAAAGCACCAGTGTGTGTTTGTGTGTATGTATGTGTGTATATATATATATATATATATATATATATATATATATAGATATATATATATATATATATATATATATATATATATATATACGTAGGTCTTTGGTTATTGGGGTTTTCTCCATGTAAAATTGAAGTGTCTTGGCGACGCACGAAGTCTCATTCGTCATCTTCAGGCTTCAGCTTCGTGCTTCTGGGAGCAATATGTGATCGCAGCTGTTTCTTCCTTTTAACTGCTAGTGGGGGTTTGAACTGATTGGGTGGGAGCTTGGCTGTGCTCTGATTGGATGGGGTTTTTTCTGTGCTCTGATTGGCTGGGGGTGTGTCCTGTGTTGGTGGGGGCTTGGTTGTGCTCAGTCTAGTCTGTGCTGCAGGGGGATTTGAGCTGGTGAGCTGCATAGCTGTTGTTTGGCTTTGTGGTCGTGCTACATCTTCATAGTGGGTGTCAGTCTGCTGCATGAATGGATTGGAGGGGTTTGAAATGGCTAATGTTGCAGCTGCGGTCTGGCTTCTGGTCCTTGGTCGTGCTTCATGATCAGTGTGGGTTTGGGTCTGCTTTCTGGGTGGATGTGCGGTGGTGACATCCTTTTACTGAATTCACATTGAAGTGGTTCTTTTCTTTTGTTCACTATGTTCAAATCAGTGAAAAGAAGAACTTCACATTTGCACAATGGGAGGAAGTTCCAAAAAAAGAGAGAATCAAATGGCTATTAGCTGTTTTGAATAGCATTTAATAGCTTTGACTTTCTGGGAAAGCAAATTCTAAATTTTTCCTTTTATCACTGGAAACTAAAAGAGTTTTGGGTTTTTTTGTCAATTTGTCAGATGTTATCAATTTCCATAGCATTTTTGGTTGAGTTGATATCATCTACATTCCACATCAGCCCAGCTTGGCAAATCAATTAAATTCTCAAAGCAGGAAAAGTCTAATATTTTTATGTAGGTCTCTTAGAGGCAATGTATTCGGTTAGAGAACATGTTAAACTTTGCATCCAGTTCCTTCGTGTGCTTTTTGGTAAGTATTTTCTTAACCTTAAAAGGTAGGAAGTTCAAAGTGCTATGAACAAGCAGAATGGTATGCATGGAGTCCGACATTTTCATTACTTCTACAGTGGAATTATTTTCTATCCAAGCTCTTCAGTTCATTAAAGGAATGCAATCATGAATAAATACATGCACAAGTGGACTAGCTCATTGAAATGGTGCTTGAAAAAACTTTGAACAAAGAAAGTGGATTGCTCTAGGAGAAAAAAAACCCCAACTTCAAGACTCTATACAATACAACAGAATGAATCTTGTGATGTTAGAAAATAAAGGAAAGTGTTTAGTCTTGCTGAGGAATTTGGACATGATGATCCCAAAGGTTCCTGTTAAATTATTTTTTGTATAATTTGTGATAATATATGTTGGCAGATATATTTTTCTATAATAGTTTCCAGAATCCTAGCAAGTGCATCAATACAAACAATAACTTAGATTATGCTTATAGAAAGTGTAATCTTCCATAAAGAATTCCAGCCATCACTCTACATAATAACATAAGATAAATCCAATGGTGGGATTCGGCTAGTTCGCACTGGTTCACATGAACCGGTAGCTAATCCCACCACTGGCCTCTCCTCACCCCTCCCCTTGCCCCTACCAGCCACTCCTTGCCTGACCTGAAAAGGTAAGGCTGATGGTGGGGAAGAGAGACCTGCTCCAGGGCCACTGCGCTCAGCTGAAAGGCCACCTAGGGAGGGGATGGGGAACGCGGCAAGGCTCAGCTGCCTTTCAAGCCCGATTCATGACTTACATGGGGCCTCCAGGCAGGAGGCCCAAGAAAAAGTGCCTGGTCCAGGCACCCAGACCCTCCAGAAACCTCTTTTGGGTTCCTTCTTCTCAAGCTTGGGAGAAGCTTTGTGATCAATCTGAATGAAGGAAAAAGAAGATGGCACACTGACGGTGGCTTGCTGACATTGGTGAGAAAGTCAGTCCCATATTCCAGAACTCACAGGACTGGCCTATTGGTCATCCCGAGGCAGCTCCTCCACCCGGGTGCACATGCCTGCTGGGAAGTGGCTGGATAGCTTGTGGTGAGGCTAGAAGTCTGTACTGTAGAGGATGTATAAGAAGTAGCACAAGGAATAGCGCAGCATTTGTTGGCCAGACCGAGGTAATGGTGCTTGTTATGTATCTTTAAATATTTTGGCGGGAAACAAGTACGTTGCTGATTGGTTGAAGCCGCCGGTTAAACAGTATATAAAGGGTTGTTTTTCCCCAGCCAGGTTGCTGGGTTCACCATATATTAAAGAGCTGTTGTCACTACCCTGGTCTCCAGCCTCGTTACTTCCCGAACTTAACACTGGCGACGAGGATGGGATCTCGAGGCTAAGGAGCACCAGAACCGAGCTGAAGCACGAAAGAACCAAACCCAGCAAACACAGGGTAGAAAAGCGGAGATGGCCAGTTACACTCCGCCCGCACCGTTTGACCCGGCTAGAGAGAAATGGGAAACGTATATGACCCGTTTCGAAAGCTTTCTAGAAGCCAACGAACTGCAAGGAGTTCCAGACAACCGCAAAAGGGCATACTTCTTGAGCCACTGCGGTCCCGAGGTCATCGACATCGCGGAAGCCCTGGCAGAGCCAACGCCGATACAATCGGTATCGTGGCAAACTCTGCAAACCCTGCTAAAAAACCATTTCGCGCCAACGCCGTCCAAATACGTGCGGCGTTTTGAATTTGGAGAGCGCCGACAGCTAGAGGGCGAATCCATCGGCGACTACATGGCCGCCCTGCGGAGAGCCTCCAAAGACTGTGGGTACCGAGACCTGGACGAGGTGCTGCTGGAGCAACTCATCAGGGGTCCGAGACATGCGTTATGGAGGCGGCTGCTATCGAAAAGCAATCTGGCGCTGGCAAACGCCTGGACGAAGCCAGGCGCATGAAATGTCAACCCAAGCGGCGGAGACACTGCAAAGCCCCTCACACCAAAGGCGAGCACAAAGTCAACCCCGGTGCACCAAGAAGAGATCCAAACCAAGTCTGACGGTGAGGATGAGGAAGGGTTTGCGAACTGAGAAACGGGGCCAAGAGAACCGGGACGAATGCGGAAGTTGCGGGGGTCAACACCAGCGCCAACGCTGCAAGTTCAAGGACGCAACATGTCGGCGGTGCGAGAAGAAGGGGCACCTAGCTCAAGTCTGTCGAGCTCCCCAACCTTCCCGCCGAAAATTCAAATCGGCCAATCAGAGCGCGGGATCGGCAAGGCGACCCGCGATTGGCTCAAACAAAAAAGGCGCGGATTCAAACCAAACGACAGTGGTCATAGGCCGCGCCTCAACCCGGGTGGAGAAGAAGATCTTCATCAAACCCAAAATAGAAGGAGTACGGTGCCGACTCAAGTGGACACCGGGTCAGCGATCACCATCATGTCCTGGGACACTTTGGCGAAGTCACTGCCATCAGTCCAAGCGCCACCTGCAAACACAACGGCTACGAGTCCACGACTACCAAGGGAATCGCATCCCTGTTCGAGGACCACCTCCGTCCGAGTCAGTACGGACCACACAAGAAGACCCTGCCCATCACGATCGTCGAAGGGACCCTGCCCAGTTTGTTGGGACTAGACTGGTTTTGCACTGGGCATGGGAGTGACTGGCATCTACAGAAGTGACTGTAACCTGAAAGACATACTCATGAACGAGTTCAAGATGTCTTCAAGGACTGCCTGGGCAAGTACAAGGGGACCCCTATTTCCTTCAACTTAGACCCCAGGTAGCTATTAGGTTAAAGGCAAGGAGAGTCCTTTTTGCCCTCAAACCTAAAATTGACAAGGAGCTAGATAAGCTCATAAATCAGGGGATTTTGGTGCCAGTCGATCACGCAAAGTGGGAGACGCCAATCGTCACCCCAGTAAAACCAGATGGGTCAATTAGAATCTGCGCTGACTACAAGGCGACGCTAAACAAAGCCTTACAGAAAAGCGCTTACCCAGTTCCCGTGGTGCAACACTTGCTGCACTCTTTGGGGCAAGGGCAAGTCTTTGCAAAGTTAGACTTGGCTCAAGCCTACCAACAACTGCCCGTAGACGCCAACACAGCCGAAGCCCAAACGATTGTAACTCACAGGGGGGCCTTCAAGTGTACCCGATTACAATTTGGGGTGAGTGTGGCACCGGGGCTGTTCCAAAATTTGATGGAACGACTTCTGCAAGGGCTCCCAGGGGTAGTTCCCTACTTCGATGATGTATTGATATCAGCCGAAAATGTAGAGGAATTGGGGGAGCGTTTGAGAAAAGTTCTGGGCATTTTCCGGTCAGCCGGACTAAAGGTTAAAGTGAACAAATGCCAGATAGGGGTAGAATCCGTCGAATTCTTGGGCTACCGAATAGACAAGAAAGGAATTCACCCCACTGAGAGCAAGGTCAAGGCAATCAGAAAGGCTCCAGCGCCCAAAAACAAAACAGAGCTACAGGCATTCCTGGGGCTAGTGAATTTTTACGCGGTTTTTTTAAAAAACAAAGCGACCGTTGCTGAACCGCTGCATAAGCTTCTAGGGAAAAATACTGCTTGGTCTTGGGGAAAGTCGGAAAGTAGGGCTTTCGAAGCAGTAAAAAACCTGCTCTCGGCGACAGCCTGCTCATCCAGTATCATAGCTCATTGCCATTAGTGCTGGTTTGCGATGCGCTCGCTTACGGGGTGGGGGCTGTGCTCAGCCCGAGTCCTCCAAACGGCACAGAAGCCCCTATAGCCTTCTACTCCAGAACGATGTCCTCCCCAGAGAGGAACTATAGCCAGTTAGATAAGGAAGCGCTAGCAATTGTGTCAGGGGTAAAAAAATTTCACGAATATGTTTTTGGGCGAGACTTTGAAATTGTGACTGACCACAGACCGCTGTTAGGAATACTGGCTGGCGATCACCAACGCCTGTGGCACTTTCGCCACGATTGACCCGATGGACTATTTTCTTAGCCGCTTATTCTACAAGCTGCAGCATCGACCAGGAAAAGAAGTGGGGCATGGACGCGTTAAGCAGATGCCCACTACGAGGGGGGATCGAAGACCCCACTCCGGGGACGCCCATCCTGCTTATTGACTCTTTGGACTCTGGCCCAGTCACATCTAAGGAAGTGGCTCGGGCATCATACCGGGACATTATGTTAAGGACTGTACTCGGTTGGGTACAAGAGGGTGGCCGCTGGGCGCCGCAACGTTTAAGGAATTTGTAAAAACGTGATGAGCTCTCGGCTCAAGGGGTGCCTGTTATGGGGTGATCGAGTGGTAATCCCGGAGAAATTGAGGGAAGGTATTGGACCTCCTCCACGAGGGTCACCCAGAGCAAACAGTAACTTAATTTCCATTAGGTTTTGATACATATGGTATGAATCAGATAAATTTTCTCAAATTAAACTATGAATAAAATAACTCTTTTATTTCCTTTTCTATTTTTTCCTATTGTGCTATACATATTTTACAACGGAGCAAATCTTTTTTAGCAAAGTTGGATTGCTCAGCAAGGAAGTCCTTGCAAAAGAGATATTTAAATTTGTATTGTCTGAACAGGCTCCTTTTTACTGAATTCACATTGAAGTGGTTCTTTTCTTTTGTTCACTATGTTCAAATCAGTGAAAAGAAGAACTTCATATTTGCACAATGGGAGGAAGTTACAAAAAAAGAGAGAATCAAATGGCTATTAGCTGTTTTGAATAGCATTTAATAGCTTTGACTTTCTGGGAAAGCAAATTCTAAATTTTTCCTTTTATCACTGGAAACTAAAAGAGTTTTGGGTTTTTTTGTCAATTTGTCAGATGTTATCAATTTCCATAGCATTTTTGGTTGAGTTGATATCATCTACATTCCACATCAGCCCAGCTTGGCAAATCAATTAAATTCTCAAAGCAGGAAAAGTCTAATATTTTTATGTAGGTCTCTTAGAGGCAATGTATTGGGTTAGAGAACATGTTAAACTTTGCATCCAGTTCCTTCGTGTGCTTTTTGGTAAGTATTTTCTTAACCTTAAAAGGTAGGAAGTTCAAAGTGCTATGAACAAGCAGAATGGTATGCATGGAGTCCGACATTTTCATCACTTCTACAGTGGAATTATTTTCTATCCAAGCTCTTCAGTTCATTAAAGGAATGCAATCATGAATAAATACATGCACAAGTGGACTAGCTCATTGAAATGGTGCTTGAAAAAACTTTGAACAAAGAAAGTGGATTGCTCTAGGAGAAAAAAAACCCCAACTTCAAGATTCTATACAATACAACAGAATGAATCTTGTGATGTTAGAAAATAAAGGAAAGTGTTTAGTCTTGCTGAGGAATTTGGACATGATGATCTCAAAGGTTCCTGTTAAATTATTTTTTGTATAATTTGTGATAATATATGTTGGCAGATATATTTTTCTATAATAGTTTCCAGAATCCTAGCAAGTGCATCAATACAAACAATAACTTAGATTATGCTTATAGAAAGTGTAATCTTCCATAAAGAATTCCAGCCATCACTCTACATAATAACATAAGATAAATCCAATGGTGGGATTCGGCTAGTTCGCACTGGTTCACATGAACCGGTAGCTAATCCCACCACTGGCCTCTCCTCACCCCTCCCCTTGCCCCTACCAGCCACTCCTTGCCTGACCTGAAAAGGTAAGGCTGATGGTGGGGAAGAGAGACCTGCTCCAGGGCCACTGCGCTCAGCTGAAAGGCCACCTAGGGAGGGGATGGGGAACGCGGCGAGGCTCAGCTGCCTTTCAAGCCCGACTCATGACTTACATGGGGCCTCCAGGCAGGAGGCCCAAGAAAAAGTGCCTGGTCCAGGCACCCAGACCCTCCAGAAACCTCTTTTGGGTTCCTTCTTCTCAAGCTTGGGAGAAGCTTTGTGATCAATCTGAATGAAGGAAAAGAAGTGGGGCATGCGGACGCGTTAAGCAGATGCCCACTACCAGGGCGATCAAGACCCCACTCCGGGACGCCCATCCTGCTTATTGACTCTTTGGACTCTGGCCCAGTCACATCTAAGGAAGTGGCTCGGGCATCATACCGGGACATTATGTTAAGGACTGTACTCGGTTGGGTACAAGAGGGTGGCCCTTCTGCGCACGTTTAAGGAATTTGTAAAACGTGATGAGCTCTCGGCTCAAGGGGTGCCTGTTATGGGGTGATCGAGTGGTAATCCCGGAGAAATTGAGGGAAGGGTATTGGACCTCCTCCACGAGGTCACCCAGGGATCGTGGGATGAAGGGCTAGCAAGAAGCTATGTGGTGGCCACTCATGGATTCAGAGATTGCTGAGAGGGTAGGGAAATGCCAGGCTTGCCAGAGTCCAGACCTCTACCCCAACGGCACCAGTCAGGAATGGGAAAAACCCCAAGGGCCCTGGTCAAGAATCCACATTGATTTTGCTGGCCCTTTCCACGGCCAAACCTTCCTAGTGGTTGTCGTCGCTTTCTCTAAATGGTTGGAGATCATACTCATGAAATCCACGACAGCCGAGGCAGTAATCGCAGCCCTCGCCACCTATTATAACCCACGGGTTGCCTGACACTCTGGTGTCCGACAACGCCCGCAATTCACGGCAGCCCAGTTTGAGGAATACTTGGCAGAGGAGGGCATCCGACATGCCCTCTCTGCGCCTTTCCACCCTGCGTCGAATGGCCTTGCAGAGCGTTCCGTCCGGAGCGCTAAGGAGGCATTGTCCAGGCTCAAGCCAGGTGACTGGCAAACAAAGATAGATTTCTTTCTGGCCGTTCAGCACAGAACCCCAAGCACTGCTACAGGCAGAAGCCCAGCCAAATTACTGATGGGACGGAAACTCCGGTGCCCACTTGACCGTTTGAATCCCCATTACACACCAGAGGGTTACAAGGGGGAACTAGAAAAAAACGAGAGAAATGGGCATAGGCGACCGAGTGTGGGCCCGCAACTATGGGGACGGCCCAAGTTGGCTCGCAGGGCAAATCATAAAAGCAACCGGTCCAAAGTCATACTTGGTCGAGTTACAAGACAACCGAGTATGGAGGCGCCACATAGATCAGATAAGGAAACGAATAGCTGAACAACCCGAGCTAAATGAGACAGATCATGACCACTCCTTATTTGAACCCACAGCTGACCATAACCCGGGGGAGGCGCAAGACTTAGCTGAGGTCCCGGAGGTCCAGCGACGCCATCAGGTTCCCGATGGAAACAGCAGGGAAAACTCTAAAAGTAATCCAAGGCCGGAGGGCCAAGAAAAAGAGACTGCAAGTAATCCAGGGCCCGATGGCCTAGAGAGAGAGCTGGGAGGAGAAAAAAGCCCCTCCGACCAGCTCAAAACACCACCCAGGACTGAACCGCGCAGGTCCGAAAGAATTAGGAGACGCCCAGGTTATTTGCGTGACTACGTCGAAAAATAACATGTAAATAATATGTAAATAGTGGTAAAGTGTTTTCTGGGAGGGGAGGAGTGTTATGTATCTTTAAATATTTTGGCGGGAAACAAGTACGTTGCTGATTGGTTGAAGCCGCCGGTTAAACAGTATATAAAGGGTTGTTTTTCCCCAGCCAGGTTGCTGGGTTCACCATATATTAAAGAGCTGTTGTCACTACCCTGGTCTCCAGCCTCGTTACTTCCCGAACTTAACAGTGCTGTTGCGGCAAGATGTCCAGGATGGGATTCTTCAGTCCCTTAGCTTGGCCACCTGTTTAGTTACTCCAGCCCCTCCCTCTGTCACTGGGAGTCCAGGCGCCTAAGCGGGTGGTGAGCGAAGCCTCAGCCGGCCTCCTAGGCAGACAAGGACTTCACAGAGGGGCTGATCTAGCGCCTGGGCTGGCTACAATACAAACGTTCATTCTTGGCTTTCTTTGAGATTCCTAGCTGCAGTGGATAGCAAAGCTAGGGTCGACCTCCTAAGAGTCACGCTGTAAGAAAGCACCCGCCTCTCTCCGGTTCGAGTTCCCCAAAGCTCGGCGACAAAGCAGCAACTATGCGTGAGTGCATCTCCATCCATGTTGGCCAAGCCGGTGTCCAGATTGGCAACGCCTGCTGGGAGCTCTACATCAATCCAGCAGACAAAACAGGAAATGGGGTTAGAGGGAAACACTCCAGTTGCCAGAGTACTATTTCTGCATGCTACCTCCCCTGCTGCCGCTGCGAGAGGGGAGGCAAGTGAACCAGAGAACTTTTTCCCCATCTTCCTGGAAGCATGGGACTTCTCACAACCAGGCTATGAGCCCCCTTACAGTTCACTCTGCTGCTGAAGGATGGGTTGCAGCAGCCCCACCTTGGCCCATGCTAGCTCCTTGCGGTCACTCATGCCAGGATTGCTGCAGAGAGTCTCCCCCTTTGGGGTCTTTTTATGCGGGTCAGAGGGGGGCAGAAATTTTGACTTTGGGTCTGCTTCAGCCTCCAGGTGCGGGGCTTTGGGCAAAGACTGGAGGGAAGCGCCACTGGTGGTAAAAAGCAGGAGGGCTTGTTCCAGTGGGACTGCATCATGGCCTGGAACTGGCTGACTATCTCAGCTTGCTGAGCCTCCAGGTGCCAGCACCTGGCCTTGTACTCCTGCAGGTCTTTCCTCTGCTTGAAAGCCTATGCTCATAGTCCTCAGTGAGGTGCTTCTACTGAGCCTCCTTCTTGTCCAGATCTAATTTGAATGGAGCCAGCTGTTTTGCCAACTCTTTCTCATGGTGGCTGCTTAGCTCCAACAACTGCTTCCTGTTGGAACTCTAAGGAGCCTGGGCAGGGAGGCAAGGAGTGGCTGGGAGGGGAGGGACGAGGAGAGGATTGTGAGGTCTGCCTCAGTGTGAGTGACGTTGAGTTGGCCATGCCCACCCAGCCACATGCCCACCCATCTGGTCATTAGGGCAGAGAACTGGTTGTTAAATTATTTGAATCCCACCACTGGATAAATCCTATGACAAGCCCTGATAAATGAATCCCATACCGAGAGGTCTGAATATATGGAATTCAGCTTTTATTTCCCTGAACAATTCTCCCATGCAATTCCATTTATATCAAGGCTGAAAGGGTAAAAAATAGGACTATGGCTTTATCATTCTGTTATGGGTCATTGGGGTAGGAGCTCAATTAATAAATACTTTCTGATTTTCTGGCTATTTCAAACTCTTGACTGAACAAAGCAACCTTCAGTTTCTCAAAGATTCTAAATTCCATTTATCCTGCATGCTCTATAAAACAAGAGAAAAAGAAAGAAGAAAGTGTGAAAAAGGGTTTTCCTCCAAACATCGAAACAAGAGGCTCTGGTAATCTCCATGAAACATTCTTGCTATAATGCCTGAGAGAGCTTATTCAAGAGGTAAATGAGTGACTAAATTAGCTAGACTGTGTATTGATTTTATCTGCAGTGCTTCATAAGAGATTGTTACCTTCCCATTGTTACCTTCTCCATAGTAATTTTTATACATAAAGATTTTGTTTCATTGGTTTTATAAGAGAATTTCTCCTAATTATCTTTTACTGGAAACCTCTGGAAAGGAGGAGGCTGTCAGAGAACTTTGAATTTATCTCTCTTCACAGCTCTTAACAAGTTTCTCAAACAGATTATTAGCTCTTGGGCAGATGCTTCTTACTAGTGTCTTATGTGCTTTGAGCATAAGAGATATATTAATAATTACAGACATACTTGGTGAATGATAATTCAGCCCATGTGCATAAAACTCTTCAAAAAAACTTGCAGAAAAAAAATTACCTATTTCACTTTTATTAAAACATTCTGAAATAATATCCTCTGCATTTTGCTGAACAAACATTTAATGCAACCTGATTATTGCGACGCCCTAAGATAAAGGGCAAACCCATACAGCAGATTTTCTCCCAATCTGTGACACAATTCAAAGTATGCCAATATAAATTTGCTCTTTCTACTTGTCTCATTTATAAAGCTAGAAATATAAAGACAAAGGTTGCCCCTGAAGTATCAGAAATTATGCATTTAGCAAACCCTGGGTTCTGATAAGATGGACAATCCCATTTTATTCCTTTGCAGCAAATAAATACAAGGTTTGGATAACAGGGAGCTATAAGGATAAAAGGATCATATAGGACATAATATTATTAAAGAATGGTAAGCAAGGCATCTTTGAATCATAATTAAGGAGCCATGTGGGTATATACAAACTCAACCTGGATTCTTATAAAAGTGTGATCAAGCAAAATCATCTCATTTTAAAATCTTTCTTGAGCTTGCTGGGTTTGTTTATTGATCTCTTCATCTCTTTTTTAAACAACAGTAACAAGATCCATACCTTCATTACAGATTCAGAATACCAAATTGGTCTCTAATGGCTCCTGTGTCAAGGAACAAGGAATTTCCATTGACATATGATTGATGAAGTATAAAGCATTCCCTAGCTTGAAAAAAGAGACAAAAATAAATGGAAAGTTTCCCGTTAGTTAAAGGAGGCCCTATGTAAGCTAGTAGCATCATTTGCCAACACTTATACTATGAAGTCTGAAGGTCAACAGTGAATTCATTGGTATTGTCTACCACTAGATTCAATGGTTGAGTTACAAACCACAAGACTATATCATATTATACCCTAACACAATAAGATCTATGAGCTAGCAGAATCAAAATGTAGATTTTCTTAATATTTGCCATAAAGTGTTGGACAGCAGATTAGTTCAAGTTTCTTAAAAATGATTTGAGACCAACATTTAGCAAGGATAGCGGAAGATATATCATATTCATTTTCATTGTTTTCATTTTTCTTTAGAGAAACCTATACATTTGTAAGAAGCATATTCATGTACCATCAGGGAATATAATCATACTAGTAAGACAAAGCAACTGAGCATGAATAGATAATGTGTGGTTTTTGTCTGTATGCATTTTGAGTACAAAAGGTTGTGAAATAACCACATAGTGACTTACAGAATAATTATGAAAAGATGTCAGATGGGGAAAAGATATGTCTTGATGTTAGCAAAATAGCTACTGTATCTTACCCATCCTGGACAGGAAAGAAGAAGACTATAAAATGAAGTATTAAATCTTAAAATGACATTAAAATAGCAACCTTGTTTCCTATATTTGTAAAAACTCTGTCATAGTACACTAATCAAACACTATATTATCATCAGCTACTGATTAGATCACGAGGTGACCAGTGGGATTTCTGTGATAGAAGACACATCCCAGCCACATCCTGGTATAACACTGGTGGCATGCCCAAGGAAACCTTGTGATCATCCAAGGAGACCACCCAATCACCCAATCTATTACCTCGATGACACATCCTTCAGTTGTCACAAAACTCTTTTGAAAAATGTCAGGGAACAAATTCTATCTTATCTGGATTTCTTTTACTCCTATAAGTAAATTCTTGAAGCAAAAAAACCCAAAAAATGATGGTATCAACAATAAAATATGTTTTTGCCAGTAAATAAAATATTCCCTGTTGCCTTGCAAATGCGAATCTTTTTCCTCTTTCTACTCCTACAGACATAGAAACAATAAAATGTAATTTCTATGTGAACTGCAGTTGACAGAAAATATAAAAAGATGCTTAACCACAGAAGCTTTATTAAATTAATGATTTGTTTCTCTTCTGTAATTGTTTTTTCTAGTCACTTGCCAGAACATCTGACATACAAATATGATGTCTGACATACATAGACAATTGGCACTTCTAGAATACCCCACTCCAAAATGCTATACCAATCTTTTCTTTATTTATGAATGTAAAGTATATATATTTCATAGCAGCTCTCTGCTCACAAACTTGTTTTCAGTAAGGTGTAATTTTATTGTTCCCCTGAAAAACAACTAAGGAATAAATTGTTCACAAATTTATTTTGGGTTGCTTTTACTTCACAATTATGCTTATAAAAAGTGATGGCAACTATTTTTTATGTTTTATCTCTAGAGTGCCAATCATTAAAATTTTAAGATGAAAATGAACTGGCAAAATTAAAATTACATCCTTGTGACAGAACTTTAGAGCTTGGATGTGTATAAAAATATATGACTCAAATGTTCAAAATAAAAAGTATGAGAATAAGTCTCACAATGTTAAATATTTTTAAATTAAATATTTGTATTTTTTCTCCTTTTGGCCTGAAAGCTTTTAAAAAGTTTTATGCCTAGAGGGACAGGCATTACCTTTTTTGTAATCAAGAGATGAGTTTTCTGAAATGAAAGACTCACTTTTCACCTAGGCACAGAGTCCCTGGGGTTTTAACAAAATACAAGATATTGAATAGTTTGTAATAAACTCATAAGAATTGGCATCTCAGCATTTGCTATCAGACAGTATATGTTATTTTCTGTCAAATAATATTTTTTTCATATTACTCTCTTATGCTGGGATTGTACTAAGTCTTAAATGTAATTTACAATGCTCATCCTTCAGGCCCTTTGTGTGCAGTATGAATGAAACGAATCTATGGTGCATTAGATAAAAAAATATTAGATCTTGACCACCAAAGTGACAAAGTATATTATTTTTGGAATACTATATTGTCAATCACTTGGTAGTCCTTACTACCACGGAGCCTTGGTAGCAAGGTAGTATATAGTATTTACAATTTCAGCTGCTGTTTCTTAAACAGAACTATTATTATGTCATTACTATGACAGATTTTTTTTTAATGTTCCTGTTTTTTATTCAGGAAAGTTATTTTTGTTCAATGTCTCCAATTGGCAGATGATTTGGGTTTGCAGTTGTAACTCTCAAAGCTATCATCAGTCTCTACAGACTGAAAGTGAGCCATCCACCAGATAGAGGGATAACAGAAAGGAAATCCTCAGTAGTCACATTGGGTTTTTGAATACTTAATTCATGGTCTCTTCATTTTGTGACTTCAAATGTCAGGAAATGTTCCCAGTCAGGAAAAATATGGCTAGTTATCTGACTTGCCATGAAGAGGAAGCAAATCGTGTAAGAGCACATCTGTAAGGGAAAAAGCTTGAAGTGAAACTGCCATTTAAAGGGCATCCAAAAAGATCAGCATCAAGAGAAGATTACACCATACACTCTTCACTGGCAAAATATTTTGAAAAGAATACCAGCTTGCCTGACTCTTTAAATCTGCTGCACATGTGAAACAATGGACACTTCCTTAAAATTATGGAACAGGTTTCAAAGCTGTTTTCTAGAAGCATCCAAGATAGTCACCTTACAAGAAATCTACATTAAAACATTATCTAGGGGAAAAACCATAACAAATGAAGTAATACAGTTACTGGAATCAAATTAAAGATTGTGGCAGAACCGAAATCAGAAAAAGACTGATACTTGAATACTGGACTGATACTGGACTAAATACTTGACATCCATCATGGAATCAAAATAACTGCAAAATACCTCTAAATAACATGTGTTATAAATATGCACATATACCAAATTTGCCTTACTAAGGTGATAAAACGATAATATCATTTTGATGAATTGTTCAATAAGTGTCCAAAGGACTGACAGTACTCCTTATATCCCTTTTATTATAAAGCTCATAGAATTGCAAACTACATTGTCTAGCATTCTGCACTAGCTAAATATATCACACTGTATGCCCTCATAATTTCCCATGCATCTGGTTGATTGATGTCTGCACTCAAAACCTTCATCTTCTTGAGTATTACTCATGTTTCCACTTTTAGAATTATGTGTTGTAATTAAACTTCAGAAGTGAGACTGCAATATGTGTAGACTACATGATTGGACTTAATGTCTATGTTGTCTTGATAACTATAGCTCAAGCTTGGTACATACTGCATATACCCACATACAAACACATATATTTCTCAGTGTTATACATGTGTTTGTATATGAGTATATGCATAATGGTTATCCTCTGAGAGCTGAATGCAATGAAATTTTGTTTTAATGTATGCTGATTCGTGTACATTTAAAGTGACAATAAAGTTCTATTCTATTCTATTCTATTCTATTCTATTCTATTCTATTCTATTCTATTCTATTCTATTCTATTCTATTCTATTCTATTCCTTTTTTAATACTTTTATGTGCTTCCCTTTACCTAGATAATTATAGATTTCCAGTATGTTGATTATGTTAGTTTCTAAAGAAGTTAAAATTTGGAAGCTACTTTTAAAATTACCTTTAGATTCCAGGTTAATTAAGATTCATTACCATAAAAGTCTCTCTCTCACACATACGCACACAATATAATGAGCAAACAGAAACATATACTGTATTATTTCTCACAACAAAGAAACAAGGCAGAAATTGTTAAATCCATTCCTTTATCCAAAGAAGAGAATATATTTAATTTGGAAATTTATTTGGAAATTTCTTCCAGATGTTATGCTTGTGAATAAAAAAAATGAAATTTTGTTTTTGTTTTTGTTGATTAGATAGGTTTGTTGTTATTGAAATCGTTAGTATATACTATTGTATAAAAATAAAAAGTTGAGGTGGTAATGTTTTTATCATCTAATATGCCAAAGAGAGTTGGAAGTCAACACCATTTTTCTTTTTCTCTCTCCACCCCACCTTTTTTCTTCCCCCTTTCCTTCCCCTAGTTTTCCATTACTTTTTATTTTCCTTTGTATTTTATATTTTGATAAAATTAATAAAATTTGATGCACAAATGAAAAGGGGTATTAAATCAGATCTGAGACAAACTGAGACTATCAGTTCAGAATTTGGATTCATTACTAATTTTTGTAAGTGGAAAATACTTGGTGTAGGTATTTTAAATATGAATGTGCAATTTCTCTTTGGGAAAAAAAAACTATACATGGTACAGGTTTACACTGATTGACTTCAAACATAAGATATTATTTTCTTCAGGATTTGACCAGTGGAAAATGTATTGGTCATTTTAATTGGCACTTTTCAAAGGACAATCAATAATGTATACATATTTATATTTATTTGAGTTAAACAAGTGTGACTTATCATGAGGTATTTATTCCTACCTTTCATATATATTTGTTATATATATATGTATATATGTTATATATATATAGGAGGAATGTCATAGATAAAGAACAACCTATGTACTAAGTAGCAATCATAGCTTATCTTGAGAATCTGAAGACCTTAGCAGTATACAGGTAGTCCTTGACTTACAACAGTTCATTTAGTGACCATTCAAAGTTATGATGACACTGAAAAAAAGTATCTTATGGCCATTTTTCACAGTGATGATTTTTGTAGCATCCTCGTGATCATGTGATTAAAATTCAGATACTTGGCAACTGGTTCGTACTTATGACCATTGCTGTGTCCCAGGGTCATGTGATCACCTTTTGCAAACTTCTGACAAGCAACGTCAATGGGGAAGCCAGGGTCACTTAACAATTAGGTTGCTAACTTATCAGCTGCAGTGATTCACTTAACAATTGAGGCAAGACAGGTTGTAAAATGGAGCAAAACTCACTTAAAAAAAAATCTCCTTTAACAACAGAAATGTTGGGCTCAGTTGTGGACTTAAGTTTGATTCGCCAGTTGCGCCCCTTTCTTGACCGGTTCCTTATGCACAGTCACTCATGCTCTTGTTACCTCTTGCCTGGACTACTGCAATGCTCTTTACATGAGGCTCCCCTTGAGGAGCACCCGGAGACTTCAGTTAGTCCAGAATGCAGCTGCGCGGATGATAGAGGGAGCTGTTCAGAGCTCCCATATAACACCAATCCTGTGCAAGCTGCACTGGCTGCCTGTGGTCTTCCGGGTGCACTTCAAGGTGTTGGTTACCACCTTTAAAGCGCTCCATGGCTTAGGACTGGGTTACTTACAGGACCGCCTACTGCCGCCGTTTGCCTCCCACCGACCCGTGCACTCTCACAGAGAGGGACTCCTTAGGGTGCCGTTGGCCAAGCAATGTTGGCCGGCGGCCCCCAGGGGAAGGGCCTTCTCTGTGGGGGCTCCTACCCTATGGAACGAACTTCCCCCTGGACTTCGACAACTCCCTGACCTCCGGACCTTTTGCCGCAAGCTTAAGACCTACTTATTTGTCCGTGCGGGGCTGGCATAGAATTTTTAGACGTTTTATGGGTTTTATGGGTTTTAATTTTTAATTAGTTTTTTGGGTTTTAAATGTATTTTAAATTTTGGGCCAAATTTAATAAGTTGTTTAGCTTTTGTTTTATTTGTATTGTGTGTTTTTCTATGACTGTTCACTGCCCTGAGTCCTTCGGGAGAAGGGCGGTATACAAATTAAAATTTTTTTTTATTATTATTATTATTATTATTATTATTATTATTATTATTATTATTATTATTATTATTATTATTATTATTATTATTATTATTATTATTATTATGTTGAGGACTACCTGTAGTACAGTTGGAGGTTCTGGCCTTATTGTAGAAAAAAAGAGTAAAGCAACTGTCTTAAGACATCTTAAGACTTTACCAGATCTAAGTCTTAGCTTCTGCACATCTATGTGATGTTTCTACTTGCTTATATTTACTTCTTTTTATTGGAACGAGAAAAACCACAAATTGTATTGTATATGTATTTGATCATACCTCCAGTAAAGCCACAACACTCAAAAACCTCCCACTGCAAAAGTTCTTCAATAATGGCACCATACAATGCTAGATCCTTTCTTTATTTTTAGTTATTTACTTCTATTCTGTGTTACAAAATGGAACATAAAAAAAACTGTAAGCAAATCATAGATCTATAATTATTTGGATGGCCTAGTTTCTTTAGTAGAACACACTACCTGTGAGTCTTACTGTTTTAAATTCCTTTCATTGGTGTATTTTACTGACATGTCACTTTTTTGTTTGCATCCCGAAATCTAAAAATTTAAAACACAGAAATGCCCAAGGGTTGGGGTGGGGGGGAAGGGGGAGCCATAACTGATAGCATATCATACATGCATATATCATGCATCATCATGCACCAAGCATCATGCATCATACAGTGGAATCTATCATCTATCACATATTTATGGAAAGTAAATGTCAAAATGGACCTAGTAGTGGTAGGAGCACTCAGGGCTGTGACTTCTACACTGGGATGATGGTTCCAACAGATCCTATAACGACATCAGAGCTTTCTACCCAGAAGAGTGCAATGCTAGGAACAGGTAAGATACTGCGCAGAATCCTCAAACTCCCAGCCTTTCAGTAAAATATTTAAAATAGGGGAAGACACACACCACCCGTAAGGGTGAGATTTATACAGTTTTGAACAATTTTAAATATTTCCAGGTCCCATTGTCAAAATTACTGTTGTGGTGTTTTAATTTAATTTAATTTAATTTTTAATTTAAGAAAATTAAGTTTTCTTAAATTAAGATTTAAGCTTAATGTGAACCGCTCCAATCTTGATTGCAGAAAATATGACTTCAGTAACAGAGTTGTTAATACTTGGAATACACAACCTGACTCTGTGGTCTCTTCCCAAAATCCCCAAAGCTTTAACCAAAACTGTCTACTATTGACTTCACCCCATTCCTAAGAGGTCTGTAAGGGGCGTGCATAAGAGCACAAACGTGCCTACCGTTCCTGTCCTATTGTTTCCTTTCATTCATTCCTTTCATTCATTCCTTTCATTCATTCATTCATTCATTCATTCATTTCCTTTCATTCCCATCACCAATCTCTCTTCACTTATGACTGTATGACTGTAACTTTGTTGTTGGCAATCCTTATGATTTATATTGATATATTGACCATCAATTGAACATATCTTTTCTTTTATGTACACTGAGAGCATATGCACCAAGACAAATTCCTTGTGTGTCCAATCACACTTGGCCAATAAAAATTCTATTCTATTCTATTCTATTCTTATATCCAATTAATATAGTTATTACATACTTATGCTTATATATAAGCTTATATATTGTATAGTTATTTCATGCTTATGCTTATATATATTGTTGTGACAAAATAAATAAATAAATAAATAAATAAATAAGTAAAATAAATATGGCAAATCAAATAAGTCATAAATGACTAAATGATATTGATGCACCATATTAATTTTGTTTTCTAATCATATTTGCATAACCAAATGATCTCTGATTTGCCTTCTTACTCAGAAATTTTAGAACCTACTGAGTATATCTGAGAAAGTGGGAATATGCTGTTTGCCTTTGTCACGAAAATAAATTTGTAGTAAATTAAAATGCGGTATACCTCTTCTTCTGATTCATGCCATTTTGAGTAATCAGGCAAGAAAACTGTGATGGAATCCTTGGAGAAATATTACTGAATACCCTGAAGATTTACATATTTAAACAATTTATTCAGCTATCTACTGAATTCTTCATGACTTAGTGAAATGGAAAATATAAATCACAGAGAAGGTTAGTACAAATGGTCTTTCTGCACAAAGAAACTGAACTCAGCTGTGTATTTGTTCAGTTTGTTAAGCATATATTTTTTTTAATTCCATTTTAAAGTTTAATGAAATTAGAAGTTAATTATTCTACTACTATTCTTGCAGGGCTCTGGAGATCATTGCCACGACTGTAACTGAATTAATTTAATACACCGACAGTGCTGCTGAAACACATTCCCCTACCAGCTCAAGTGGTAAATGGTTGGTTAAAGAGCTAAGATTGCTTGTTTGTGTTTATTTCCATCAAGGAGACATGACATGAAGTTTCTTTTGTTCAGAACTCTGTGGCAAATGTCCCTTATAATCTGCAGAAGGCTGCAAATAAATAGCTCTCATACACCACTCAAAAGAAAAAAAATTGCCACAGCTTTGAGATAGGTGCAGCTCTTTGTTCACAGTACTACTATTATTTTTCAAAAGTCTTAAATTTTCTCATTTCTCAAAGTTAGTAAAACCTTTCCAATGAAAAACCAACCCACTGGTCTTGAGTGAAGTCCAAATTCTGCCTGCCTTCTTTAAACCATTTGGGCTCAAAACAGCGGCCCCCAACCTTTTGGACACGAATATGCCAGTGGTGGGTTTCCCCCGGTTCGCTCTGGTTTGGACAAATTGGTAGTGATGGCGGGAGGCTCCACCCACCTGCCCAGATGTCATAAAAATTGATCTGTGCATGCGCAGAAGCACCGCATGCTTGCAAAGCAAGCACCCACGCCTGCGCGCTACGAATAGCAAACCAGTAGCGCTGGATTTTGAAACCCACCACTGGAATTTGCTAACAGTAGAGTAAGATAAAAAGTAACAAATAAAGGTTTAGTGAACGGCTTATGGAAGTTGGAGAAGAATGTGTGATGTTCTCTCATTTTTTAAATGTATTTATGAACAAATATATAAGGAATGTAGTAATGTTTAAGTTATATAAGTTAAACACATGACTCTATTTTTGTGTGAAGATGATAGTGTGGTCTTAGTTGAGAACACAAATGACTGTAGCAAATGTTTGATAGATGTATTCATGCAGTATGAATCTGAAAATCAATATATCAGTCACTACAGAAACCATGTTTAATAAGGAAAATGGAGCTAACAATTGCAATTCCAATTACATACACACACTTATCCAGGTGGTTTAATTTTAATTATCTAAGTAAAATGTTCCTTAATGAAGGGAAAAGGGTTAAAGAAAAATTAAATTGTGGCGATGCCGGTACAAAGTTAGTGAGTTACATATGGCCTGTTGTGAGAATTTTTTTTAAAAAGGAACTGAAATGGTGGTACATAAAAACATGATTTTGTTGCAACAGTTTGATATATTATAAGGTGCATAAAAAGCAGGGATGAAATGTAAAAATGTTTGCTACCGGTTCTGTGGGCGTGGTTTGATGGGTGTGGCTTGATAGTCATGTGCCCGGGTGGTCATGGCCAACTTGACATCACTCACTGTTAGAGCCAGGAGCTGCACATTTTGAAGCACATTCTGCCCTTCTGAAGCCCCCAATGCTTTAAGTTTCCCTCCACCACTCAAGCGAACACGCAGCCTTCTCTTGCAGAAGCGGAATCCAGACACAGAAATGAAAAAATGGGGGGGGGATGGGGAGGAGAAGGTGTAAGAAGCAGAACCCAGGCACAGAAATGGAAAAACGAGGTGGGGGGAAAATGGGGAGGAAAAGGTGTAAGAAGACATTTCCTTAGATCGCTGACATTTGGCAATCTAAGGAAATGTCTTCCAGTTCTTCCAGATTGACTTTAAGAATGCCGAGAATCCGACAGCAAAAGTAGTGGCAGCGGCGGCGACAGGGGTGTGTTTGTGTGTGTGTGTCCCTCTGCAAGGACTTCGAGGCAGACACTGCCCTGCTTAGGAAAAAAGGAGGCAGTGAAGCCCTGGCTGTCACCTGGGAGAAGAGGACCGTGGAGGGACACACACACACACCCTTATCGCCCCCGCTGCCACTACTTTTGCTGTTGGCTTCTCAGAGCTCTTAAAGTCAATCTTGAAGAGTTGGAAGACCGCTGATGATGAGTTTGGCAGCGTGGAAGGCAGGGAAGCATGGCAGGGCTGCAGACCGTGGACTGGTTTGGGGCGTGGCCAGCCAGCAATTGCTACTGGTACCGTGAACCATCCCCAATCTCCACTACCAGTTCTCCCGAACTGGTCCAAACTGGTAGCATTTCACCCCTGATAAAAAGTAAGGTGAATGTTATTGGAATGGGTAGCTAGAAATCTATGTGGTAAATCAAAACAAAATATGGTCAAATGAGTGGACCCTGAATGAATGTGGTTTGGAAAGAAAAGTTAAATATGAATGAAATATGTTAGGTAACTTGGTGATATAGAGAGAATGAGTGAGAATTTAATTGCAAAACAATTATACTGTTTTTCCACAGTATACAAGAATTTCAAGTACTAAAGAAATACTACAAAGAATATAATGGATAGTATTTTTATTTGTTTAAAATCAATCCTTTAAGTCATACTTAAGTTTCTTTCCAACAATTTATGAATCAGAAAATTCATGGTTTTAATTAAATTAAATCTGATTATTGTTTTAACCACAGGTCACAATAATCAACCATGGTTTCAGTATGGAAATTTGATATAAACTAATGTTTAAGCTTCTCTTTTTAGAAGGTTATGGGCAGTGGTGGGTTTCAATTTTTTTTACTACCGGTTCTGTGGGTGTGGCTTGGTGGGCGTGGCATGGCTTGGTTTGGTGGGCATGGCAGGGGAAGGATACTGTAAAATCTCCATTCCCACCCAAATCCAGGGGAAGGATACTGTAAAATCTCCATTCCCACCCTAATCCAGGGGATGGATACTGTAAAATCCCCATTTTCTCCCAATCAGCTGAGACTCAGGAGGCAGAGAATAGATGGGAGCGGGGCCAGTCAGAATTTTTACTACTGGTTCTCTGAACTACTCAAAATTTCCGCTACCGATTCTCCTGACCTGGTCAGAACCTGCTGAAACCCACCTCTGGTTATGGGTAATTATTATATTTTCTGCTCTAACAAAGTTATGAAGTTTTCAGTATAGTTTTATACCAGCTAACCTAAATTATTTTTACTATGTGGAAAAGTTTTCAGAAAATATTGTATGGTCCATATTCAAAACTGAGGTCCTACTTTCTCATTAAAAAAAGAGAAACTCATAAAAACAAATGGTCTTTCAAAAAGTAGAATTTTATTGCATGGGTATTTGCTAACTAGACACAAAACTTTAATAGGATAAAATACAATTAAATCAGGTAAATTATAGGGAAATTGACTAAAAGAAAATACAAAAACTAAGCAGATTAGAGAATTAAGTAAAGCTACTAAAACCCATAAAGGTAATCTCTTTGTAATTGTAATTTAACTGGAAAGGGAAGTAAAACAACTGTCAACAGAGATGTGTGTCTTATCTCAGCCTAAAGTCCAGAGTGGCTTTGTATGGCCAGTGAATAAATTTACAAGCCTTTTATCATTTAAATTTAATGATATTTTATTTTGTATTCCTTTGTTAATCATGTATTGTATTTTACATTATGTTATGTTATTATAATAACACTGATCTAAAAGTGCTACGTTAAAAAACAACCAGAGAGAAGTGGCAATGGGAACTTTTCTCACACCTCTTTTAACATTCAAAGGTTTTCCATCAACCCAGGTTGATCACACAGGATTCCATCAATATTTATTTATTTATTTATTTATTTATTTATTTATTTATTTATTTATTTATTTATTCAAATTTGTATACCGCCCTATCTCCCTAGGGACTCAGGGCGGTTCACAGGCAAATAAAATACATATAAATACAAAAATAAAATATCCATTAAAAAACTTATTAGATGCAGCCAGATAATTAAAAACAATATATATAATAAAACCCATTAAAATCTACATTTAAAAACCTAGTCCAGTCCTGCGCAAACGAATAGATGTGTTTTAAGCTCGCGGCGGAAGGTTCGGAGGTCCGGAAGTTGACGAAGTCCTGGGGGGAGTTCGTTCCAGAGGGTGGGAGCCCCCACAGAGAAGGCCCTTCCCCTGGGTGTCGCCAGACGGCACTGCCTAGCCGACGGCACCCTGAGGAGTCCCTCTCTGTGAGAGCGCACGGGTCGGTGAGAGGTATTCGGTAGCAGCAGGCGGTCCCGTAAATAGCCCGGCCCTATGCCATGGAGCGCTTTAAAGATAGTTACCAACACCTTGAAGCGCACCTGGAAAGCCACAGGTAGCCAGTGCAGTCTGCGCAGGAGAGGTGTCACATGGGTGCCACGAGGGGCTCCCTCTATCACCCGCGCAGCCGCGTTCTGGACTAACTGAAGCCTCCGGATGCCCTTCAAGGGGAGCCCCATGTAGAGAGCATTGCAGTAATCCAGGCGAGATGTCACGAGGCGTGAGTGACCGTGCATAGGGCATCCCGGTCTAGAAAGGCGCAACTGGCGGACCAGGCGAACCTGGTAAAAGCTCTCCTGGAGCGGCCGTCAAATGATCTTCAAAAGACAGCCGTTCATCCAGGAGGGCGTAGTTGCGCACCCTCTCCATCGGGGCCAATGACTCGCCCCCAACAGTCAGCCGAGACTCAGCTGACTGTACCGGGATGCCGGCATCCACAGCCACTCTGTCTTGGAGGGATTGAGCTTGGGCCTGTTTCTCCCCATCCAGACCCGTCGGCCTCCAGACACCGGGACAGCACTTGATAACCGTTGGGGTGGCCGGTGTGGAAAAGTACAGCTGAGTGTCATCAGCGTACAGCTGGTACCTCACACCGAAGCCACTGATGATCTCACCCAGCGGCTTCATATAGATGTTGAACAGGAGGGGCGAGGGAATCGGACCCTGCCCCACCCCCCAAGCGAGGCGCCTCCGGGCCGACCTCTGCCCTCCTGTCAACACCGTCTGCGACCGGTCGGAGAGATAGGAGGAGAACCACCGATAAACGGTGCCTCCCACTCCCAATCCCTCCAACCGGCACAGCAGGATACCATGATCGATGGTATCAAAAGCCGCTGAGAGGTCTAATAGGACCAGGACAGAGGAACAACCCCTATCCCTGGTCCTCCAGAGATCATCCACCAACGCGACCAAAGCCGTCTCCGTGCTGTAGCCGGGCCGGAAACCGGACTGGAACGGGTCTAGATAGACAGTTTCCTCCAGGTGCTGGGGAAACTGACATGCCACCACACTCTCTACAACCTTTGCCACGAAGCGAAGGTTGGAGACCGGACGATAATTACCTAAAACAGCCGGGTCCAGGGAGGGCTTCTTGAGGAGGGGCCTCACCACCGCCTCTTTCAAGGCGGCCGGAAAGACTCCCTCCAACAAGGAAGCACTCGTAATTGCCTGGAGTCAGCCTCGTGTCACCTCCTGAGAGGCCAGTACCAACTAGGAGGGGCACGGGTCCAGTAAACACGTGGTGGCATTCAATCTACCCAGCAACCTGTCCATGTCCTCGGGAGCCACAGGGTCAAACTCATCCCAAACAATGTCACCAAGACCGCCCTCAGACGCCCCATCTGGATCCCTGCAATTTTGGTCCAGACCATCCCGAAGCTGAACGATTTTATCGTATAGATAACCGTTAAACTCCTCAGCATGTCCCTGCAACGGGTCATGTCGCTCCTCCTGGTGAAGGAGGGAACGGGTCACCCGAAACAGGGCGGCTGGGCGGTTATCTGCCGACGCAATGAGGGACGAGACGTAGCAACGTCTCGCTTCCCTCAGTGCCACAAGGTAGGTCCTATTATAGGACCTAACTTGTGTCCGATCAGCCTCCGAACGACTGGACCTCCACGAACTCTCTAGGCGTCTTCTCCGGCGTTTCATCCCCCTCCGCTCCTCGGGGAACCAAGGGGGCGGGTGGGATCTACGCCGGGTCAGAGGCCGCAAAGGCACGACGCGGTCTAAAGCCCCAGCCGCGGCCCGTTCCCAGGCCGCGACTAGTTCCTCAGCCGTGCCGTGAGCCAGACCCTCAGGAAATGGCCCAAGCTCCGTCTGGAACCTCTCCGGGTCCATCAGGCGCCTGGGACGGAACCAACGTATTGGTTCCGTCTCCCTGCGGCGGTGAGTAGCGGTCAGAAAGTCTAGGCGAAGGAGAGAGTGATCTGACCATGACAAAGGTTCAGTGACTACATCCCTCAAGTCCAGATCCTTCAACCACTGACCAGAGATAAAAATCAAGTCCAGCGTGCCACCCCCAGTATGAGTAGGGCCATCAACTACTTGAGTCAGGTCCAAGGCCATCATGGAAGCCATGAACTCCCGAGCTGCTGTCGATGACGTGCCGGAAGATGGCAAGTTGAAGTCCCCCATGACAATAAGTCTGGGGGTCTCCACCGCCACTCCAGCAAGCACCTCCAGGAGCTCGGGCAGGGCAGCTGTCACGTAGCAAGGAGCCAGGTACGCGACAAACAAGCCCATCTGACACCTATGACCCCACCTCACAAAGAGGGATTCACACCCGGCAATCTGAGGTACAGTGGTCTCCCTCGGCTCTAGGCTCTCCCTAATAACAACCACCACTCCCCCACCCCTACCCTGAGCCCTCGGCTGATGAAGTGCCCGGAAACCCGGTGGGCACATTTCCACAAGGGGCACGCCCCCTTCAGTGCCCAACCAGGTTTCCGTAACGCCTATAAGGTCCGCGGCACCCCCCTGAATAAGATCGTGTATTAGGGGGGCCTTATTGACCATGGACCGGGCGTTGCACAGCATAAGCCAAAGGCCCAGGCTCTGAGGGTCTTGACCATCCGGGAAACGGGAGAAGGAAGGGGGATCGGGGCACGCGATCGCCTGCAAACATCGAGCGCGCATCCCCCCAGGACGATACGATCCCCCCTTCCGCCATATCTGCCCCTCCCACTTACCGTGCAGATGGAACCACCCTCACCAAAAGGAACGCAATCTCCCCCCCTAACCTCCGAACCCGTTAAATGACCGCCACGAGCACACGCAAGGACTGGCTCCCCACCCGACGGGCTACCCCCAACGCCCGCCCTAACCCTCCCACCCCTTAAAAACGCCCTATCTAAAAAAACCCAAAGGCTCTTTCTCTTCGCATGCCACTTCTGTGGGTCCCAAGACCCGTCATTGAGGCCGGCCCTAGGTAAAGAAGCGGGCCATTCCTGCGAGGCAGGGGCACCTCGCAGGCGCAAGAGTTCCAAGGCTGAATATCGCATAAAGTGCATAAATAGGAGATAGGGCCGACGAGAGGTAGTACCGTCCAGGATGGCAGAATGTTATATCAGGGTTATATGGATACCCATCTTCCAATGACTCTTCAGATGGTGGCTGGTATAAAGATAGTATAGGATGAAAAAAATGGGCAGATAGAGTCTATGATGACAATAAGACTACTACTCTGCCCAGAGCTCAGTCCCAAAATCCATGACATGAAAGCGGTAGTAATTCTCCCTCTGTCAGCGGTGTCCACTGATGTTTCCAAGCAGGTCCTCCAATAGATCACAAATTGGTCCCGAATAATCTTCCCGAGCAGTTCCAAAAAGCAGCCATGGCCAAAGAGTCTCAAATGGCCTGTGCCAGGTATAAATAAAATCCAAGTCCAGATGACAGATGACAAACGTTGCAGATGACAATGCAACTATTCCGGCACTGCTAAACCACTATTGTAGTCCCGGGAAGGAACAGGCCTAATTAGGCCAGGAAACCTCCACGCTCCCCCCCCCATTTTCACCTCGATGGACCGGGCTAAAGCCTCTCCAGGCCAGCCACTCGCTCCTGGGTCACAAGTCCTATCCAGGTCTGCCCATTCCACCAGGCCAGGTCTGACCCACAACCCGGCCAAACACCTCCAAAGGGGGCCAGTCCACTGGAAAATGCCGCCATGAAACCGCGGCCAGGAGCAGAGGTAAAAAGTCTGGGGAGGAGCCATGGAGGACCCAAACACAGCCCTTCACCCCCACTCCCAAATGGAAGTGGGGAATAAGAAGCGCCGAAGCAGACAAAACCCGCTGGATGGATTAAGCAGGGCCAAGCAGGGCCAAACAGGAAAAGAGAAATAAGCCGCGGTCTCGCCTCACGCCTCACACCTCGCGCCAGAAAGAAGGCCGCCGTCCGCAGCTCGCAACTCGCCCATCCTTCCGGTCTCGTTCTCAGCAGCCGTGGCTCCGAGAAGGTCGGCAGACCCCTCCCACGGCTGCTCGAGAGATGGCCAGTCCGACCGGGGGGTGCAAGCTGCTCCAGGAAGCCTTCTGGACGCCGCCGTTCCTCCGGTAATCCCCGTCGGCGGCTCCGATCTCCTATGGAGCCGCCATCTTGCGCATGCGCAGAGCCAAATATGAATAGTCAAGCCTTTTATAATTAGTAGAATTTGACATCCTTCTGCCTGAATTGTACTTGGCCCAACGATAAGATACCTCTGCAACTGATAACATTCAAATTACTACTCTAACTTGTTCTTAATAATTCAATAGATATATTTTGCAATTTGGAAATGGGCAGGCAACATTCTTATTCTCTATATATCACAATCTGCTTTCCCTGTCTTCAATCTCAGAAAATATTGGGCAACATTTTCTGAAGAATTCAGATGCTGAAATGGCTAAATATTCAATTTTCTCACTTTCATTAATTCTCTCCCAAAGCATTATTTTCTCTTAAAATTGTGCCAAGCCTCAAGCTACCATTATGTATTTTCATCTGCAACATTTTCTTTTTTTCCCTTTCTGTAAAGTAGATCCTAATAATGTTGCCCTCTTCTGAAGAACAATAGTATAAGTAATTCAGATAAAGGTTATGTTTTTGTGCATTTTTGATTCACTGTAATAACAGCACATTTTGTCTTTCAGCATTCTATCCATAAGCACTGTTATCTTCTCATATTTGCAGTTTCTTTGCAATTTTAGAATGTTGCTAAATAAAGAAATAACAACTGTGGGTCTTCAACTGAAATGTAAATGTAAGTGTTGCCAATTTTATTATAAGTTTTGTCTATCTTTAATTGGCAGCCATGCTGCAATCTTGTTTTGATGCAATCTTCAATAGTTGCTGCTTTTGCAGTATGGATGCCAGGAAATGTATATGAGTAAGCCTGTAAGTTGTAACATTTAATTAGGTTGATTTGTTTAAATATCAAATAAAGGGAAGGAGTCTATGGATAGATAAAAATGTGAAATCCAGTCTGGCTGGACTGTGTTACGAACCATAATTATATCTTTCTTATCAACAGTTGTCAATTCTGGGGTGTTTGTGGGGCAGATCTTTGTCTGTCTTAGAATTTAAAAATCACATGTTGACAAAAATCACAAAGACTGCATATAGAAGTAGAACTGTGGCAAAATAAAGCAAAGATAGTGCCTGTAGTAGTAGGTGTCTTGGGTGCCATTCCAAAATGTGTGAAGTACCACTTGTACACTATCAACATTGACAAAATCCCCATCAGTCAATTGCAACAGGCAGCTTTAGTGGAATAGCTTATATACAGCAAGGACATCTTTAACACCATCAATATATACCTATCCCAGGCGCTGGTGAAGGACTCATGCCCAATCCAGTCTAAAGATCTGTCTGATTGTGCAGCCAACTATAACAAAGATATTCTACATGATTCCCAGTGATCATGGGCAGTTTAAAAATTGTTAAAATCATTTAAAAACAAAGAGCAATAGAAAAACAACAGAAAATAAAAGACAAAATGTAGTAAAAATTAACCTGAATGAGAACAAGAAAAAAGAAGAAAAGAGGAATAATGATCCATTCCTGGAACATAACAATCATTGGATTGGATGCAACTTCTTTATGTTGACAACAAACATTCCCTTATGGAGTTCTACTCAAAATTCTTTTTCTGGTGGAGTTAAATTGTTGTTCATATAATAAGGCAGATGCAAATTAATTGGACAATTCCGATTAATATGTTCAATAGATTTTTGTATGTATTGTAGCACATTTTCTGGTGCTTATATAGCAGATAGTTTTCTACCAGGTAGTTTTCTATAATTTTCCACTGTTTTACCCTGAGAAAGGTCACCATGATTTATTCTTGAATTGTAAGAGAGAAGTATCGAATTCTTCAATAATTTATAATAAATGAAGCATTATTATATTGTACTGCTATTGTAGAAATGTCAAGATAAATCTCAATAGAGGTAAGGGAGAGTTACAATTGTGTGTTTCCCATTACACCAGCAGCTTGTTTTTTGCACTATTTGTTTTATGAATTGACAATTTTGCACCCAAGAAATAAACTGGATAGTTGAATAAACTATAATTTCTGTTAGTCATATGTTGCATTTTTCAGCTTTGAGTTAAATTGCTTATTGATTTTTATTTATGTCAATCAAAACATTTAAGTTTCATTACCAAAGTAGGTAACATCATCAGCTGTAGCACCGAAGATGTTACCTAGTTAACTAATGAAATGTACAGAAGAAAATAACCAAGCTCTGAAAACACCAAGAGCCCTACCCTAAACCATCTTTCTCTAAAAAGATAAGATTGAATAATAGATGAAACATATGATAGGAAGATTCACTCTTTGTGGAAGAAAACATATCACAGCAATCCCCAATATGGGTATTTTAAATTGGGTATCCTCTGGGAGAAAAAAAATGACCAGTCTATATCTTCATGACTGCTGAATTCTATTTGTATTTTGAACAAGCTCTATGTTGCATTCAAATAGCTACTTTAGTAAGGATTCCCTTTTGTCGATTGAGGATTGGCAGCATTGGCTGTTGATAGTAGTCCTTCTATAGAAATATTGGTCGACATTTTTAATTCCTTAAACCAAATTCAGTGGTTCCCTTTCTATTTATGGATAATTTTTCTTTGGGGTTGTGAGTCAACAAGATGTGAAAGGCATCAAGTATTCACATTTTCCATTTTACGTGACTAACACAACTGCACCATTTTGCTTGTTGGTTGCTGGACTGAGATGCAGGCTGAACTGAAGTGATGGTAGTTACATCATCTCTAGGTTTTCATTTTCCTTTCTAAAGGCCTCAAATCCATCAAACTTTATTATAATGAAAAGAACGAGAAATACATCTATTTTTATTTAAACACCAAGACTTTCTATTTCAATTGTATTTTTTCATTTCAGATGTGAATATCTTCATTTACCTATATAAATGGAATACGCTTTCATTTTTATATATACAGTTCAAACAGTATTAAAACAAATTGAATTCTATCAAAAGCCTACTCTACAGAAAAAGTGACTTGCAATTTACTGTGAACTGTATAGATCTGCCTTCTCCAGGATGGAACTGTCTATATACAGAAGCAATAAATTCTACCTTTAAAGGACTCTGTTCATACAACATACTTAATGAACTAGGTAACAATAATATGTCCTTTGGTTAGGTTTTTGTGTGGCTTAGTAAGTTACATAAACTCAGAAAATGGATGGGTTTAAATGAAGTCTGAGAGTAACTAGCACCTTATTTACTTTCAGTTACAACACTCTGGAGAACTTAACTGAATGCTGTACTTCTGGCTGGTAGATCCTAAAATTGATAGCACTTCTGTTCTGATTCTCATGCTTAATCATTCTGACTGTGACAACTGACACGGAACCTTTTGAATTCATCTTACCATGTTCTTAATTATATTTCTGAAATCTAAAAGTAAAGTTTTCTACTCTATAAATCTTTATGAATGGTTTGATAGAGATTTCTTATGGATCATTCACCTCAGCATTTGTATCTATACAACAAAGTTGAAAGCTGTCTAACTAAACAATGAAGACTGATTGTTTGGTTCACAAATGGTTCACACAGAATTAAATAGCTTGAATTTAACTTGTTTTTCTCAAGCAGAACAGGTATATTGTGAAACAACTTCTTTATCCATCATAACTGACCTTTTAACATTTACCTGTATTAGAAATGTTACTGGTTAACTATTTATCTTATATTAATTTATATTAGTAACATTAACATTTTCTTCAAATATTTGGCTATCAATTTTAACATAAACAATTGTTAGTCCTTTGAAATTGCTGATTTATAACATCAGTTATAAATAGTATTTAAAATAATCACTAATTAGATGTACTTCTTGGAATCTCATGGCAGACATACTTCTTGCTGTTAATTTTTGATTAACTTACAAGGTACAATATATTTCATTAAGCCTAAATACAATTATAAAATTTTTCTCAACTATACATTTGAAAACTATACTTCTTGTTGGAATAACACAGGTTGAACTTACAATTTAAACATTATATCTATAATTATGCCTTATTTCAAAATAATCTAATAAAAATAAAAACACTAAAAGAGCAAGATTTTTAAAATTCTACAAAAATCTATATATTTTAATGCATTTACTTTACTACATCTTTTTGTTTCAAGAAAAACAAGTAAAAAGTACTTGAGCAGATATGTTAGATGTTTGTCTCAAAATCAAATTTTGATTGAAACTATTAATATTCAGCATTGTCCATGAAGGAATAAAACTATATAATCTGGTTATATATGCCCTTTAAATGGAAATGTCTTATATTAAGTAAATATTAAAATCAAATTTAAAATAAATTAGCAACAAATATACATATACAACCTAAAATAGGAAAGAAAAAAAAAATCAAATTGTGATTGCAATACAGAAAAAAGAAACAAAAATAAGAAGACACTGAAATATATTCAAAGAAGGCCGCCTATTTAATTTATGCTTCACCTTCTCTAGAATAGCCTGTCTCTGTTTTACTAAGACAATGTTTGCATCTCCTGCATCTTTGTAAATAAGCCTATGACAGTCAAGAAGTTTCTGTTTCAGAATCTGGCTTTTGCTGGGGAAAAGATCCAAAGAAAGATTGTGAGGGAGAAATAAATTGTGAGACTGATTTTTTAATTTGTATAACCCAGGGGTGAAATTCACTTACATTCCCTACCGGTACTGGTTCACCTGAGCCAGATGGAACCAGCTGAATTTCACCCCTGGAGACACCACCCATTATTTTCTGTATCCCTATAACCTGATAACTACAATCACACTGAATTAGGTACATATTTACTGTACATGAACAAAAAGCTTCAATCCTCTATGGAAAGCATTTTCATGAAACATAGGGATTTTTCTGATTGAAAGACCCATGTACTTTTTGTGAATTTCTTCCTCTTACTCTAGAAAAATATATCCCCTCTATTTCATATAGTATGTGACATTCCAGAACATATATTCCAAGGAGTTGAAGGTCTGGATGGAGAAAAAAGAATTAAAAACAAACAAAAACTCTTTTTCCTTTTAGTTTGCATACAAGTCAGTAAGTCATGCTATTTATACCACAATGCTACTGCCAGATTTAAAACCAAACCAAACCAAACCATACCAAACTAATCTTAATGCCATATTCACTTGGGCAGTTTTCTAAGCTAATTTTCTTTAGGATAGCATCTCTTCCAAAGTATTTTGCAAAGGTTATAAAAGCCATGGAAAAACTGAAACATAGTTTTCCATCTTCACTTACAATAATACTAACTGTGCATTCTTATGCATCTTAATTTTGAAGTACAACTACTATGTTTAACAGGAATGAATTTGTATTTTTATGAATAATTCATTTTGAACAATATATTATAATATAGCAATTGCTGTAATTGTATTTAGTGTTATCTTATAATTGAAGCTAGTAGGATTATATCTTACCTTGTGAAGAGCATCATGAGAATTGAATTGCTTAAAACAGAATGATGCACATCACTCTTATCAATTCCCTGGCCAGGAGGCTAGATAAATATCCCAAAAAACAAACATACATAAAACCCGGGAGAAACTTAATCTAGCATTCTTGCAGTATAATGTAACAGCTTTTTCTCCCAAAAGAAACATCAGTGTTTGTGTTACAAATGCCACAGAATAATAGAATTAAAGGTTTCATTTCAGGTTGGTCGGCACACCATGCAAGAATTTGAGAGCTGCACCAGACTTTCCATGGCAATTTGGGTGCCACATTCCAAAAATGGTGGAGATCAAAAGACATTTGAGGGAAGGGTTTGATGCTTAAAGTATCCTGGTTTCTCTTTAATCATCTCACAATTCTAACAAATATAAAAAAAGCCAAAATGTATCAGTTACTTGGAGGGGGATGGCCTCCAAATGTCCTCGAACAAAAGTAATTACTGGGATATAGTTTTGCATCCCTGACTAACCCCAGAGGTGTTGTTCCAAAGGCAATTGGACTTCCTTGGCTTTTCCTTGAAAACATTTCACTTATCATCCAAGAAGGTTCTTCAGAACTGAAGAACAGACTAGGATGAGAATTAAAACATTTTCAAGGAAAAACCAAGGAAGTCAATTGTCTTTTAAAAAACACCGTTGGGACAACCATGACCTGGATAATTGAGAATCTCCATAGACATCCCCAACTAAGGCATCAGATCCAACTTCCATTACTAAATCTAAAGGAGATGGAGTATATTCAAGAATTGAGATAAAAGTATGATGGTGGTCATGTTATGTTGACTCCTGGCAAGTGAATGGATTATTCTCTGTAATTTTCTTGGCAAGATCCCAGAGGTCGTTGACCATCTACTCCTTCCTAGAGCTGAGAAAAAGTGACTGGCCTAAAGTCATTTTGCAGGCTTGGTGCCTAAGGTAGAACTAGAACACAGTCTTCCAGTTTCTAGTCTTAACTTAACCACTATACTAAACTGATAGAACCTGCTTGTTCAATTGAAGTATTTGTATTCATACTTATGCTACTAAAAACAAATAAGGTGATATATTAAACATATTCATAAAGTATAATAGAACTTACCCTATTTCTGAAAGATCCAGCCTTAGGACTGTTGGATTCCACATCCAATAGCCAATTGTAAGAGAGAGTAAAGAACTTCACTTTTCTTTCTGTAGTTGTGGTGAAATCCCTTCCCTGCTCTAGGTGAGGAACAAATTTATTGGGATGACATTTTGTAGCAAATGCTTATCTCTCTTCCTCACACACTGTTCTTATTTTTAAATTAAAATAACTAAAACCGTATCATTTTAATGTGTCATCCAATCTGACTCAAAGAAATTTTGTCCATCAATACCCTAAAGCTAATTGCTACAGTCCCAAGCAGTGTTAAACTTTTAGGGCAAAACTCATGTTCAATTACACAGCCAGCATTTCCACTTTTCATTTCATTGCAGATTCTTGCATATATGCCTTATTTTTTCCCCTCTTCTAATTTTACATTGACATTCCAGTAGACCTGGTTATAATTATCCACATTGTAGGAACGTTGCTTTGTCCAATTGAAATGAACACTAAAGAGTGGCATCATTAGGATTTACAACCATAAAATTGCTGAGGAAGCCTCTTTAGTATCAAAAAATCACCAGTAGTGAGCACTGAAGAATAACACAGGGATTCTGAAAAACTTTAGAGAAAAAAATGTTTCCTCTCTGTATAGATTCTAGAATAAAATACTAGGATATTCTGGACTTAGTGCACCTCACAATCTTTCTACAACATTTGGACCCTTGTATTTCACTTGACCATTCTGGTGTGTGGTGTTTTGGTTTTGCAAGTCTCTCAAGGCAAGCTTGCTGAACTTTGGGAGACTTAATTTATCTAGTATTTATCTCCATACGTTTTCATTTAAGTTACTCTGCCCCTTGTTCGTTTGCTTCACAAACTTCTCCTAGCATTAAGAAGACTCTTAAGAAAAATCTCTAGCACACTCTTTTCTGGCTATTTACCTTTAAACAGTGGTGGGTTTTAAATAATTTAACAACTGGTTCTCTGCCCTAATGATTTCTTCCAACAACCAGTTCACCAAACTGGTCAGAAAGTTAACAACCAGTTCTCCCAAAGTGGTGCGAACTGGATGAATCCCATCACTGCCTTTAAGTACAGAATAGGATATGTGCTTATAGTACTCAAGAATATCCTCAGAGTCTCTCCTGGCTTTCCCCACTAAGGGTAAATGTATCAAGTTTATTTGTTTTATTTATTAGACTTGTTTGTTGCCAATCTCATCTAGAGGTGACTCTGGATAGCTCACAAACATTAAAAGCCAATAAAACATTGAAAAACTCATAATAATATAATTTACAATAACTATAATAGACAGTATAGGGAGCACATTATAATCAGAGGTGGCATTCAGCAGGTTCTGACCAGTTCTGGAGAACTGGTAGCGGAAATTTTGAGTAGTTCAGAGAACCATAAATACCACCTCTGACTGGCCCCGCCCCCATCTATTTTCTGCCTCTCAGCTGATGTGGAGGAAATGGGAATTTTGCAGTAATCTTCTCCTGGAGTGGAGAGGGAATGGAGATTTTACAGTATCCTTCCCCTGCCAAGCCCACCAAGCCATGCCCACCGAATCGGTAGTAAAAATTTTTTAATCCCACCACTGATTATAATCCACTGTTTTTCAAATTTGGCAACTTCAAGGTATGTGGACTTCAGTTTCCAAGAATTCCACAGACATACTCCAATATACCAGCTGGGGAATTCTGGAATTTAAAATCCACACATATTGAAGTTGTCAATTTGAAAACAAAAACTGTTTTAATTCAACACAGTTCTAATCCAGTCAAATACACAATTCTAATCTAATCCTTGGAGAGATATCTATGGGGTTACTTTCTGCATTTCTTATTTGAATTAGTTCTAAATTAATACATAGTATTAATGATAATCCATTGTACTCATGGAATGCCAATTATAACATTTAAATAAATTGTATTAAATGAGCCTGATATATCCCTTTCCCAAGATGATGTTGGCATAATACTGTTTTGTCACAGGAAATATTGCTAAAATCAATTTCAACAAGAGTTATTTGGATATTTTTTTTATATAAGGAATAGATACAGTAGACACAAAAATATTGGTGTGCATCCACACACTCATTTATATTATGCCTTTTTTAAACAATTCAAAGCAGTGTACATCATGCTATTTTCCCCACAATTATCATCCTGTAAAATGGGCTGGGCTAAGAGAAAGTGACTGGCCCAAAGTCATGCAAATGGACTTTGTGCTTAAGGATGGATTAGAATGCAAAGTCTCCTGATTTTTACTCCTGTATTTGTATTTATCATTCTAGTCCTTGTCTTCCACATTGCCCAGTATTGTAACAGTAATTCTTCACTCTTCAAAAAAAGAAATGTCTACTAATTATAATGTTTAACAATCAAAATTGGAAATGAGTAAATAAATAAACACATTTCAATCAGCATCAGATATATTCTATTGCCTAAATAATAAATAAATCAGGGGTGGGTTCTAGATTTTTTTTACTACCGGTTCTGTGGGCGTGGCTTATTTTGTGGGCATGGCTTGATGGCCATGTGGCAGTGGGCGTGGCTTGGTCATGTGACTGGGTGGGCATAGCTGGGTAATCATGTGACTGGGTAGGTGTGGCCAACTTGATGTCACTCATGTCAAAGGTTGATGTCACTCATGTCAATTTCCCTATTTATTTACTACTACTGAACATCCAAAATATACTATTAAATCCTATGTATATATGTCATATGTGTACATACATATTGCATAGTATAGCGTTTATAGGCACACAAAAAGATACATTATCTACTATATATATGCTGTATGTACACACACACACACACACACACACTCACCCCTCTTCTAAAACTATACACATTCAACCTCACTTACTACATTTGGAAAAACACTCCTAGAGTCCACTTTTTGCCACACATTTAACAATAACTTCTGTACATTTAGAACATTACACACATTTCAGATGTTCTTCCCTAACTTGCACATGACTGTTAGAGCCAGGAGAGATCAGGGATTGGGTAAAATGTGGTGAAACTCAGTTAACAATGCTCTTGCTTAGCAACCAAAATTTTGGGCTCTATTCTGGTCATAAGACAAGGACTATCTCTGCCTTCCTCTGCATGGCAGCCTTGTCCTAGTAAACTCCTTCTCCTTTCTGGCAATTTTCCTCTCCGTTAGAGGCACCAAAATAATCCAGAGATGTAAGGTTTCCTGCTGGAGGAGGGGGTTGAATTAGATGACCTCTAAGGTCCCTTCCAGCCCTAGATTGCTGTTCTGTTTCAAAGCGTCTTCTGAAGCCACATCTAGTGCCAGGGGTTGTGGTCCTTCCTTCCTCTTCTCTCTCTCTCTCTCTCCCTTCCTTTCTCTTTCTTCTTGCTTTATCTCTTTCTTGTCTCTCCCTTTCTTTCTCTTTTTCTCTTTTTCTTTCTTTCTCTCTTCCTTCTCTCTCTTTGTCTTTTTCTTTCATTCTTTCTTTTCTCTCTCTCTCTCTTTCCCTTTCTTTCTTTTTCTTTCTTGTCTCTCCCTTTCTTTCTCTTTTACTTTCTTTCTCTCTTTCTTTCTTCTCTCCCTTTCTTTCTCTTTTTCTTTCATTCTTTCTTTTCTCTCTCTCTCCCTCTTTCCTTCTTTCTTTCTCTCTTTCTTTCTTGTCTCTCCCTTTCTTTCTCCCTTTCTTTCTCTTTTGCATTATTTTGTGCCACAAATCAAATTGGATTATTTTGTGCCATCAATCAACCATCCATGACTCAATCTTGTTTGTTTGTTTGTTTGTTTGTTTGTTTGTTTGTTTGTTTGTTTGTTTCTTTCTTTCTTTCTTTCTTTCTTTCTTTCTTTCTTTCTTTCTTTCTTTCTTTCTTTCTTGTCTCTCCCTTTATTTCTCTTTTTCTCCCTTTCTTTTCTTCTCTCTCTCTCTCTTTCTCCCTCCCCTCCCTCCCTCCTTCAAAGTCTAGGACAGGGGTCTGCAAACTTGGCTCCTTTAAGACTTATGGACTTCAATTCCCAGAGTTCTCAGCCAGCAAAAGCAAAGCTGGCTGAGGAACTCTGGGAGTTGATTGGTCCACAAGTCTTAAAGGAGGCAAGTTTGAAGATGCCTGTTCTAGGAGAGTGAGACCTGAAGGCCCAAGAAAAAGTACTAAGCACCCAGGACAGGAGTTTCAGGCGGGGGCCAAAATGGAAGCTTCAGGTGGCGGCAGTGGCAGCAGCAGCAGCCGAAATGAGAACTTCAGGCTGCACGACTTTTGATGCAGCAAGCCACGGTGGCAGCGGCAGGGCATCCTGGCTCCCGGGGACTTGGCGGTGGCGGTGGTAGCAGCAGCAGAAGTGGTGACGGTAGCGGCGACGGTAATGGCAGGGCATCCTGGCTCCCAGGGACTTGGCAGCAGCGGCGGTAGTGGCAGCGGCGGTAGCGGCAGCAGCGGCAGTAGCAGTGATAGCAGTGGGAGGGAGTCCCGGGAACTTTTCCTGCGTGGCTTTTTGCTGCAGCATGTAGTGGCAGCCGCAGCAGGCCATCCCAGAACTCTCAGGGAGTTTTCCTGGGTGGCTTTTGCCACGGCAGGCATCAGCAGCCACAGTGGGCCATCCCAGAACTCCCAGGGAGTTTTCCTGGGTGGCTTTTTCTGCGGCAGGTAGCGGCAGCCACGGCGGGCCATCCCAGAACTCCCAGGGATTTTTCCTGGGCGGCTTTTGCCACGGTAGGCATTGGCAGCAGGCAAGCGTGGCAGGGCCTCAGGGAAGGGAATAGGCTCTTAGCTGCCTTTCCAATGGCCAGGGCCCCCGACATGCTTGCCTGCCTTCCATGCGCCCTTCCCAGTGGTCCCGTGGCAGGCCCGTTTTCCTGCCTTCTTCCCCCATCACCGCCTCTTTGTTCGGCTGCTTACCTTCCTCGGTGGCTGTCGGGAAGGGAAGCTGACCGGGAAGGCAAGGAAGGCAAGTTGACTGGAGTTTTCTGCCGCTGCTGGAAAGCTGCTTTCTCCACCATGTTCCTTGCACATGTGCATCCCATTAGACTTGTAAGGCAATGGGATGCACATGCGTGAAGAATCTGGCGGCAACAAACATGGCAACCGGGGCGAGTGACCGGCAACCGGTTCAAGGGCTTGGCCAGCTATTACTACCGGTTCTGTGAGCGACTAAATTTTTTTACTACCGGTTCTCCCGAACCAGTGCGAACTGGTAGCAACATACTACTGCTTTAAAGGCTGGGTTGTAAGCTGCTTGTTGAAAATATTTATTATGAACTAGTTTTAAGAGATCAGAATATAATATTGTGAGAAAAGTAATGAGAGAAAAACAAGGGCACTAGAAAGAAAGAAAGAATTACTTAATTTTTGCCATCTCATTTTTTGTTAGTTTAATTCTCTAATGAAGCTGGCCTATGCTTTTAAAAAGTTAAATGGATTAAAGTGTAAAATTTAGCTATGTTTTTATCCATAGGTTTCTGAAAATTTTGTCAGATAGCATTGGAAACGTTCATTCAAGTCTTTGCCAAAGAGCTACCATGCTATTATTGTTTACAATAATAATCCATTTCAGAAAATGACCACCTTGAAGAGCCTGGTGTCAAATTATTAAATTGTCATGATTGTTGCTCTTGTTCAATTAATGCTAATCCACTGTAAGAAATGATTCTAAAAGCAGTGATGGGTTGAGTAATTATATCATGTCATAATAACTATTAACATGGATGGTCTCAAAGTACAGTATATTAGATGCTCTGATTATAGATTTTGATCTGGAAACATTTAATGCCATCTGTCTGATGATTCTATCTCAGCCAACATGCCATTTTCAACTATGGGTCAGGCTTTGGAATGTCATAGTAATCATTTTATCAGTATGAAAACTACGATAAGGCTTCAGCAACATCATATATTATTTTACAAGAGATCAAACCTATTCCCGCTTCTGAGTCAATGTGGTTATCAGGGGAAAACCAAATCACTGTGAATGAATTATTACACATTTTATCATCATTATTAATGATCTCTTGTTCTTTCCTGAAAATATTTTGTCTTACACACACACACACACACACACACACACACACACACACACACACACACTTACATATAAATGGTATGTGCAAAGGGCCTTTTCATTAATGTATGATATGACTACCTTGGATAAGTCTCTTTTAAGGGGAATGAAAATAATAACAGTGTTTGGGTAAAGATACAATCACCTGATTTAGCTTATTTCCCATGAACATTTATACATTTGTAAGTGCTTGTATTTGGATTAAACTATTCTTCTCATTTATATTTCTTGTAATTTTGAAAAAAAACCATTGCATTAGAGGTCCAAGCAATGCAGAATTATAAATCTTAAAACAGCATATTCTTCCTGGTCCATCTTGGTAGCATTTTAGTAGAATGTAAATGTGTCTATCAGTAGCTGTATAAAGGTAAAGGTACAGATTCCCCTCGCACATATGTGCTAGTCATTGCTGACTCTAGGGGGCGGTGCTCATCTCCGTTTCAAAGCTGAAGAGCCAGCGCTGTCCGAAGACGTCTCTGTGGTCATATGGCTGGCATGACTAGACACCAACGGCGCATGGAACGCTGTTACCTTCCCACCAAAGATGGTCCCTATTTTTCCTACTTGCATTTTTATGTGCTTTCGAAACTGCTAGGTTGGCAGAAGCTGGGACAAGTAACAGGAGCTCACCCCGTTACACAGCAGCACTAGGGATTCGAACCGCTGAGCTGCCGACCTTTTGATCAACAAGCTCAATGTCCTAGCCCCTGAGCCACCGTGTCCCTTAGTAGTTGTATAGTAGTCATCTATATTCATATTCAGAGGCTGGTGAGCAACTAGTATAGAATGAGCTATACTTGTGTGATGTTCCGGATTCATACCCAGTATCTGTATTCTTGCTTGGAGGATTCTTAACACATATTCCAAGGACAGTCATAACATAACACTTTTCACCGTATAACAGTTTTAAACAATACACGAGCACACAATAGATACCAACTTAAAGTAAACCGCTCCAAACTCGATTGCAGAAAATATGACTTCAGTAACAGAATTGTTAATGCCTGGCATGCACTACCAGACTCTGTGGTCTCATCCCAAAACTTTAACCTAAGACTGTCTACTGTTGACCTCATCCCATTCCTAAGAGGTCTATATGGGGCGTGCATAAGAGCACCAGTATGCCTACTGTCCCTGTCCTAATGTTCCCTTTAATTGTATTCACTTTATGTATTCAATTCATGCTTATACTTATATATATTATCTAATATGTACCCGACAAAATTAATTAATTAATTAATTACACTGACAGTTATTTATTTTACCTCTCTCTCCCAATCCTAACTCCTTCCTCTCCTTTCTAGTTTCAGTGTGTCCTGGGATTTGTAGTATTACATTAGAGATACTGCATCAAGAGCCAACAGACAAAGATATAAATATTTTGAAAATCAGAATATGGACAGTTTTGAACTCCTCAGTTCAAATTTACTAAGACTCTTGAGGATAGCAAAATAAATAAATAAACAATAAATAAACAAAACAAAACAAAACTCAAAAGACATGGATCATGAAATAAACCAACCCAGAGTTCTAACTCTAGGTACAAATGATCAGAATCAAATTATCCTACTTTGGACACATCATGCAAAGACCTAGCTTTCTCAAGAATGCTCTAATGCTGGAAAAGATAGAAGTAAATAGGGAAAGAGAATGACCAGAAACAATGTGGATGGACTCAGTTATACTGGCAAAGGATGCACTATTGAAAGACCTAGAGGACCAGTCAGGGAAAAGATTGTCATGGAGGAAATATGTCACTAGAAATAATAAAAAAATACTTCATGGCTCATAATCATCATTATCAAGATTGCTGGGAAGAGCATATAGGGAGTAACTAGAAGTAGGTTGTTGCTCCCAAGTAGGCTATAGCTCTTAGGTATTTGTGTTGATTTGTTTGAGATGGGTGGTTATAAATGTGAGATAGATAGATAGATAGATAGATAGATAGATAGATAGATAGATAGATAGATAGATAGATAGATAGATAGAGTGAGTGAGTGAGTGAGTGAGTGAGTGAGTGAGTGAGTGAGTGAGTGAGTGAGTGAAATTAAAGCAATATGAGTCACACTTAGGTGGAGGCCAGGTGTTTTAGTGATAAATGCTTTTGTATAGGTTCATTCAACTGCTGCATCATTTCATAACCTGGCATTCTTCTTGATTACAAACTTGCTATAGGCTTTTAGCAAAGACCTTTAACTGCATCTGGCAAGCTTTTATTGCTCACACTGGACTTGTCTCTCTGAGTTCCAAGCTGGATACTGCCATTGTAAAGATTCTGTTGATTGTTTTTCCATATTGTTTAATTGTGTCTCTTGTGGTATTGTACATTAACAATATATTTTGTCTTTATATTTTTAGTTCCCTAAATGTAACCAGAGAAAGAGAAGGAGGAGGAAAGATAACCCTGTAACCAGATCTTAAAAAGCTTTGTAGAACATAGAAAGATTTAATTATAAAGTGATTTGTGAGAATACATTTTACGATAAGCAGCGTTATGTAGAGTGCAGGAAAGGAATAAGAAGCCAAAGAAATTTAAAATATTAGATAAGGAAAACAAAACAAAATATAACTAAACCAGTTTATATCCACACCATTCTCTATAGCTTTTAAACTTGTCTATTTCTGCAAAGCATCCTTCAGTTTACCATATCTATTCAACTTTATATCAATTGTCTTTGTTCTTACATCTGTATTTTGAAATATCATCCTGTATCTAATCATAGATTTCTTGGTCTTTCGTTTCCTTACAAACTATTTACCTTCCTTAAATATTTGCTTGACAATTCAGTTCTCATTTGTCTTTTGTATATGAATACACCTCTTCCAAGTAACTTTCTTTATACTAATACTAATCACTTTGGTACTCAATTCATATTTATTTAGCATCTTTAACTCTGTGTCTGTTTAATTTATTACACACGCGTCTTAAATAATTCAATCCATTGTAACCAATTTACATTTATGTCTTGCTGATATATTCAAATCATATTTTCATAGGACAAAGTTGGGGAGAAACACATTTTAAAAACAGCCAGTTTTGTTTGTTTCAAGAAATGTTCATTTCTCATAATATACTATGTCATAGCGACTACCTTTCTACAGTAATGTGAACATTTAAAAATGTTAAATGGTGTTTTTTGCTACTAATTAATACATTGTTCACTCCATTTTCTCAGACAAACACAAATAACTTAGTATTTGATTAATGAATTTTTAGATTCATACCCTTCACTGATTCATACAGTCTGTCTAATATTTCTTGCAAATCATTTGGGTTCTCAGCCAATAACACGACATCATGCACATACAATTTTATATGCATATTCATAACTCCAATCAACTCTAGTGTTACCACAATCATTCCTTTTACATTTACCCATAAATACATTAAATAAACCAGATAGATGTTACACATATTGGTCTTTTTCCTTGCTCACTGTTGGACAATTAGCTGAACAATTTCTGTATTCTTATGTATTCATTATGTATGCAAATTGGAACAGATCCTTGAGGGAAGTTTTAATTTTGTTTGTTAACTGAATAATTGTTTAACCATATCACTTTGAAAAGAGCACTGACAGTGCATAAAAATGTTATGTTGTATTAATATTTCCCTCAATTAGGGCTTGGTACTATTAGTCTTAAAGAAGGTGGTATGCCTTACTGAAGAAATTGTCTTTGGGTGGCTCCCTTTTGGGCAATCCTACACTGGTTCTGAGAATATTGTTCTTAATCAAGATGGTTTGAGTATGTGTAGGTGTGTGAAAACTTGATTTTCATGATCTGTTTCATTCTCATTTCAGACTGTTGCACTACTAAGATAATATTTGTCTTGGATGCTTTAAGCAGTTGGCAGTTGTCAGCACAGTTTTGTCGTGGTTCTACTTCTGCCTTGAGAATTGATTCCAAATAGCAATAGCACTTAGACTTACATACTGCCTTACAGCCATCTCTAAGTGGTTTACAGATTCAGCATATTTGCCCCCAACAATTTGGCTCCTCATTTTACCCACCATAGAAGGATGGAAGGCTGAGTCAACCTTGAGCCTGGTGAAATTTGAACTGCCAAATTGCAGGCAGCCAGCAGTCAGCAGAAGTAGCCTTAGTACTGCACTCTAACCACTGCGCCACCACAGCTCTTATTAGATCAGTTACCAGACAGTGAATTATGGCCTGGGAAATTAAAAGATTTTAAGATCACCTACTTGCAGTACAGATAACTATTTCTCAATGAGTAAACTGCAGGGACTAAAATCTTGTGAGTTGAGTGGCTTGGAAGCTAGGCAGCTGAGAGTCAATGAATTATATAAATATTCAATAGAGATATGAGAAGATGGGAGGATTGTGGGAGTAAAGATTTTTAAAAAGTTACTTATAAGTTAAAGCCTTTTGCAGATAGTTTGGTATTGATTCTGGAAGATCCCTGAAAGAAAATTGAAATATTATTTCTTGAATACAGCTCGACTGTCTGGAACCCATACCACATTTCTGACATCAATAAATTGACCGTGTCCAGAAATATTTTACAAGAAGAGTTCTCCACTCCTCTGAATACAACAAAATACCTTATGCCACCAGACTTGAAATCCTGGGTTTAGAAAATTTAGAACTATGCCGCCTTTGACATGACCTGAGTTTAACTCATAGAATCATCTATTATAATGTCCTTCCTGTCGAAGACTACTTCAGCTTCAATTGCAACAATACACGAGCACACAATAGATTTAAGCTTAATGTTAACCACTCCAATCTTGATTGCAGAAAATATGACTTCAGTAACAGAGTTGTTAATGCTTGGTATACACTGCCTGACTCTGTGGTCTCTTCCCAAAATCCCCAAAGCTTCAACCAAAAACTGTCTACTATTGACCTCACCCCATTCCTAAGAGGTCTGTAAGGGGCGTGCATAAGAGCACAAGCATGCCTACCATTCCTGTCCTATTGTTTCCTTTCGTTATATCCAATTAATATAGTTATTACATACTCATACTTATATATATGGTTATATATTGTATAGTTATTTCATTCTTATGCTTATATATAAAATAAATAAATAAATAAATAAATAAATAAATATTAATGGGAAAATTAAAACAATTTGTTGTATTAGCAAGCTTCAGGATTAATAAACAAAAGATGAAGATGTTAACACAAATATGAAAACAGAAGATCAAATTGTACAATAATACGGGTTTTAAGACTGAAAGAAAGAAAGATACCTGTCTACCACTATGACAAACACGAACTCTATGTTATTTCAAAGTAATGTTAAAACATGGGATGAAGTTATAAAGACATGTTACGACGGGAGAAGAAATTGCAACTGTCATTGCTGGGAAGAAATTTTGTGATAAAAATGAATGCCTTGCCTAGAATGAAGTTTTTGTTTTGAACAATATCTGTTTTGATAAATGATGCATTGTTTAGACAGTGGCAGAAGGATATATCTAAATTTGTGTAGCAGGGGAAGACCATGAGTTAAATATAAGGTGTTTCAAGATGCAAAAGAAAGACTTGTTGTTTGACTTGAGCAGTGGGTGCTGCTAAGAAATAGAAGGCTTTCAGAGTTAGAAGGACATGATCTGAGATTTGGGTGCTATGAATATTTATGACACAACAAAATTAAGGTTACATGGATTTTTAAATTAACTTAGTTAGATGTGCCATATTGTGAATATGGAATAGATAAAAACTGAGATTGTGTTATAGACAAAAACAATAATTATAGGCAAAACAAAAAAATCTGTTATTGTGCAATACTAGAATTTTGTCAAGGGAAATATTAAATAATAGTTTATTAAATATTAAATAAAACCAGGAAAAGAACTAGTTGCAGAGGGATATAATTTTAGAAGGATTTAAAATGGACAAAAGAATTTATAATTTTGAGCATTGTAAATCTAACTTTATGCACTTCAAATTTTTGTTGGAGTAAGCACAAGATAGGATATTTTATCAGGTTTAAAGGATGTGTTACAAAGGATATGTTACAAATCCAGAAAATTCTGGATTCAAATATAACACAGATTCAGAGGATTTTGAAAATTAATATACAATTGATACCAGAAGGGTTTTTTTTTGGAATTGGGATTTTTCCAAACAGTTGGAAAAAAATTATGTAACTTTGTTTTTGTACAGGTTAACTGCAGTGAGATTGTTGTATACACAAAGATGGAAAGATTCAACACTACATATGATGGAAGTGGTGGATGAATGGGATTGAATTTGCTGAGATGGCTAAATTAATTTCTTTAATTAGAAAAATGACAATATCTCCTTATTGCTGATTGGAAAGCCCTTATGCACTTTTTGTGCAGAACAAAAAAGTGAACTTACGATTTATGGTTTTCATGATTAGACAAGATATATTACAGAAAAAAGAGAGTTATGCTGTACTCATTGAGTAAGAAATACATTTCTAATTTTACTTATAATTTCTGTAAAGACAATTGGAAATTATTTTTTCTATTGTTTCTTTTTTCTTTACTTCTTTTTCTTCATTTATTTTTAGCTTTCTCTTTGATTTCTTTCTTTTTTTCCTTTCTATTATTTTGGATTAGTTTTTAATCTTCCTTTTAAAAAGTCTTGAATAATAATTATAAAGAGAAAATCTATGTAGTTACTAGGAGGTGGAATGAAAGAGAAGAAGAGGATGACCGGTAGCAAGACTTACAGTGGTGACAAATGCCCTCATTGGAATATTTGAAAGAATAGGTTAGGAATAGATCACCATGGAGAACATCTATTTATGTGGTTACTAGAAATCAGTAATTACTTGATGGTACTTAATAAAAATACATACAGTACTTCATGTGGAACGCCATTTGGTTTTAGGATATATTAATTTATTCAAATTATTCCACATTTCTTAAAGTTCATGGCCAGATACATTTATTTTATTTTAATTACGAAATTTACATACTACCTATGTATCTGGGTCTCCATTTTTTCTTCAATACAATCTCGTGAAGCAGACGGGGTCATAGAGAATTACTGGCTCAAAGTCACTTGGTGAAATTTCCATAACTGAGGGGAAGATTAGTTTGACTCTTCCAACTAACTTTAACAGAATAATAAGGGATTACTTAACTTCTTTAACATTGCAGTAATAAGGGATAATAACTTACAGTAGTTTGCTGTAAAGATTTTGTGGGCAATTAATATCCCATATTCTAATAAGAACCCACTGGTAAAGGCAATGAGCCTACTTGTCTACACACTTTGTACTTTACCTACTTCTATCTCTGTTTTACTTTCAAAAGACTTTCTGAAGACACTCTGTACAGTGCTTTGCAGACTGAGGTAGACAGCAATATCCTTTCTTGTCTGGGAATACAATAACTGGTGCCTGAATTAGAAAATACTGCAGCCTACTTATCCTATTTTACAATAGGATAAACAACAATAACGCTTAAAGATTCACAATTTGCAGCTACATACCTCTTTCTAAACATTTAAACTCTATTCTTTGAGAGCAAGAGCATACAGGAAACAGAATAAAAAAGTATAAAAATAACTCCAGTAGAATTATTTACATTGTCTGAGTCTTTAATAATCTTTTTTAAAAAGGCTCCGGAAAAAAGACTAGGTTTTTGTTTTGACTTTCTAATTCTCCACAACCCACACATGCCAGTAACAATAATAAGCACAAGGGCTTCTTGATATATTGAGGATTGTAAAGCGATATTGTATGTAGGTGGATATTCTGTTGAAAACAGGTCTCATCTCTTTGCTATGTGCTATGATGTTGTATCCACGTCTAAAGTGTAGAATTTGCAATGCCACATCATAGGGTTCAAGTTCTTTCCTTTGGAAAATTCATGCAACATTATGAACCTGAGGAATAATTATAATAATGGATAAGAAAACAAGAAAACTGATGACCATACACTATGCGCTGCACCCACGTAGTGACGTTGACAGGCTACATTTGCCCAGAAAGGTAGGCGGCAGAGGACTTTTGCAAGTGAAGCAGACAGTTGAAGAAGAGAAACATGCTCTGGCAGATTATGTGAAAGACAATGTTGAACTAGCTTTGATGGAGGTCAACAACAGGAAGCTGCTAAAAGTACAGCAAACCAAGTATCAATATAGGAAAACAGTGATGCAAGCTCGAGCTGACAGCTGGTATAACAAAGCACTGCATGGACAGTTCCTTGAAAAGATCCAAGGAAAAGTAGATAAGGAAAAGACCTGGTTATGGCTGACCAATGGAACATTGAAGAAAGAAACAGAAGGCCTAATTCTTGCTGTCCAAGAACAAGCCATTAGAACAAATGTAATCAAAGCCAGAATAAAAAAATCTGCTGATGATCCCAAATGCAGACTCTGCAAAGAAGCAGATGAAACCATTGATCACATACTGAGCTGTTGTAAGACAATAGCTCAGACCGACTACAAACAATGTCACAACACAGTTGCTCAGATGGTCCACTGGAACTTGTGTCACAACTACCATCTGCCAGTAGCAAAGAACTGGTGGGTTCATAAGCCTGAAAAAGTGATTGAAAATGAGCATGCAAAACTACTGTGGGATTTCCAAATACAGACTGATAAAGTTTTGGAACACAATACCTGGATATCACGATTGTGGGGTGGGGGGGAAAGTGTGGATAGTCAACATTGCTATACCTGGTGACAGCAGAATCGATGAGAAACAACTTGAAAAAGTCACCAGATACCAAGATTTGAGAATCGAATTTCAGAGACTCTGGCATAAACCAATGCAGGTGGTTCCAGTGGTACTCGGCACACTGGAAGCTGTGCCTAAAGACCTAGGCAAGCACTTTAAAACAATTGGCGCTGACAAGATCATCATTGGTCAGCTGCAGAAGGCCACCTTACTGGGATCTGCTCGCATAATTCACTGATACATCACGCAGTCCTAAACGCTTGGGAAGTGTTTGACTAGTGATCTGTGATACGAAATCCAACATAGTTATCTCGTTTGCTGTGTATACTGTCATTTTGTGTATATAAAATAATAATAATAATAATAATAATAATAACAACAACAACAACAACAACAACAACAATAACCACAACAGCAACAACAACAATAACCACAACAGCAACTTTACACCACTTCAGACATATGGTTATCCAACATCTCTTAAAAATTTCCAGTGTTGAAGCATTCACAACTTCTGCGAGCAAATTGTTCCACTCATTAATTGCTCTGACTATCAGGAAATTTCTCCTTAGTACTAAGTTGCTTCTTTCCTTGATCAGTTTCCACCCATTGCTTCTGTTCTACCCTCAGGTGCTTTGGAGAATAGTTTGACTCCCTCTTCTTTGTGGCAACCCCTGAGATATTGCAATACTGCTATCACGTCTCCCTTCTTTTCATTGAACTAGGCATATCAAGTTCCTGCAAACGATCTTCATATGTTTTAGCCTCCAGTCAACGTCCTAATCATCTTTGTTGCTCTTCTCTGCACTCTTTCTAGAATCTCAACATCTTTTTTAAAACATGGCGACCAAAATTGAATGCATTATTCCAAGTGTGGCCTTACCAAGGCATTGTAAAGTGGTATTAACACTTCACGTGATCTTGATTCTATCCCTCTGTTTATGCAGCCCAGAACTGTGTTGGCTTTTTTGGCAGCTGCTGCACACTGCTGGCTCATATCTAAATGGTTGTTCAAGATCCCTGTCACAGTTACTACTATTGAGCAAGGTACCATCTATACAGTACCTGTGCATTTTGATTTTTTTGCCTTAATATCACAGTTGTTGAGGACCGAAGCATACAGTTTATTGATATCACACCAGCGGAACTGCAAAAAACTGCGCTACTCGGAACATATATTTTAAGAAGATACTTGATTGATACCTAGGGCACTGGCAGCAACCTTTATAACCATTAGCACCAGTCAATCATATTTGTGACACATTTTAAAATGTTTAGTTGACTGAAGACCCCATAGAACATTCAATTGTTTCAGGATCCGGTGAACAAGCAGTAATGGGCATGCCTTGACATCTCTGCTTCATAAACTGCTCTGGTTGCAGGTTTGCTGTTGGGTACTATTCAAGGTGCTGGTTCTTACTTATAACACCCTACATGGCATAGCCTTGTTGTCGACCCTGAAGATGACATATGTGTAGCCATATTTTATTGTAGTCTTTATATTCTTTTTCTATTAGCTTTTAGGTTTTTAGTAACTGAATTTAAAAATGTTTCAGGCTTGCCACTTTCTAACTGTTGAAAGGGGGGTGTCAAGATAACAGGGGAATGTTATGTCTAGGTAGCATTCCTTTCCCGTGGAAAGAAAGAAGATGCCTACATCTGGCTGAAGGTGGAGTTTGGAGTCACTGGGCTGTTGGACTGAGAATTGATTGGAGATTGTGACTCAAGGGAGAAGTTTCATACCTTTGCTTTTATTGGGTATAATTCCTGATCTGGTTCAGAGTTGGAATTACACCAAGTTCTTCCCAATTTAATAAATAGATTTGAAAAGGAAGATGGATGCCTTGGACTTTATTTTTTGGGACATGTTACTTGGAGGCTTGATATTTGTTATTTAACATCTGGCCAGACTCAATCTTGTAGGATTAGCACATTCCAGGTTACTTCAGTTACACTATGCCATATTTCAGGATCCTGGAAACATACCTTCACTGTAGAAGTCATCCCTCTGGAATGAGGCTTCTCCTAAGAGAGGTGGCCTCCATTCCATGCTGTTTAGAAGAGTTGTGAAGATGTGGGTCTTAACCCAGGCCTTTGGCAATCAGGAGGGAAATTCGTCATGTCATTGTACTTGTCATACTTCATTTTATATTTTATAGATTTTATTACAATTTTCTTGTTTGATTGCTATGAGCTGTAGTCATTGACCATCAGACTGTACAAATTTAATAAACTTTTTTTTCCCACAGTCAAATTTTAAGCCTGGATTATGATGATGATAATGAAGATAGCTCAACAGTCATCTAGATGTTTAGACTGGATTTGGCATTTTTATCTACCTGTTAAATCCTTTCCAAGGACTTGGAATAGGCAGATATTGATGTTTCAAGATATTAAATTTATTTTAGCAGAAAGTAAACGGTTCTGCCTTATACAATTGACTGATGGTGATTTTGTCAATGCTGATGATGTTCAAGTGATGCTTCAGTTGTTTTGGGATTATACACAAGATGCCTATTACTCAGTGGTGGGTTGCTACTGGTTCACCCCGGTTCAGGCGAACCAGTAGTGATGGCGGCGGGAGGCACCCACCCAAACATCATCAAATACAATCTGCACATGCGCAGAAGTTTCTGCGCATGCGCAAGTGCAAGCGCAAGTGAGTGAATCGGTAGCAAAGGTAAGTGAAATCCACCCCTGCTATTACTCTTGGTTACTATCTTTGCTTTCTTTTAAAGCAGTCATTCTATTTCTATTTGTGGACCTTTGTACTTTCTGATTTTCTCCAACTCTTTTTCTTCTATTCTGTTATCTCTAGGTACTGACACATCCACTTTTTTTTTTGTCTTTCCTATCAACAATTGTTAAGTGTTATGTGTCAGGTGCTTCTCTGAAGGCTAGTATCAGAGCACTTTAGCTTCTTCATTTTCTATTATTTTCTCTATTTTGTAGTCCCATCCATTCTTGCTTGCAAGCAACACAGTTCTGGGCTGCATAAACAGAGGGATAGAATCAAGATCATGTGAAGTATTAATACCACTTTATAATGCCTTGGTAAGGCCACACTTGGAATATCTTGGCCATATTCCATGGCATAGGGCCGGGTTACTTACGGGACCGTCTGCTGCCACCGAATGCCTCCCACCGACCCGTGCGCTCTCACAGAGAGGGACTCCTCAGGGTGCCGTCGGCCAGGCAGTGCCGACTGGCGACGCCCAGGGGAAGGGCCTTTTCTGTGGGGGCTCCCACCCTCTGGAACGAGCTTCCCCCAGGACTTCGTCAACTTCCTGACCTTCGGACCTTCCGCCGCGAGCTTAAGACACATCTATTCATTTGCGCAGGACTGGACTAGGGTTTTAAATTTTTAATGACTAAATTTTAGCTTTGGTTTTAAATTGGGTTTTACTATTTATATCTGATTTTAAATATTTGGCCTTTATAATAAGTTTTTTAGTTGAATGTTTTATTTTGTATATTTCTGTGTTTTTATATGGCTGTACACCGCCCTGAGTCCTTAGGGAGATAGGGCGGTATAAAAATACGAATAAATAAATAAATAAATAAATAAATAAATAAATAAATAAATAAATAAATAAATACTGTAAAATCCCTCTACAGTGGGCTGCATCGCAGTTGTCAAGCTGTGAGGTGACCAGGGCATGAGTGTCCCCGGGTCTAGGAAAGAGTGTCCCTGGCACACATGATTGAGCTGTGCAAAGATCTACTTGGCCACAACCAACACATGCTCTTCAAGCAATAATCATGAATCCAGGAAGATTCATTGTGTGTTTAGGAAGAACAGCTTGCATACCAACCTTGAAGTGGAAAGTAAGCTAAAAGGTACCTTGTTTTACCAAGGTAAAAACAAAATGGAATAGCCCCAAAAAGAGATAATTGAAGTGAACCCCAAACTAGCAGATAACCTTATCCAGCAATTTCATGTAGATGTTGAAAATAATGATTTAATTAAAATGGCTGGTGCAATAGGGTATATACAGTACATCAGGGAATGGAAGTAGTAGTCAGTATAATAGCACCTAGAGTGTATTTAATTTATGCCCAGACTTTCTGCATATATAATCACCAAAGGGAGAATAGAATAAACAAAATACAAAGTGTAAAATATTGTAAAGTAAATTTTAATTTTAATTTTAATTAAAATTTTAATTTTAATTTTAATTTTAATTTAATTTAATTTAATTTAATTTAATTTTAAAATAAGAATTAATAATAATTAATTCTTATTAAAATAAATTAATAAGAATTAATTTAATGAAATATTAAAGTTATAAAATCAATACAATTAAAATCAAAATTAAGATCATTTTTTTTACTAAAATCAATTAATAGTTAAAAGCTTGACTAAAGAGATGAACTTTTGAATTTTTCTAAATGCCAGTTGAATAAAACCCAAACACAACACATCTCCCTGGAAGAGGTACAACCTGGACCCACAATAGACAAGATCCTCTCTCAGTTATGATATAAAAGAAGTTTCTGTCATGTACCCTGCATTGATAAGCAGACAAGCCTCCACATTTTGTACCAATTGCCCTGCAACACTTTTAAAGGTTAAGCAATTCAGAGCTAATTATTGTTGTCAATGAACTGTAACTAAGGCATAGATAACTATGTTCCAGTTCTGATTTATTCAGGAACGGTTACAGGTGGTATACACTAGCACAGTTATGCAGATCTGATTCTCAGCATAGTCATCTTCTGTGAATCTAATTACAGCTCAGGAACAAGAAATAATACTGCACACCTTCGTTTTTCTTGGGAACTGCAGCTTTACTCAAAACAATCTCTCAGTCCAGGTATCTCATTAATGACAGATTTTGTCTGGCATAATTTCAGTTTTTTCCCCTTCTTTCAGCCAATTACTGAAATTAGGTAGCATGCAAAGGTGCCTACTGCTTCCTTTAATTGAGGTGATAAGGATGTATTTTGCTGTTTATGTACTGTATTTTATCAAAGAGTGAGTCATTTTGAAATATGTTGAATGAATGCTAGAAATTTTAGCCTAGCTATTATGAAATGAAAGAATATGACTTGCTACCCCTTTACAACAGCATAAATGTAACTTATGGGTACTTTCACCATAGAAAGTAAAATAGAAAATTCAGTTTGGGAGTTACCTTGCATGATTTTTAAAAGAAGTTGTATGTGCTATCTGACAATGAGTTGCTATGGAGATCATTCGCTCTTGGATTCTGCTCTATTTCATGTAGAAGAATTTGGGTTATGAACATTTAATAGCCTTTTATGTTGTTAAAAAAAGTAAACATTTTTATACTAGGAGGCAAGATATTTGGAAACAGTTCATTGTAGCAACAATGTGTAAGAATGATGCAATCTTTATCTTACTCTGTATTCCACACACCCAATATTTTATTGTATTATTGAAATAGAATTACTTATGCATGCTACTTTGTAATTTCCTATAATTAATTCTTTGGTTTTGTTGGGACAATTTTTTAATTGAATTAACTATTTCTCTTGATTTGAATGAAAGATAGAATATATGGAAACATGAATTATTTTCTTTACATGTGCAGGCAAATCTGTTATTATATGACCCAGCCAATTTCTATTTCTAGTCTCAGAAAGACTAGTTGGCAGTTTTAACTATAAAGCAGAAAATAATTATGGAGACTTTGATGTTCCACAATTCAGTAGAGCTCAAGGACTTGATAGTTCAACCCTGAGTTATATTTACGTTCTTTTGGTGGAAAATAATTAATCTGCCTTTCCCAATAATAGCAAGTGAAATGAATATCCAATTCCAGCTATTGAAATGTTATTGGTTTTTCATCTAGAAGTTTTGATCAGATATCTTTCAAAATAGCAAATTCTAGTTAAAGTTTGTTCAATATCAATTTTAAAAAAAACTTTTATCCAAAGAAATTTTTGAGATGATAAACAGTGTGTGCCACCTAATTTACATAAGTAAAGATATTGGTAAACTATGCAAATAGTTTACTATGCAAATAATTGGTAAACTATGCAAATTCACTGAGAAAGTATATGATAAATGCTTGAAAAGGATGCCACATAAGTTGTCAAGATGGCAGTTATAGGAAGGCAGGTTCTGACTGAATGGCAGGAAAAACAGCCTGGTAATGGTATCAATTACGTGGATGAATAGAGAAATTCTTTTTCCTGGAAGCATTCAGATACTAGAGAGCCATCTGGTGGCAGTGCTTTATTTTGGATTCCTGTATTGATTAGAAGCTGGATTAATTTGTCTAAATGGCCCTTTGCAACTCTATAATTCTATGTATTACCTAACTTGTATTTTTTCATGATACTAATACAATACTTCAGAAGTATTGTTTATCCATGAATATAATTTATGGTAGAAGATTGGAGTAATTAGTATGGTATCAACAGCAATAACTGATCTGTAGAAGGCAGAAAAAAATTGCAGCATATAGAGTTAATAGAGATAAATGAGATTGGAAGAAGGAAAATGTGAACACATGAAAGTTGTGTATTAGGAATTAAATGAGAAAGATTTTATAGTCGAGGAGGCTGTGGAACTGTTTTGGGTATCATAAAAATGGCAAAAATAGAAATTGCCAGAAGAAAGAAAATAACAGATGGCCCTACAAAAATAGACATTTTATGGAGAGTAAGGACTGTGTCAAACAGAACAAAAATAACAAACTTGACTTGGTCAGAAATGAAAGAAAAATGAATAACAAAGGAATAAGCCATTCATCTATTTGTCCATCACATGAAGGTTATATGAACTATTTTGTATTTCTTTAATGGCACAAATTGAACATTTGGATTAATCCATTGTTTTAAAAAAATGCTTTCTGAATAATTTCATACTTGTTATAATATAAAGTACTGTCAATGCGACAAGTACATTCTAATAACAAACAATTTTGCAAAGAAGAACTGGGAATGGCAGAAAATCCTTACAGAAAGTAGAGAAGGAAGGGGTAAGTGATCTGTGAAACATAACCCCTTTCTTACCCTTTTTAACCTTATCTCAATATTCTGTTATTACTGTCCACTGAGAATTTTTTTACTTGTTTTGAACAAAGAAATAAGGATTTTTGCACAATGTAACTATTGATATCATTTATATCATTCAGACACAATTCACAAATGTTTCATGATAAACAACAATGAGCCATAACCATTAATGGAAAATTATACCATATTCTGACTGACTGGGCTGCACAGAAGTGAAAGTCATTATTTTTCTGCAGAAAGACAAGGTAATTAGGAACATCCAATCAAATTTTGGTAGTGAAAGTAAGTAAATCAGATATGACAGACAAATTCTAGGAAGGCCTAATAGGAAAGAAACAGCAAGAACTCTATGTAACTTAAACTATGTAAATTAAATTAATAAATAAAATAAATTAATAAAATAACCCCATTAAGCCACTCTTCCCAATTGCAATTTTTCTCCATTTTCTCCAGCTGAAATTATTATTTATACATAGTCCTGATTATAATGTATCAGCTCATCTGGAGGAGCTACTTGAACCTTTAAAGGGCAAACTGTCTTATTTTGCAGTTTCAGTTCTGGGCAGATAGACGTTCTGGCCAAGACTTCATCATGTGATTCAAAGAGTGATGATAATAAAGCCATATACTATAATCAAGAAGATCCAAGGAAATGGAAAATCCATTTTCTGCAGCTTTATGAAAAGAGGTGATTCTTGGAAGTATGCAACTATTTCAAAACTGCTAAATCCCAGTTAAGAAACTCCATATGAAGACTCACCCATATGTGCCCATGTGCATGAACACACAGACATGATCTCATATAAATTCTGTTCCAACTTCCAATTAATTAATACAGAGAAAACATTTTACCTTAAAAGAGTAAAAGGTAATATTTCCCTCAAGTTTGAATTTGACTGGTGACTACTTAGACACAACTTTGGTTTTGGGGAAAGCAACAATACGAAAGTAAGAATCACTGCTTTTTTCTGGATTGTTTTTTTCATTCCCAGTCTAGTCAACAGGCAGAGAATTCCTTAGTGCTCTCCAAGTATTAGCCAAATTTAACTCATGTTAGCAGTTATTGAGATTAGCCAAGGTTAATGATGACAGAATGATACAATGCTATTTTGACTGGTTTCTCAAAACACACCACTCTTTGGGATATCTGCAGGGGATGAACTACCTAAAAAAAGGATGGATGCATTGCATTGTTATGTTTCCATGGCAATGATCCCTTGGCCTTAACTTTGGAATTTGGAGATTATATGCAAAATGTGTATAAAGGCTCATGAGTATGGATGATACTGGAATTTTATAAATCCTAAAAAATAAAACCTGAAACAGCAAAAAAAAAATAAAAAAAAAATTGCATTGTTGTGTCCATCACTTTGACATTTTAACTCTTGCCCATATATTACTACAGTGCAGCAAAATAGCCAACATTAATTAAACTATGCATATGTTAGATGAACCGAGGTGGTGCAGTGGTTAGAGTGCAGTACTGCAGACTATTTCATCAGACTGCTAGCTGCAGTTCAGCAGTTCAAATGTCACCTGCTCAAGGTTGACTCAGCCTTCCATCCTTCTGAGGTGAGTAAAATGAGGACCCTGATTGCTGGGGGCAATATGCTGACTCTGTAAATTGCTTACAGAGGGCTGTAAAAGCACTATGAAGCAGTATATAAGTCTAAGTGCTATTGCTATGTTCTACAAATTGTTTTTCTTAGTCACATCACATTTGATTATTTGGATCATTCGTCCATATATTTATTGGATCTAAACAGAAACATATATGCTGCAGTCCTATTCTTTCTCATAAGTGGGACTTTTCTATAGGCTGGAGTAAAAGGCAGACAGCTTCTGTGATAATTTCGTTCCTCCACCACCATCAAAATTGTTTCTTTTGTCAGCAAAACTCCTTTCTTTCACAGATGGGAGAGTCTGGAATCAGCTGACTGATGAATACTTTATTATAAAGTTGTCTATTTCAAGTGGACACTTAAGCAGTTTGTTTTTTGAACAGTTAGTAAATGCAAAGTACTAATAATGAACAAACCACTAAGCAGATGTTGCTGCTGAATGAGTTTTATGGTCTTGTATTCATTGGTGTTTCAAATTTGTATTAATGCAGGTTGCTCAGTGCTCTTAAGATTGTTCCAGCTTATCTGCCGAATGCAGAAAGAGGGAAGCTCGATATTTAATTTCAACAGAATAAAGAATGGCTTCACTTCTTTGCTTTTTACTGTTTAATCTATGTATTGATAATTATGCTTTTAAAATGGTATATTTGGCTGCTTTTTAAAAAAACATATGAATATTAATTTGAATATTATATTGTTATCTTTCCCCGGACCTTATATTTTAAATTTTTATGAGCTAGAGAGAATTTTAAAAAGAAAATATAACATATAAATTGTTCTGATTAACATAATTAGCTTATTATACTGTAACATTCTTGCAGCCTGAGGTTAATGTATGGGTTACATAAGCTTAATATAAATGATGGTCTTTCAAAAATTCATAGGCTGCTCAAGCTGTATGAAATGATAATTCTTGAAATTTTGGAGTAAATTTTGGAGGACTGGAGTAAATAACTAAAAATATTAAAACTACCATTTCCCTAGTTTTATACAGTTGTTATTATGCAAATATTATTTTGCCAATACAGTATATATTTTTATTTTCTTTTATCATTTTCAATCCTTTATTGAGTTTGGTATAGTGTTAAAAGCATCGAGTTAGCACGTGGGAGAATGGGGGTTCTATTCCTGCTTTATGCACAAAAGTCAGTTGGGTAACTTGGGCCAGTCATTCCCTCTCGGCCCTGAGAAGTAAGCAATGGCAAATCACTTTTTAAAAACTTTGCCAAAAAAACTGCAGTGACAAGTTTGGGCAGTTGCCAGGAGTCAAAAACTGATATCAGATGTTGTGATGTAATATATGTAATATATGAATAACGTTGAAACAGGAAGAGGAGATGCTGCCTAAGAAACCTTCAGTCAGAAGAATCAAGGCCTCCAGTGGTTTAACATCAGAGAAAGAAACTGAGAAAGGATCCACCCTAAAGGATCTAGCAGTTAAAAGTGGCTGTGAGATTATGTGCTTTCAAACTTGCAAGATTCTATTAATGTAGCATTACTACATTAGAGTAAAGTAGATTTAGATAATCTTGTCACATTTCCTGTCTGGTTTACCCTGGAAGGCTAACAAATTCACACATACAAACCTTTTATTATTTTATCTAAGCTTATTATAACTTTTTCAGAGTTAAAAAAAGAGGGGAATATACCATTTCATAAATCCATATAATAGATTATGGTATATTGTGGTACAGTACATGACTGGATTTTGCCATATTCTCCATTTGTCACAATGTGGGTTCTATACATCTGCCTTTAAATGTTTTAAGTCATCAGGATATGAGATATCTGTAACTTGCTACCAGCTTAGCAGTATTATTGTCCTGTTCCCAACCTTCCATCAACTGTAACAAATTGGATCTGAGGTACATATAACAGCTGGAAGGCTGTGTGAATAAGACCATTGAATGAACTGGCATCATACCATCTCAGCGCCTTAGAGATTTTTTATTATTTAATTATTTTTGGTTCTATATTATAACTCTGCAGATATTTTTAAATCAGGTGTATTACACAGAATTGGAGACAATAATCACAGGACTGACTGATGAAGAATATCTAAAGTAAAGTAAAATGGCTCTATTTATTTATCTTGCTCTTATGTGGTAATGCTGTTTCCAAATTCCTACCTTCAACCAACAGTAATATCACTCCTTTATCATTCTTGGGCCTTTCAATAAAATTATCTCAGAGAACAAACTTTAGTTGTATATCTTCCTGTCAGGAACTTCCAGATTACCGCAATTGCAGTGCCAGAACATAACAAGCAGTATTTTAATGCAGAATGATCATTAGATTTTTGAAATAGCCAATAGATAAAAAGGTTCCCTTCTTTAAAATGCAGCATGTTCCTTAAGTTTTGTCTGGGTTATTCTGGGTGGTTCATTTGGTTCTAGATTTTTGGATCATGTTTTAATAGCTCTTGCTTTTGTTTTATGTTTTTAATTGCTATAATAGGCCAAGAGTCCTTTAAATTGATGTGCATACACAGTACATTTGTCAAATACAGGTAGACAGTGACTTATGATCATGTACTCTGGCGCTGAAAAAATGGCTTACAAGCTTTCTATGATCATCTCATCACCCCCATAGTCACATGATTGTGATTTGAGTGCTTGGAAACTGGCTTGCATTTCCAATTGGTTACAGCATCCTGCAGTCATGTGATTACACTATATGACCTTACCAGCTGGCTTCCACCAAGCAAATCAGTTGGGGAAGCTGAATTTACTTAACAAACATGTGATTGGAATCACTGCATGATTCACTTAAGACTAGGGTAAAAATGGTCATAAGATTGGGTCTGGTCACATGACTCACTTAATGACTGCATCACTTAGAGACCAACATTCATTTCCAATTTTGATAGTAAGTTGAATACTTTATTTATAGAAAGTTGAGATATTGAAAATGTGGTGGAACACTGATAAATTGGGAAAATATTAGTGTAATATTGATTGATACATAAAAGAATATATTATAATTATAATAAGCACATTAAGGCTAGAAGTTGGAAGATAAAAATTCTGTATATGTACTGTGTTTCCCTGAAAATAAGACCCTGTCTTATATTTTTTTGAACCCTGAAATAATTATTGCCAAGCGTTCAAAAGCCCGATTGGGCTTATTATCAGGGGATGTCTTATTTGGGGGGAAACAGGGTAATTGTATTATTACTGTGAGCACTGCATGAAAAATATGTCAACTCAGTCATTACACTGTCCACACACACACACACACACAAAACGGTTGTTAAAGAAAAACTGTAAATAAAACATATACAAAAAAAGAAAAAGAAAATGTAAATAGAAAACACTAATAAATGGCAGTTCAGTAGATCTTATAATACTTTGTTACCTTTGGAATGCCCAGACTGTAGAAAAAGATAACGAAGATTGATTGCACTATTCCAGTTGTAGGTCTATTTGATATTTTTGTAACAGCCCATTTGGATCTCAGGGTGGGACGCTGGGGACATCAGCAATCTAAATCTAATATACCTTAAAATGCTTTGTAACTAGATTCAGATCTCAGCAAAATTTGCAGTTGATATTTTTTCTGCAGATGAGTGCCCTTGATTCTAGCTTGTAATGCTCAAATGCTCAGTGCATTACATGTAGCAGAGTAATATTTGTGTCATCATTTTCTACCATTCTGTTGCCACCATCTGCTGTCAAAAATCATCAAGAAATCCAAGATGTCACACATGAGTAATCAGGGATTGATGGTATATCATTTTCCAAAATTAGAGTATGTCAGAGGAAAAACACTCTATTCACCAAAAACCGAGACGGTATTCCAGTTTAATGTTGTTGGTTTTTTTAATGGACATTTGCTACTTTATAGCTGCACAAATAATAGAACCTTTCGAAGACATCCACAAATTCAACCATTTCATCAAAATGACAAAATGAACAGTGTGATGCAAATACCACCTCTTTTGTATGTGTTCATGATGTTATGATGAATGCACAAAAAGTGCTGAGTTTGTGTTGGGTTATCATGACACACCTTTTGGCATTTGTCACCATCTCCCACTGCTGAAACCTCAGCAATCACTTATCATGAGGAACAGCCTAAGTGTGAAACTCTGAGTTATAACCATGCAAGATTCTTTTAATTAAGTAAATTCTGTTCCTGTTTTAAGAGTGTCTTTAAGCTTCCACCTGCCATAAAGGCATAGTCCTTAACTCAACATTTATACATGTAAAATATTTATAATAAATTGCAGTCTTGGAAGCCTATCATTAATGTTGTTGAAGCCTTGCTGTATAACCTTATCATAGTCTCTTTCAAGCTTTGGAGGGAACTTTGTGTTTTGTTCAAATTATACCTTTGCTTTGAAACTTGTCAACAGCATATTTTAGGGTAAAGTCCTTTGAAAAGTTGCAGCAAGATGTACAATTAATCAGTTATGAATCCAAATGCTAACCAGCTTCCAAATACAAATCTAATCAAGATGTGAATAAAGAATTTACTATTAGCCTATGGGCAAGAGTTCTTTTTGGTCCTTTGCCTCAGGCAGTAAATTGTCTTGAGTTGGTTGGGCATGGAAGATTGTCTTCTCCTTCTCCTCCTCCTCCTCCAGGAATCCAGAAATGCATTCAAGTAAATTTGAAGGAAAAATAGATTTACCCAACATAGTAGTATGTAGGTCAGCAGTCCCCAATGTGAGATATTAGCAGAGGATTTCTTAGCATAGGGACTGAGTGAACATTGTACCAGCACAGTACCACTTAGAACTTAAGGAGAAAAATAACAGAAATGAGATCTTGATTAAAATCATTCATGCCTTTTAAGTAGCATGTTTTAATGAACACTTTAAAAGAAGAATATACAAAGCTTGATTACACTTTGTGGAATGAGAATTAGGTACTTGCACAAAATTTGGTGTTTCCTAATTTTTTTGTGGGGGACGACTTATTTTCTCCGGATAGTAATTCAGACCATTCAGACCAAAGCTGATATAATTTTGTGTTCCATAGCAAATAGTTGAGTTCAACAATAAGGATGTTTCTGTGGTGATTTTCTAATCTGTGATTTAAATTTGAATATTTGTTCAATATGCATTCATTTGAAAGAACTATATAACTCTATTTCTTTCTCTGTATATACACCTTTCAGTGGTTTACAAATATACAATAAAAGCACAAATAAAAGCATTGTTAAAAGTAGCAGATACATGGTCATGTGTAAGATGTACAACTATGTAAATTGATTAAATAAGTAAATATCAAAAAATCACAGTAGATTTAAAAGACCTATACATTAAATATTGTGTGGTTTGAGCCTCTCCTGAACTGAAAGAAGCAACTTGTTTCAGTTCCAGGAGTAGCTTCTTCCATAATACCTGCAAATTCCATATTCCCTATTTTTATATAACACTAGCCTAATTTTACCCCATTATCAATATTTTAAGAGTTTTATGACAAATCTTTGAATTCCTGAGAATAATGTGTTCCTGCTTGCAGCACTGTGTAACAGTGGTGTATACACTTGGTTCAGATCAATCTTGCTGAGACATTAGTGATTTCTTGAGATGTGCCTGCATCTTGAAGGGGAGAACAGCATAAATATTCGCTGTTCCATCAATAAATATAATATATATTGTCAGACAGTTTATAATATATATTAGTGTTGACCTGAGGTGTGAAAGAAATGAAGAACCAAGCCATTGAGAAGACCCTTGGTCATGAGACTGCACAATCTAGATATAGAAATAAATTGAGGCTGAGATAGATAGATAGATAGATAGATAGATAGATAGATAGATAGATAGATAGATAGATAGATAGATAGATAGATAGATAGATAGAAAGAGAGGGAGGGAGGGAGGGAGAGAGAGAGAGAGAGAGAGAAGGAGAGGGAAAATGAAGACATTTGTGTTTGGAAAATGAGACAGAAAAACTCAGATAGGCTTTCAAGATTTATTTTGGTTTTTTAGGAAGGTCAGGTCAAGAAACAAATACCACAAGAATTCCATGAATTCATATAAGCATATATATAAGTATATGAGTATATAAGTATATGAGCAAAAGTATGTAATAATTGTATTAATTTGATATAATGAAAGGAAACATTAGGACAGGAACGGTAGGCACTTTTGTGCTCTTATGCACGCCCTGTATGCTCTTATGTTCTTATGCATTTATCCCTATGTTGCCAACCATTATTTCAACATGGCAAGGATATTTTGTGAGCATATACCTTGGAAATGAATTAAAAAGAATACATCAAACCATACTGAGTAAGTTATGTTACAGATTCTTAAAAAGAAACAGCTCCCTTTTACCACCAGTTCCTTGTATTAGTGCTACCAGATACAGGCTGCAAAAATTTTGATAACTGTTTGATATAATCAAAGATTTGGAGCTTTCTGTGTCTATTCATAGTCCATTTAATTTAGAATTATGACAATGAACATAATCCTAATATCTTGGTGCTGCCTGCTATAGGAAGCAAAGAATGTCTGTTTTGTAATTTTTAATGCTGGAGCTCCATGGGACTAGTAGGATAGCTGTTTTCTAATTTGCAGGGTAGCATTCATTTGTTTTGAATTTTACTATAGATTTTTCATCCTTTTAAAAGTGAAATAGCAAAGGCGACTTATTTTGAATTACTGGTACATGCCACCAGACCTTCTCCTGACACTTTTGTCCTTAGCTCTGAGACAGTGTGGGGGCATTGTTTGGTCCCATATCTGTATAAAACAAAGAGTATACAGGAACTGGGAAAGTTTCAGCAAAATACTTAGATAACCCAGTTCTCAAGTTAAAGAGCCACAAATTAATAAGGAGACCATGTTTAGAGAGATAGAGCAAAGATGTGAGCATCATGCTAACCTATTCTAAATTTAGGATAGCTATAAAATCATGTCCGTATCTATTGCCTGCAGAGGAGACTTTATGATTCATTCTGAAGCAGTGTATTGACCTTCCCTATAGAGGTGTAATGAGGAATCATATAAACCTCATAGAAAGTGATCAGCAGGGGTCTGAGTTCATAAGCATTTACAAGGAAACAAAATTGTGTCTCTTGGTATCTGTGTTTCGGAAGGAGGAGGATAGTTCAGAATAATTGCGTTGCAGGGAATAGAGTGTTGGTATCACAAGGAGAAGAAAGCTAAGTGTTACAAATGGAGAATTTGCAGTACTGTATAGAATTTTTACCCGTTTCTTAGTAGGGTGATTTTGTTTAAATGAACTATAAGTAGTCCTCACTTAATGATGGTAATTGGGACTGGAATTTCTGTCACTAAGTGATGTGGTCATGGAATGTGATGTCATGGACCATGTTGCTTAGCGACAGATGTTCTTGCAGTCTCTGGTTACTTTAATTAAGTGAATCACTGCAAGTCTTTAAGTGAGAACCTCACACACAATTGTGACTATGACTTTCTCCTGGCTTTCCCTTCACCTTTGCTTGTGGGAGCTGGCAGGGAAGGTCACAAATGGTGATCACGTCACTGCAGGATGCTACAACATTAGAAATGTGGTCTGCTTGCTGAATGCCCAAATTGTGATCACATGGCAGCAAAAGCACAGTGATGGCTTCAGGGTTTGCTTATAACTGCCATTCATTCAATGCTGTTATAAGCTTAAAAGGTTACTGAATGAGTTAACTAAAGACTATTTTTACAGTTGTGAGAGCTGAATGGATTATCATTGCAACCATTGCTTAGAGGAAGAATTAAATAACTGTTCTAGAAAGGAGAAAAGAATAAAAAGATTTTTCTGAGTGGTGAGTTGTTGCTGCAGGAATAATAAGCTTTATAGATGCAGTCATTATCATGTAAAATCTTTTCCCCCAAACATAGAAAGAATAAAAGTTTGATTTAGGTTGACTGTTTGATATGATTATTCTGAAGCATAAATAATGAGGTACAAGGTATAAATATAAATATGCTTTTAGAACACACTCCTTTCATTTAAGCACTATAACTGTACATTTATTCATCCAGAATTTAAGCTTTGTTTGCTGTACATGTCATACCTCTTTTGACAAGAGACAGTTCTTGTTTGCTTCCTTTTTAAACCACTTTGGCTGTCAAGGGAGATAAGTGACCATACCATATTACTGAATGGGCATAGCGATAAATGAATGACAAATTTACATGTATGCAATAGTACATCCATAGCTCATTGATCTATTATTTTCATGCCTGAAACTGAGAAAAAATTAAATGGTACAAAGATATTTGAAAAAATTAAGCCAAAGGATCACCTGCCCCAATGATCAATACAAAATTCCATTTCCTGAGGTGAATGGCATTTTTGAGACATATGGTTTCAATGTGGAATGGGACAACTTACTGTGGCCAACTCGCTGTGGCAATTTGGCCTGGCCAAGTTGTCCGTGATGAGTTGTCCATGCAAAATTGGCTGTACCCAGTTGTCCTAGACCAGTTTCAGTGACTCCCATATACACTGTAAATTAAGGTAAAGGTTTCTCATGTCCAGTCATGTCCGACTCTAAGGGGCAGTGCTCATCTCCGTTTTGCATGGAACACTGTTATCTTCCCATCAAAGCAGTACCCATTTATCTACTCACATTTGCATGCTTTCAAATTGCTAGGTGGACAAGACCTGGGAAAAATAACAGGTGCTCACATTGTTGTGTGGTGCTTGGGTTTCAAACCTGGGCTGTCAGTCTTTAAACACTGAGCCATCAACATTTAAAAACTTTCACTGAGTGCCTAACATTGCTGTAGTATTTTTTATAAAAAGGATCCTAGGTCTTTTTGTTCTCTTCCAGAGGTACTTTAATAATGTAGATTTAGATATAGATGAAGGACAACATAATTATTCACTTTCTTGCTGTTCATTTCATTTCTGAATATAGTAATTAAGAATTATATAGTTAAGATATTTAGTCATTATCCAGTCAAGATTTTTTTAAAAAAAATTAAATAATTCTCTTATCTGCTGTAAATCTTTGAAAAATTATTTTGCATGTCCCATCTGTCTGTTACCATACTTCGTATCTCCAGTTAGATCTACTTATCCCATAAGATTCAGCAGGCTAAGGCATATTTGAAACAAAAAAAAAGGAAACAATGTCATCTGGTAAGGCCTGAGATGTGCCTTTGTTGTTTCAGTGCCTACCTAAAGGAACAGCATCTTCCCCAAGGTTCCAATGGTGATTGCTGTGTTGACCTTCCTTAAGGCCTCCAAAATTTGAATTTCCTTCCGTTTCCCCAGTTAAGCTAGAGCAGGGGTGTCAATCTCATGGCCTACAGGCCAGATGTGTCACACGCTGGCCACGCTTAGCGAAGGGAGGAAAAGTCACGCTACGTCACATGATGATGCCATGACAATGTCAGTTTGACACTCCTGAGCTAGAGTACGGCATAAACCCATCCTGAGCTGAAAGGTCTTGAATATGCTGTAGTTGGCCTCATTTATTTTATTCCAATATGAAATATGCTGCAGTTGGCATTGTTTATTCCATTTTGGATGTTTATTGGGTTTTATTTTGAGGTTCTTTTTATTTATTTTTATAGTTCTAACCATGTGAAAGCCATTTAAAGACATTTTTCAATATAAATCATATAAAATCAAACCGCTCAATCAATAAAATCTATAATTTGTTCCCAACTGTAGTAAATGTCCAAAAATGTTTCAGAAACAGTTATTTGAGTAAATGCTTTTAGTCATTATTGAAAACATGTGCTAAGATTTTGAAATGGAAAAATGTTATTTTTCTCCCTATACATATTCATGAAACTGAGGTTTGTTTGTCGTCAGCACAAATTAACATGGTAATACCAGTATTAATGCACAGTATTTGATTTTGCAAAAGAAAAAAAGGAGCATTCATTTTTATGTATTTTTCATAGTGTTTTGTGTACTTTAGCCACAGAAAATTAATGAGAAAGTTCTCCTGAGAACACCATCATAAACCTTAGCCTTCCAACACAGAAGGGTGGCAAAATTATGATACTTCTATTCATATTGGGCTTATCTTTTCAACATTTAATAACTATCAGTCTTTCCCAAAATTAATCTGAACCCCAGTCAAACCACTGCTGAGCTTGCAGTTGATTTTAATTTTAATTTTTTATTTATAGAGAAATATATTCTACAGTTTGGCTTACATAAACAAGCATAAATTAAACAAAGGAAGTAATTCTGTATTTGTCAGCATAGAATCAGTTCAGCCATTTCGGAAGGATGCATTACGAATTCTCCTATTATGAGTATTCACAAGGGAACCATACAGCCACAGTTACCATAATATATGATATATTAGGATCATTGAAAACATCAGCTGGTATTACTATAAGAAAAGAGACACCCCTCTAATGTTTATGGAAATAAATAAACCACAGATAAGGCAAAATAAGCGAAGAGACAGCAGATCATGAGAGAATGGTTTCTGGGCTTTTATTTGCAAAAACAGCTATAGAATAGAATAGAATTTATTGGCCAAGTGTGATTGGACACACAAGGAATTTGTCTTGGTGCATAGGCTCTCGGTGTACATAAAAGAAAAGATACGTTCATCAAGGTACGACATTTACAACACAATTGATGGTCAATATATCAATATAAATCATAAGGATTGCCAGCAACAAGTTATAGTCATACAGTCATAAGTGGAAAGAGATTGGTGATGGGAACTATGAAACGATTAATAGTAGTGCAGATTCAGTAAATAGTCTGACAGTGTTGATGGAATTATTTGTTTAGCAGAGTGATGGCCTTCGGGAAAAAACTGTTCTTGTGTCTAGTTGTTCTGGTGTGCAGTGCTCTATAGCGTCGTTTTGAGGGTAGGGGTTGAAACAGTTTATGTCCAGGATGTGAGGGATCTGTAAATATTTTCACAGCCCTCTTCTTGATTCGTGAAGTATACAGGTCCTCAATGGAAGGCAGGTTGGTAGCAATTGTTTTTTCTGCAGTTCTAATTATCCTCTGAAGTCTGTGTTTTTCTTGTTGGGTTGCAGAACCGAACCAGACAGTTATAGAGGTGCAAATGACAGACTCAATAATTCCTCTGTAGAATTGGATCAGCAGCTCCTTGGGCAGTTTGAGCTTACTGAGTTGGCACAGAAAGAACATTCTTTGTTGTCCTTTTTTAATGATGTTTTTGATATTAGCTGTCCATTTGAGATCTTGCGATATGATAGAACCTAGAAATTTGAAGGTTTCTACTGTTGATACTGTGTTGTCAAGTATTGTGAGAGGTGGAAGTATGGAAGGGTTTCTCCTAAAGTCTACCACCATTTCTACGGTTTTGAGTGTGTTCAGTTCCAGATTGTTTTGGTTGCACCACAAGGCTAGTCATTCGACCTCTCGTCTATATGCGGATTCGTCATTGTCTCGAATGAGACCAATCACTGTTGTGTCATCTGCGAACTTCAGTAGCTTAACAGATGGATCATTGGAGATGCAGTCATTGGTATACAGAGAGAAGAGAAGTGGGGAGAGCACACAGCCTTGGGGGGCCCCTGTGCTAATTGTACAGGTATTTGATGTGATCTTGCTTAGCTTCACCTGCTGCTTCCTGTTTGTTAGGAAGCTTGTGATCCACTTACAAGTCTGTTCCGGTACCTGTAGCTGGTTTAGCTTAGTTAGAAGAATGTCTGGAATGATGGTATTGAATGCTGAACTAAAGTCTACGAAAAGGACCCTTGCATAGGTCTTTGGAGACTCAAGATGTTGTAGGATGTAGTGCAGAGCCATATTAACAGCATCATCTGTTGATCTATTTGCTCGGTATGCAAATTGCAAGGGGTCTAACAGCGGATCCGTGATGGTTTTCAGGTAGGAAAGCACTAGCCTTTCAAAGGTTTTCATGACTACAGATGTTAAAGCAACTGGTCTGTAGTCATTCAGTTCCTTGATGGTGGGCTTCTTCGGCACTGGGATGATGGTAGAGCGTTTGAAGCAAGAAGGAACATAACACATCTCTAGTGATTTATTGAAAATATGGGTGAAGATGGGGGCCGATTGGTCAGCACAGACTTTTAAGCAAGAAGGAGTTATCTTGTCTGGGCCTGGAGCTTTTCCTGGCTCTTGTCTGTGAAATAGGTCCTGCACTTCCTTTTCTGTGATCACTAGGGGTTGTGAACCCAATGAAATGGGGTCAGTTGTAGGAGGCTTGGCTGTTGTTGGTGTGTCTGAGATGGGGGTTGTGGAGATAGGTGGCTGTAGTTTCCTTTCAAACCTGCAGTAAAACTCATTCAGTTTTATGCAAAGGTTTTATGATTGATTGTAATGGAGATTAGAATCTTTTATTAGTTTTGAGCTATCACCAGACCAAATAGACAGTTCTTTGATGTACGGTATCTTAAGATCATTAGAAGCTTCAATGGAACAATCCCACATATACATTAACATTTATTTATTTAAAACCTACTTTTCTATTTATATAAGGTCAGCATGCCACCTCTCTCTCACACAGACACACACAGACACACACAATCACACAGAACCTTATTTATATCTGTATCTTGTTTTTATATTTAATAAATCCAGTCTTCCTTACATAAAATGAAATTCATCCATTCATTATCTTTACTTATGAAAATAAACCTAGTTATCAGAGCAAATATTTCAGATTTACCCTCCACATTAAAATGGCTTAGGTGCCCAATGCCTGTACCTCAATGTCCTTTAACTTATTTTTGATTTTCTGGAAATCTTGTTTCCTAGTTTCATCGCCTTACTACATGTTGTCCTGTTGCACTTAAAGCTTCCACATTCTTGGGAGACTTCTTTTCAGATAGTTTGGGTAGGGAGAAGGCAAATTAAAGGACATATAGCTTTCAGGGATTCCCATTCTTTGCCAAGGACTAAATCAAGATGCTAAATAATTAAACTTCTCATAAGGTAAAGGTAAAGGTTCCCCTCACACATACATGCTTGTCGTTGCCAACTCTAGGGGGCAGTGCTCATCTCTGTTTCAAAGCCAAAGAGCCAGCGCTGTTTGAAAACATCTCCATGGTCATGTGGCCAGCATGACCCAATGCCAAAGGCACACGGAACACTGTTACCTTCCCACCAAAGGTGGTCCCTATTTTTCTACTTGCATTTTTTACGTGCTTTCGAACTGCTAGGTTGGCAGAAGCTGGGACCTCACCCCGTTAAGCGGCACTAGGGATTTGAACCGCTGAACTGCCGACCTTTTGATCAACAAGCTCAGCATCTTAGCCACTAAGCCACCGCGTCTCTTAAACTTAAACTTCTCATAGATTGGGACTGAAAAAACAGTAACAGATAACAATGCTAAAGCACCTATAAAAACGGTATTTGTAAGATTGATGATCATAGTGGTAGTGATTCTTCCCCTCTCACTGTTTCCCACTTCCGTTGGTGCAGGGATTTGAATGGCTGCATGTTTTTTTCTGTTTAACGTGATCAAATGGACTGTATCATGGATACATTATTTCTTTGCTTTGTCTTAAACCCATTGTACATAATTTGATTTGGATTCTTTTAAAAGAGAAGGAATACCTGATTTAATTATTCCTTGTAAACAGGAGATAAAGAAAATCTTATCTCCTCTGGTGCATGAGGATGCTCGAAGTCCTTGCTCCAAAGAAAAATTAGTACTGCAGTGAAATCTCAAGGAGAATCTGTCTTACAGTTTAATTTCTTCATATTTAGCTGGAAAAGCCTGCTATGTCTTCTGCTACAATGTATAATCTTATGGGGTCTAATCATGGTAAATTACATTCTAAAATGTAATTGAATAATGGCAAAATATGTATAGAAATTAGTTCTCATGAATGAAGGCAAATATGTATGTCCCAGGATAATGATGCGAGATCGAATTTGGTCGGTCACCGGGACCAGAGATTGAGCTTTTGGACTGATGCTGGAGCCCATCTTCAGAGAATTTCTCTCTATTGGAATATATTCTTTGGGCTGTTCCATGAGTCATTTTTATATAGTACCTTCCTATTGGTTGATTGGTGTGTTAATGGCTGGTGATTGGCTATCATTTCCTTGTGCTGCCAAGCGCTCAGCTTCCAAATATTTGATAAAATGATGGTAATTCAGCACTTCTGTTAACTGACAAGGGGCCAACTACTTTGGATAGTAACACGAAATGTCTACATGATGAAAGGGATGCAGGGATAATTTCCACAAATTCATCAAGACTTGGCTAATCTAAAACCAGTAATTGCATTTGTGGCAAGTGTTATGTTCGGGCAATGAAGAGGCAGGAGACCAGTGAGTGACAACAGCTCTTTAGTTTATCGTGACCCCAGCAAACACAACCGGCAAAACCCCCTCTTTAAATACTCTTTTGGTTGAGGCTTCAACCAATCAGCAACGTGCAATTTTCCCGCCCAAAATTCCCTCTCAAAGTTCAAAATACATTACACTCCTTCCCTCCCAGAACGCTTTGTACCTCTATTTACATAATATTTACATGCTATTTCTCTACGTAGTCACGCAGGTAGACAGGGCGTCTCCTAACTCTTTCTGACCTGCGCAGTTCATTCTCTGGGAGAGAGTCGAGCTGGTCGGAGGGACTGTTTGTTCCTCCCAGCTCCTCCTCTAGGCCGTCCGGCCCTGGATTATTGGCTGAGTCGTTCCTGTTGCCTTCAGGAGGAACCGGTTGGCGTCGCTGGACTTCATCGGAATCAGATAAGTCCTCCGCTCGCCTCGGGTTTGAGTCATCTGCAGATTCAAACAATTGGTAGTCAGGGCCTGGCTGTTTGGTTTCTAGTTTGTTTGGTATACGTTTTTTTAACTGGTCTATGTGGCGTTTCCATACCCGGCCGTCCTCCATGTCTACTACGTATGATTTGGGTCCGGTTATGCCCAGAATTTCCCCCTTTAACCATGTTGGGCCCTCGCTATAGTTGTGTGCCTATACTGGGTCACCCACTGTCATTTCCCTGGTTTTTCCTTGAATACCCTTGTACCCGTCTGGGGTATAAGTTGGGTTTAGTCGGTCTAGTGGGCACCTGAGTTTCCTGCCCATTAAGAGTTCCGCTGGGCTGCGGCCAGTTGTTACACAAGGGGTCCTATGTTGGACGGCCAGGAAAGTGTCTATTTTCGTTTGCCAGTCGCCTGGACTTATCCTAGATAGCGCTCCCTTGGTGCTCCGAACGAAACGTTCTGCAAGTCCGTTCGTCGCCGGGTGGAAAGGCGCCGAGAGGACATGTCTGATGCCCTCTCCTGCTAAATACCCCTCAAACTGGTTTGCCGTGAATTGCGGGCCGTTGTCAGAGACTAGGGTGTCGGGCAGGCCGTGTGTTACGAATAGATGCCTTAGGACTGTGATTACTGCTTCGGCCGTTGTGCTTTTCATGAGGATGATTTCTAACCATTTTGAGTAGGCATCTACTACAATTAAAAAGGTCTGCCCATGGAACGGCCCCGCAAAATCTATGTGAATCCTGGACCATGGCCCCTGGGGTTTCTCCCACTCTCTAACTGGGGCTGTAGGGGGTAGCGACCTCGACTCTTGGCAGGATTGGCATTTCCCTACCCTGTCGCTGATGTCCTTATCCATTAAGGGCCACCATACATAACTCCTCGCTAAACTCTTCATCCTCACAATCCCTGGGTGGCCCACATGCAACAGTTCCAACAAATTTTTGCGTAATTTTTCTGGGATAACTACCCTATCCCCCCATAACAGACACCCCCCTTGAACCGACAGTTCTGATCATTTTTTCGCAAAGTCTTTGAAACGCTCGCCCGGTGCAGCGGGCCAACCCCTTTGCACCCAACCGATTACAGTCCGTATTGTAATGTCCCTGTAAGATGCCCTAGCCACCTGCTTGGATGTGACTGGGCCAGAGTCCAAAGAGTCAATTAGCAAGACGGGTGTACCCGGGGTGGGGTCTTCAATTGTCTCTGGTAAAGGGCATCTGCTCAGAGCGTCCACATGCCCTAAGTCTTTTCCTGGGCGGTGGAGCAATTTGTAGGAGTATGCCGCTAGGAAAATAGTCCATCGGGTCAGCCTGGGAGAAAGTGCCACGGGTGTTGGGCGGTCACCCGCTAAGAGTCCTAGAAGGGGTCTGTGGTCCGTGACTATCTCGAAATCTCGCCCGAACAAGTATTCGTGGAATTTCTTAACCCCGGAGACTATGGCCAACGCTTCCCTATCTAACTGGCTGTAGTTCCTTTCTGCAGAGGACATCGTCCGGGAATAATACACTATAGGGGCTTCTGTTCCATTCGGTAACCTATGGCTGAGCACCGCCCCCACCCCATATGGTGAAGCATCGCAAACTAGCACTAATGGCAATGTGCCATTGTACTGGATGAGGAGGCTATCGCTGGACAAAAGGTTTTTTACCCCCTCAAATGCCCTAGCCTCTTCTCTGCCCCAGGACCACACAGCTTTCTTTGCTAGCAACTTATGTAGCGGTTCGGCTACTGTTGCTTTATTCTTCAAGAATACCGCATAGAAATTAACAAGCCCCAAGAATGCCTGTAATTCTGTTTTATTTTTGGGGGCTGGGGCCTTTCTAATGGCCCGTACCTTGCTCTCCGTGGGGTGGATCCCTTCCCTGTCTATTCGGTATCCTAGGAATTCTACAGATTTCACCCCAATGTGGCATTTGTTGAGCTTAACTTTAAGCCCAGCAGACCTAAAAATGCCCAACACCTTCCTTAGTTTTACCCCGAGTTCCTCTAAGTTTTCTGCTGATACCAATACATCGTCGAAGTATGGTACCACTCCTGGCAGGCCCTGTAATAATCACTCCATTAGGTTCTGGAAGAGCCCTGGGGCCACGCTAACTCCGAACTGGAGTCACGTACATTTGAAAGCCCCACGGTGCATGACAATTGTCTGCGCCTCAGCTGTGCTGCTATCTACAGGTAGCTGCTGGTAGGCTTGGGCCAAATCGAGTTTGGCGAAGACCTGCCCTTGCCCTAATGAGTGTAGCAAATGTTGCACCACTGGAACGGGGTATGCACTTTTCTGCAATGCTTTGTTAAGCATTGCTTTGTAGTCAGCGCAAATCCGGACCGATCCGTCCGGTTTGACTGGGGTTACTATGGGTGTCTCCCATTTTGCATGATCGACGGGGACTAGTATTCCCTGGCTTACTAGCTTGTCTAATTCTCGGTCAATTTTGGGCTTTAGGGCGAATGGAACCCTCCTAGCCTTTAACCGGATGGGGGCGACTTGGGGGTCAAGGTTGAAAGAAATAGGGGTCCCCACATACTTGCCCAGGCAATCCTTGAAAACGTCCTCGAACTCCTTCAGTAGTTCGTCTCTGAGGATGACGTCGCTCCTGTGGACCCCGGTCACTCCCATGCCCAAAGCTCGGAACCAGTCCAGCCCTAGCAAGCTCGGTAGAGTTCCGTTTACTATGGTGATTGGCAGGGTCTTTTTGAATTGTCCATATTTGACTTGGACGGATGTGACTCCTCGAACAGGGATCCGATTCCCTTGGTAGTCCTGCACTCTCAGCTTCTGGGTTTGTAGCTGACGTTTTGCGATGGCTGGCAAGTCTCTCACGATGGTGTCCCAGGACATAATTGTGATTGACGACCCAGTGTCTACTTCCATTGCGCACTGCACCCCTTCAATGTAGACTTGGGTAAATATTTTCTTCTCTAGTCGTGTCGATGCGTGGCCCACTCTCACAGTAGTCTGGTTTAACTTCGCACCCTTTTTAAATGGATCAATCCTGGGCCGCTTCGCTGCTCCCGCGCTCTGATTGGTCGGTTTGAATTTTTGGCGGGAAGGTTGGGGGGCTCGGCAGGCCCGAGCTATGTGTCCTTTTTTTTCACACCGCCGACAAACCGCATCCTTGAATCTGCAGTTTTGCCGTTGGTGTTGGCCCCCACAACTCACACATTCGTCCCGGTCACCTCTCTCCAGCCTCCCGGTGTGGAACACCTCTTCCTCTTCCTCGCCTTCCGATTCGGCCTGGACTTCCTCGCTGTGGACCGGTGTAGTCTTTGTCCCGGCACCCTGCGCGTTTGGCTTTTGCAAGGTCTCCGCCGCCTTGGTGGACATCTCATGAGCTCTGGCTTCGTCCAGGGCTATCGCTAAAGTCAGGTTGCTTTTAGACAGCAGCCGCCTTTGTAGTCTGATGTCCCTGACCCCACAAATGAGTTGTTTGAGTAAGGAATCCTCCAAATCTCTGTACTCACAGTGGTTTGCGGCTTTCCTCAACACGGCCATGTACACGCTTATTGATTCGCCTTCTCGCTGTACCCTTTGCCTCAATTCGAACCGTTGGACGAACTTTGAGGGTACTGGTTCGTAGTGCGCTCGAAGTGTTGTTTGTAGTGTCTGCCACGGTACCGATTGTACCGGCGTTGGCTCTGAGAGTGACTCCGCCGTATCGAAGACCTCTGGACCGCAGTGGCTCAGGAAGTATGCTCGCTTCCGATTGTCCGAGACTCCCTGTAGTTCGTTTGCTTCGAGGAAACACTCGAAGTGAGCCATGTACGACCCCCATTTCTCCTTTGCTGGGTCAAATGGCGCTGGCGGCGTGTAGCTGGACATCACTATTTTCCGCCTTCGCGAACTGGCTGGGTTTTCGAATTCCTGGTTCCGTCAGCTCTTTTTACGATCTCACTGCCTCAACATCCCATCCTCGTCGCCAATGTTAAGTTCGGGCAATGAAGAAGCAGGAGACCAGTGAGTGACAACAGCTCTTTAGTTTATTGTGACCCCAGCAAACACAACCGGCAAAAACCCCTCTTTAAATACTCTTTTGGTTGAGGCTTCAACCAATCAGCAACGTGCAATTTTCCCGCCCAAAATTCCCTCTCAAAGTTCAAAATACATTACAGCAAGTATTCTTCTAAGTGTAATGGGTGTGGGGAAAGTGACAAGTATGACATGGTGCTACAGAGAAGGACCCAAATATGCCATAAAAGAAGAGTCCCTAATTAAAATTATAGAACAAAAGAATGAAACCTGAGAAAATACAAAAATGCATTTGAAACTGTTAAGTTTTCTTCAATTTACTTGCTTTCCCCTTCCTCTTTGAAATTCCAATACATTAATACAGCGGTGAAATCCACTTACCATCGCTACTGGTCAGCATGTATCATGTAAAATGAATGTGAAAACTCTCTGCTTTTGCCCACGCATTCGCTAATTAAATTTGCAGATCGTTAAGTGCACATGAGGTATCTTAGGATGGGGAAGGCCATGGGGGGGGCTTAGTGATGAAATAGGCAACATGCTTAAGACCACACAAGACCTCCCCTGACCTATTGAGATATCTCATACTCCCCACAATGGCTCCCCCCCCATCCTGCCAACGGGTCACTTACCTTGTGAAGATCTAGTGAGCTCTCTCCTCTCCAGCCTCTCTGCCATGCAAGATCATAGTCCCTAGAAATTTCCAGTCTCTGCGCAAAACATTTGCAAGCTGATGGAACATTTCAAGGCAGAGTGATTTTGCTGCCTCAAAGTATCTTGTTGGCTTGCAAATACTTTTCACGCTGACAGTAAAAGGTTCTGGGGCTGTGATCTCACACAACTTCAGTCACTCATCCGCTTTTACAGAGAATGGGTGCCTGAAGTCATGTGAAATCATGGCCCCCAGAAGTGTTCACCATCAGCATGAAAAGTATTTGCAAGCTGATCTGACGCTGGAAGCAAAATCATCTCACTCTCAAAGAAATTGCAGCAGAAAGGAAACAGATCTTTGCAAAATAAGTGAGTCCTCTGTGGCAGGATGGGAGAGGGGAAGCAATTGTGGGGAGCCAGGGTAGGGAATAGGTAGGTCCTTTGTGGTCGTTCATGAGGGTGAATGGCTGCCATGATGCTGGAACATTCATAATTTTGGGACTGCATTGTAAATACTTGGGGGTGGTGGTGTTATCACTTAACTTCAGATGGTCACTAGGTGAACTTTCGTAACTTGGGGATTACCTGTAAAAGCAACATGACAGATAATGTTTCAATAAATGGAACTTTCAAGATCTTTTCCATGTCACTTGCTGGCCAGTAAATATTTTGCCATTACTATATGTATAATAAGGGCTAACTTTTCACTTCTCTGGGTAGCTGAAATCTGCCTTAATATGCAGAAATTCAAAAAGTGATAATGAAATATTAGGCAGATTAAGTCCTGCATGGTCTCACTTGCAATCTGAAATGATACATTTCAGCAACATTTGTACCATTTCAGTCTTCAAATTGATTGCATATTTCAATTCTGGAATGAGAAACCCAAAGTCATATACTGGTAATTCCTATTCGGTACATGGCTGTCCCATAAGATATTTTACATTTTTGTCCTGTCTAAGTCAGAGGTTAATTAGACTCCAGATATCAATTTATAACAACTGTGGCATAACATGCCCTCACACAATTTATTCCTCTTCATGCTGTTTGTTCTGTCTCCCAAAATAGATTCATAATTACTTTTATATCATTCTCTTAACTTTGTATTGGACTGCATTCTCACAATGATAATTTAAAACAATTTTTCAGATGTATCAGAACAATCATTGTGAAGGATCTTCTGCTAATAAAGAATCTGCTTTATTCACATTTGTCGTTTGTGTAGAATTTTTTTACAGCTGAAAATAGTGGTAGGATGGGGTAGAAAAAGGAAGGCTACTTTCCTTTGCACATACTTAAATCCATGTCTGGTCTGAAAGCATTTCAGTTTTAATGGACTTCTGACTGCCAGGTATCCTTATATGCCTAAAATTGGATCTAATCCTTTCCTTGTAGTTACTACTATCATTTCTCCAAATGTGAAAGCATTTTTTTAACTTTTCAAAATTCCATCTGGTATGGTTGATCAGATAATAAGCAGCACTTGTTTAATTAACTTGTGCCATTATGTTTCACTGATTTCAATAACACATTAAACATATTTTTATTTAATACTGGCTAAATTGTGTTTACATAATCCTTGATTGTGCCAATTACAAAAATACTAGTCTTAATATTAGTTATAATTGCTGAAATATTTAGTCCTATTGTACATTTATTCATTCATTTTATATAGCTTTTAGGCAAGTTCATGCAAGTTTGACTGTAACAGTTTACAGACTTCACCTGTATTATGACCAGCTGCCCTGCTTCCTTACAACAAGAAGAGTTTATCAAGTTTCTCCTTACAAAGCCAACACTGTTCCTATTTCACTTTAAGTTTCTAGTCTTACAGCATTTCCTGCAGAAAACAAAATCAGCTGCCTGACTGTGTTTCAGATCAAGTTTTAGCCCTGATCTCCTTTTTCTTGTCTAGTGAATCTAAGAAAAAATAGGTATAATTATCACTAATTTTCTACAACTTAGTGATTTGTCTTTTTCTTGGGCTCTTCAAATCCAATCACAGCTGTCAACTAACTTTTTCATATCTCAACAAGGTTAAGGAAGATTTATGAATCCCAAATCTATAGAATCCAAGTTTAACCTTGTTCTGTTTTGCTAATGAATTAATTCTTCAAATAGGAAGAAGTTACTTCTGAAAAGTACTTCTGAAATCTAGATATTATTTGAGATGCCAATAGAACACATTAATCCCATTTGTTTAAAATAGTGACACTCATTAATTATTGTTTAAACATTAACAGAATATTCTGTCAATATATGAGGCTCTTTGTATTTAATACATGGTATGCTTAAGTTCATGGCTGCTATCATTTAATATCATCTCCATACAAATATACAGTATACCAGTATTTGTGAACCTTTTTGGCATCGAGGGCCAAAATGGGAGCATGCGTGCATGCAGGGGAGCACCAGAAACAGGAAGTTCAGCTTCCCAGTGCGCACATGCATGCCAGGGAGCTGCTCTTCCAGTTTCTGGTACTTCCGCATGCATGAAGACCAGCTGGCTGGCACGCATGTGCACAACGGAACCCAGAAGAGCAATGGGCGATGGCTGGCATGCCCGGAGAGATGGCTCTGCATGCCACTTCCAGCACGTGTGCCATAGGTTTGCCATCATGGCAGTATACACATAATGAAGCCCACTTGTAATGTTATCACAACTAATATTTATTTATTCATAAATATATTAACAATAAAGATTACCTGAATGCTCATATGACATTCAGAATAGCCAACTTCAGATCTGCGTAAAACATTCTTTAATTTAAGCCTCTTCATATTTCATATGCATTATCTAAAGCAACAAACTTTCTTTCTCGCATCAATACATTTCTTGCTAGAGAGCAAAAATCTGTTCTGCACATCTCTTGTTGGGTATAGAGGAATATTGTACATTCCAAATATTGTTTAATGATATTTTTCATAACATTTTCAGAATTCTATAACTTTCTATACACAATTAACACCTCCTCCCCCCACTTCCACCTTGCTGTTTCTTTATACTGGAACTATAACACCATTCTTCTAAGTGTCATATATTCTACATGCTCATGTTAAATAAGTTGCATAATCACTAGAAAAGCAAGCCATGTGCTATTGGAACCTTTCCATTTTAAAAACATTTGTACAGCTTTCATGATGTCCTTTTATCTTTTTTTTTTTTTGGCCATGAACATTTACAGCATTTGTTTCAATTCCTTTTTTGACATCTCAATGTCATTCCCATGGAGCTCTCTAAAAATATCCCTTCCAGCTTTCCTTTATTCCAGTTTCATCTCAAATAATTTCATCAATTTTATTTTTAATTTCATCACTTTGTTGGAGGCTCAATTTCATCCATTTTCAAAGCAACTGTTAATCAAAATGACTCTTCACTTCCTCTGCCCATTTTAAACTTAACCCAGCCTTTCTCTGTGTTATTATATTATTTGCTATAAATTATTTTTTCTTTCTCTTATTTCACAGACAGATGAAATAAATAGTTTTCTTTAATTAGTTACATTTGTGAGTTTATATTCCCAGTCATTTAATGCTGTTATTCTAATGCACATAAGGTCTTCTAAGGACTTTGGTCATTACCAGATGAAGTCATGGATATTGATCTCCAACACCTATCATAGCTTTGGCCAATCAGAAATTTTATGCAATTATTTTTAGTAGAATATGTGTTGATAGTTACTAACCTTAATTGAACTTGTTTCATTTACAGCATCCCTGCTAATGGTAGGACAGTTTTGATATATTTTGGCTAGCATGCAATAAGAAGACCAAAGCTCACTTTTGTCTCAAGCATATACATTTTATTCTTTGCTGGCTAGGATCTCTGATCTAAAGCCTACCTTGCAATCAAACCAGCAATGAAATTCATTTTTTTTTACTCCCGGTTCTGTGGGTGTTAATCCAAATTAGTGTACTGCTTAAGATAAATAGCATTCTGTGTACAAATCTTTTGTCTCTCATTCTACCTAAGAGGTTTAAGTTTTACTAGGTATACAGCACTATCCTACACATTGTTTTTGCATATTACCTTAATTTAAACAGAAAAATAGTGTAGTTTATTCTTAGTAAAGGAGGCTATGACTGGTGTCCATGGACCTGTCCAGAAACTAACTGTTACACGGTACTTCCTTGCCACTCTTCTGTCCTCTTACATTGTTTTGTCTTGAATTCGGATAGCAGATGCTGCTTAAAATAGGAGAACTATACCCAGACAGCCCTCTAATATTTCTTTCCAAAGGAAGTAGGAATGAGAATAAGCTCTCTGAGGAGATTGACAGCAATATGAGTTACAGCTGGGGAAAAAAAGAGAAAGGTTAACAGAATAACAAAGTTGGAAGGGATTTTGGAGATCTTCTAGTCCAACCCCTTGCTCAAGCAGGAGACTCTATACCGTTTCAGACAAATGTCTGTCCAATCCCTTTTTAAAAGCCTCCGGCAATTGAGCACCCCCAACTTCTGGAGGTAATCCATTCCACTGATTTCCATAATTGTTCTCACTGTTAGAAAATTTCTCTTTTGTTTTAGGTTGGATCTTTCTTTAATGATCTTCTATCTGTTACTTCTTGTCCTGCCCTGAGCTGCTTTGGAGAATAATATAGAATTCCATTTCTGTACACTAGAACTTTATTTGAAACCTACATTTATCCCTTCATTATATTCATAACCCCTCTTCCACTCAAATGTAGAAGTACGTTCTGATGTCAAGAACAAAATTCTGGAGATAGCAATACCCTTCTATTTATTTACTTCAGCCCCCACGCATAGATTTCATATTATTTCCAGCAACCATTTTGAGCTTAACAAGCAACTTTTGCTGAGATGAAATGACTGCAAGAAATTTATATATATAAAAAAAACATTCACATGATTGATTTTTTAAAAAAAAAATCTTCCTACTAGCAGTACTCTAACATATTACATTAGGAACACTAGGAGACAGAGTGTGATAGTGCTCTAGCTCTGAGAAGCTAACAACATATAGCAAAGTTCCCAATAATTATCTTATGATGGCTTGACAGAATGACTTGGAGATGGGCACAAAGGCCAGCTTATGCTCAATGTACCAACCAGGGGCGAAATCCAGCAGGTTCTGACAGGTTCTGGAGAACCAATAGTGAAAATTTTGAATAGTTAGGAGAACTGGCAAATATCACCTCTGGCTGGCCCCAGAGTGGGGTGGGAATGGAGATTTTGCAATATCCTTCCCCCAGGAGTGGGGTGGGAATGAGGATTTTGCAGTATCCTTCCCCTGCCATGCCCACCAAGCCACGCCCACAGAATCGGTAATTAAAAAAAATTGGATTTCACCACTGGTACCAACATCATGGGAAGTGGCATCTTGTGGTTGAGCAGGCTTCCCATTGCCCTGGTAATACATTCATATCTTGAATTGTAGGTAACATGTGAAATGTGATTTCTTTCCTGACAGGATTCGGTTTACAATTCAATGCAGCATTCCTTTAATTTGTTCCGATGTGCTATACAAATGTCTTTAAAAATTTAATATTCATCATTGTTAGCGATGATTAGTGACAGGAGCCTGAAGATAGACTGCCACCTAATGGATAGCTTAGGCAATGCAGCTTTAAGTAAGTCGAGAACATTTCAATATATGGAAGCTGCTTTTTTATCGCATAATGTACACTAAATATATAATATCAATATAATAATATGTCATATGTCATCCATAACATAATCTTTGATAGCTCCTTAATCTGCATCTCAAATATCTGATTTCTACTGGGCCTTGAAATAGTATTTTATGTTATTCCCAACACTTCATAGTTTTTTAATTAAAAATACGTCTCTGGAAAGGAGATGAAATATTTTTTAAAAAACACTTCCTACTTGCAGATGATTTAGTGTTGCTTGTTGCTTTAGAAAATCCATTTTACTGTATATTGTAGTGATTAAAGTAGACAATAAAGTACAAAAGTTTAGCATTCAGAATATAATGGGTTTTGAGCATCTGCCTTATTCTTTATATGTATTTATTCATAAAGAATCATAGTTATAACCAACTCCTCAGACACGTGTATACTCATTCAAATATTTTTTGGCTTCATTGAATTGAGCCATTTTCTTGTACCATTTTTAAAAACCTAAAATGGTTCATTTTTAAAAATATTTTTATGACCTATGCTTAGTTCATAAGATTATTTAGCAAAACGTCCTACCTGTAAGTACGTTAATTTCAACTATAATAACACAAGGGCTATCAATAGATTCAAACTCAATGTAATTTGCTCCAATCTTGATTGTAGGAAATATGACTTCTGCAATAGAGTAGTAAATGTCTGGAACACTCTACCTGATCCTGTTGTTAGTTTCGCTAATCCCCATACCTTTTACCTTAAACTATCTACCATGGACCTTTCATGTTTCTTAAGAGATCCCTAAGGGAGCACACATAAGCGCACCAGTGTGCCTAACATCCCTTTCCTACTGTCCCCATTTATATGTAATCATTCTATGTGTTTATGGCCATGTTTTGCCTATTTATATCCTTTTATTTGTGCCAATTTTCTTCTGTGTCCATGTCTGTGCCTATGTCTATACTGCTACTTGTTTCCTTGTATTTATTGACAAATAAATAAATAATAAATAAATGAATTTCACTGAAACAATAATGAATTTTGAGGCTGAATGACCACAGATTAGTTTTCTTTTGTCCTGATGCTGAAAGCCTTACATCAGTATAATCCATTCCACTTTTTGGAGTGGAGATGAGACATTTATGTAGCAGCCATTTCTTACTTTAAGTAAATATATATAATGGTATTCTTTGAAAAATAAGGAATGAGATAAAAGAGACATGATTTCTAATGGATCTTCAATCATTTTGACATTCTAGACAATGGATTAAAGTCCTTTATCATATATTGAATCCTTGGACTTAGAAGGTATTTTTAGTTATCTTGCTTCTTATGTTGGGTACTTGATGGCTTTATACATATATACCTGCTACTGTTTGCTTCTTTTCTAAGGTGCCTTTAACATTTAGAAGCAACATTGTATTTACATTGTACAAATGGCAATGTACACATTCATCAGAAACAAAGCAATCATTTTTAAAAATATTTTTATGACCTATGCTTAGTTCATAAGATTATTTACCAAAACGTCCTACCTGTAAGTATGTTAATTTCAACTATAATAACACAAGGGCTATCAATAGATTCAAACTCAATGTAATTTGCTCCAATCTTGATTGTAGGAAATATGATTTCCGCAATAGAGTAGTAAATGTTTGGAACACTCTACCTGATCCTGTTGTTAGTTTCGCTAATCCCCATACCTTTTACCTTAAACTATCTACCATGGACCTTTCATGTTTCTTAAGAGATCCCTAAGGGAGCACACATAAGCGCACCAGTGTGCCTAACATCCCTTTCCTATTGTCCCCATTTATATGTAATCATTCTATGTGTTTATGGCCATGTTTTGCCTATTTATATCCTTTTATTTGTGCCAATTTTCTTCTGTGTCCATGTCCGTTCCTATGTCTATACTGCTACTTGTTTCCTTGTATTTATTGACAAATAAATAAATAATAAATAAATGAATTTCACTGAAACAATAATGAATTTTGAGGCGGAATGACCACAGATTAGTTTTCTTTTGTCCTGATGCTGAAAGCCTTACATCAGTATAATCCATTCCACTTTTTGGAGTGGAGATGAGACATTTATGTAGCAGCCATTTCTTACTTTAAGTAAATATATATAATGGTATTCTTTGAAAAATAAGGAATGAAATAAAAGAGACATGATTTCTAATGGATCTTCAATCATTTTGACATTCTAGACAATGGATTAAAGTCCTTTATCATATATTGAATCCTTGGACTTAGAAGGTATTTTTAGTTATCTTGCTTCTTATGTTGGGTACTTGATGGCTTTATACATATATACCTGCTACTGTTTGCTTCTTTTCTAAGGTGCCTTTAACATTTAGAAGCAACATTGTATTTACATTGTACAAATGGCAATGTACACATTCATCAGAAACAAAGCAATCATTTTTTAAAAATTAATATACATGCTCAAATAGGTAGGTAAAATGAGGACCCAGATTGTTGGGGGGGCAATAAGTTGACTTTGTAAAAATATACAAATAGAATGAGACTATTGCCTTATACACTGTAAACCGCCCTGAGTCTTCAGAGAAGGGCGGGGTATAAATGTAAACAAAAAAAAAAATACTACATCTGAATAGTGTGTTCATTTCAGTAAATAGTGAAATTGAAGATTAATTATGTAGGTTCTGTTTCTGTAACTCTCATTAAAATTGGTCTATTCAAATAAAGGTAAGACAGATCACTGATCTGATTTAGTACAGTAAATTTGTACATTATATGGTGGGTAGGTTGGTATACTACATACAATTTACCTCAGAGCTAGGCAATCTGATGCCTTACAGATATTTGAACTTTAACTCCCATTAATTCCAACCAGCAGCTTTCCTATTACTGTGCAAAACATGTGGTTGATTTTTAAAAAAAATGTTTAGTAGCATTCAAACTGTACCACTTCTGCATTGAACAAGAGACACAAGTCACTTGCTTTAAAAATATCTTGGCTATATTTCCAGGTCTTCTTTTTAATAGCACACTGAGGAGTCAATGCAAGAAACAATTTATCATACAAGAATTGCTGTCAAATTTGAGTTATCATGCAAATGATAATGTTTTCTTGCTCATATAATCTTGGTCAAAGGGCTAGTTGACAAATAGCGTAGAATTGAATGTTTGGGTGAGAATCTTATATTCTATTTGTGTTAAATTAAACAAAAGAACTTGATTGGCTGGGTTGCTATCGTAAGTCCAAGTATTCAGTTTGAACTACAGTCAAGCTGTTTTGAGATAAGTTGTACATTATACAGAATGCATTATGGAGAACATCCTTGAATCAGGGTGTTCATTAAATATGATCTACTAATACCTACTAATATCTAACTATCCAGAATGCAACATTCTTTCATTTAAAGTCAGTGGGGGAATTCAAAATGTTTTACTATTGGTTCTGTGGGTGTGGATTGGTGGGCATGGCAGGGGAAGGATACTGTAAAATCTCCATTCCCACCCCACTCCAGGGGAAGGTTACTGCAAATTCCCCATTTCCTCCTGATCAGCTGGGACTCGGGAGGCAGAGAATAGATGGGGGTTGGGCCAGTTAGAAGTGATATTTATCGGTTCTCCAAAGTACTCAAAATTTCCGCTACCGGTTCTCCAGAACTGGTCAGAACCTGCTAAATACCACCTCTGTTTAAAGTGTATGTTTTCTGAACTAGACCATCACTAACACCATTTTCTCTGGGTAGATATGCCAGATAACCTTAAGAACTATTAAGATCTGCCTATAAAATCTGCTTTTCTTTGCAAAGAGCTTTTGAGATTATCAATATTATTCTCTTGTCAGGTTTAAATTTTCCAGTACAAGCTTGGCTCAGGAAAGGAATAAATTCAGATCCCTTCTCTGAAAGTTGGGAGAAACTGCTACATTACCATGACACCTCCACTTCAACAAAGCATCACAAATGGTATGCATGACAGAACATCTTCCCTCACTAGTTCTTCTTGATCCCATTGTGCAATACAATAATAATCTGCTCAGCTGGAAAAACCTTGATTTGACCTTTTCCTCATGAGAGAAATGTAAGCTATGCCTTCCTTCCTGATTGTATTATAACAGCATTGGTTGTTTAAGATTAGGAATGTTAGAAGAAACGGTGTGAATGTGAGGGCAAACATCATAAAAGGAAAAGGGGTGACTCATTACTTACTAAATGCCAGGTGCGTCTTTGACTGCCATCTAGCTTTTTAATAAACCATGAGATATTGGAGCAATAGTTATTGTCAAAGCTGAACCATCTAAACCAGTACAGTTGAAAAGTGGGTAGTTTCCAAAATAAAATTCCTAGGATGCCTGTCATTCTGAAGCATCAAGAAATGACTGGCCTAAAGAAAAGAAAAGAAAAAAAACCAGTCACCTGTTTCAAGAAGGCAAACAATATAGGATGTGCTGGTACAGTCCTCTAGCAAAATGAGAAATGAGAACAGCTGGAGATTGTTTGCAGATTTGTAGGATTTTTTTTTAAAGGGTAAAAGCTTAGCCTCTTTTCTTAAGCACCAAGTTTGATGAATCTTATGTCAGAAGGAGCCAAGATAAACAGAATACTCAGCAACTTCTGAAACCACATTTTCTTTTTATCAAATTGCATCTTTTTAAAGAACTCATTTGACCCTAACTTTTTTTCCTTCTTAACTGTAACACAGAAGGTACTGTAGGGGCAGTGTAAAAGAAAAAATGAGACAGCATAATGAATATGCATTATTTCCTTAGTCCTGCACTAAAAATTTGCACCTTTTCTTCTGTCTTCTTTCTTTCTTTATAGATGATTTATTACTAAATTAAAATGGTCCTTTAATTTAAGATGTTCTTTAATTTTCTTTTAAGTTTAAAATATCCTTGGCTAACTAGCTACTTGGAAAATATAGATTAGAATATTGTTGCCATTTTTGTTTTGGTGAGATGATAAATTGAACGACCTTGTCAGTATATTTCAGCAATTAATAAATATAAGCAATTAACAAGCATAATTAATAATGATAGATAAGCTTCTGAGTTTGGGTGTTAAGGTATCAGAACATGAGTTCTACTTCTACTTTAGCTATGAAATCTAGTAGACAAAATGGAACAGTCATTCAGCCCTATGAAGAAAGCAGTGGCAAAGCACTTTTGAAAATCTGCCCCCCCAAAACAGGGTATGGACTTGTTCAGTCACCAGGACGTATGACTGACAATACACATATGTAGACAGAAAGCACTCTAAATTACTTTTGGATAACAAATTTCAGCACAGACCAAAACCTTTTGGGAAGGTGCTACACAAGGTGCTCCAGAGATCCATCTGCTATCATATCTGATGATTCATGACTACTAGGAAGGATGTAACATAGCGTTTACATCCTAAATTTGATTCAATATTTTTTATCGCTTGTCCTTTGTATAGGCTTTATCTCTGAATATTAGGCAATCTTTCAAAGTATTGCTGCTTTCTCAACATTGTCCTTGGGTTATATTATGATGGAGACTGGCCCAAGAATTCAGATTCCAGTCTATGTAAATCACAAAAAACTTACTAGTTGTTTTTGACCAAGCACTCTCTTACAGACCAACTAATTTCTTAGGAATTTTGTTGTGGGAAAAAACAGGAGCGGGGAGTACTACTTATGTTAAGTTCCTTAATATAAAGCAGAATAGAAATCTAACAGTGGTTAGCCAGCTCTCTAGAAATCTTACTCCACAGACAACTAGCAGGATAGCTTTTCAGCGATATTCAGGCCTGTCCACTAGGTGTGCCCAAGAGGAAGGAATTTAGCACGAGGTAACAAAGATAGTGCCTTGCCAGTGCCAAAAGAATAGTGGCATAAAGCATTTTGACAACAGTACTTACAATCATAGCACACCTTGTAATGGTTTACTGTAAATCTCAAGTCTTCACATAACCCCTGAAGAGATTGAGAGCAATTGGTCATCAAAAGTGCCATCTACAATGACAGAACAATCATTCTTCAGTGTATCACAGAGACCATCTGATATGGCTATGGATACAGTTATTTCACACACATTAAGTGGGAAGCATCACTCCTCTTTTGTGTCCATTAAACTGGAATGGACCATAGATCAGTGATAGTGTACACTTCCTGTCTCTCAAAATCTTCCAGATTTAATCCCTGGCATCTCTGGTTTAAGGCCGTTGTTTAGATTAACTTCTTTATTTATTTACAGCAATAGGTGGCTCTCATAGATGAATGTGATAATGTGTGATGTGGTAATGAAAGCAACAGGCCTTAACAACCTCCTTCTTCTGCTCTAGGTTCTTGTTAGGAACACAAGGGCAGGAGCTTTATACTACTGCATACTTTTTGTAGTTACTCTGATTCCCTTTCATACCATTACAAGTAGTCTTCAGCTTACGACCACTACTGAGTCCAAAACCTCTGTTGCTAAATGAGACATTTGTTAAGGGAGTTTCGATCCATTTTACGATTTTTCTTGCCACAGTTGTTAAGAGAATTGCTGCAGTTGTTAAATTAGTAGCAAGGTTTTTAAATGAATCTGGCTTCCCCATTGACTTTGTTTGTCAGAAGGCCAGAAAAGGTGATCCCATGATCCTCATAAACTGCAACCGTCATAAATATGAGTCAGTTGCCAAGCATCTGAATTTTGATCACATGACCATGGGGATGCTGCAACAGTTGTGTGAAAAATGGTAATAAGTCACTTTTTTTCAGTGCCATTTTAATATTGAAAGGAAAAAGTCAGGCTCACTTCTCCAGCTGGGAGTATGGATATGAATGGACACAAAAAGGAGCCACTGCAGCAAATGAAGACTGCTAGAAAGGTGGTCCCTTTTAATGGAGTTCAGAAACGAAGTGACATTCAGCAATTGGTTTTCGGACAACTGACAAAACGGTCTGGTGAGTGGATGGGTTTTGAGGTGGCAGTGATGGCTAACCTTTTTGCCATCGCGTGCCAGGATGGCGGGTGTGGGGGGAAGATTCACGCATGCGCGTGCCCTCACCCATAAGTCTATGCATCCCACCCTGCGCACGCAACCCCCCTCCTCCCCCGCTCCTGGCACACTATGGCCCGGTAGGCCCGTTTTTCTTTCTCACCTGGCTCCAGGTCCTCTCTATGCATCTGGGGAGGGTGAAAACCCCTGGAGGCCCTCCGTAGGCCTGAAACGGCCCGTTTCCCAACTTCTGGTCTAGGAGTCTCTGGAGGCTGGGGACAGCAAAAAACGTCACTTCCTGTCCAACTGGAAATTGGGAAATGGGCCATTTTTGGCCTCCAGAGGGCCTGGGGAAGGCTGTTTTTGCACTCCCTAGATGCATAGAGAGGATCTGGAGCCAGGTGAGAAAGAAAAACGGGCCTTCCCCACCGCCCGCAAGCCTTCCGGAGGCAAGAAACAGCCTGTTTCCCTATTTCTGGTGGGCCCAGAAGGTCCAAACATCAGCTGGCTGGCAGGCACAAGCGTGCTGGAGCTGAGCCAGCATGCCCACTGATACGGCTACGTGTGCCATCTGTGGCACACATGCCATAGGTTCGCCATCACGGTTCTAGGGCTTTGTGATTTAGATGCCCTGGTTCCTTGTGAAATATACTTTAATCTGTACTTGAGTTTGGCTTTTTGGTATTCTAATTATTGTTGCCTAACTCCAGTGGTGGGATTCAGCCAGTTCGCACCACTTCGGGAGAACCGGTTGTTAACTTTCTGAGCACTTTGGTGAACTGGTTGTTGGAAGAAATCATTAGGGCAGAGAAACAGTTGTTAAATTATTTGAATCCCACCACTGCCTAACTCCCATTGTGGCTGGGAGATTGTGCCCTGTCCTCAGAGCTGGGTGGAGAATGTAGATTTTAGATGTCTTTTGTCTTTCTGCTTTTTAATCTGATCAATTCCAGCCTTCTGTGGAGATTGTAGCTAAAGGTATTTTGTTTATGAATAGAATAATTTTTTTATGGTGAATGGAAACTATCTATTCACAGGCGCCAGCCACTTGAGTGGTTTTACTTCAGGGAAGGCTTTTCTCTTCAGGGTGGCAGAGGGGGCATTTCTTTGCTAATATAAGGGCTTTCTTATATTAAAAAGTGGAGGGCAAATTCTCTCTATAGTAACTTTGAATGGTCATTAAATGAACTGTTGTAAGTTGAAGACTGCCTATAAATTATTTCATTATTTTGTCCTGATGCTAAACCAGAATTTAAGCACTTGCAGTACCATCTGAATTATGGGTTTGCTTTATACATTTCTATTGCCTAGCAAATAGGAGCACACTGATTATAATAGTATTATACTTTTTGTATTTATATTACCTTTATTTATTTATTTATAAATACTACAGGTAGCCCTCATTTACCAATGACAGTTGGAGCCAACAACTGCATTGCCAAGTGTTGTGATTGTTAGGTGAAATGTCATGTGACTGCACCAGACAGTTCCACTGTAACCATTAAGTGAATCACTGCAGGTCGTTAAACATACCAACGTATGACCACAACTTGAGCCTTTCTGCTGGCTTCCCCATTGACTCTGCTTTTTGGAAGCCAGCTGGAAAATTTGCAAATGACAATTATGTGACTGTGGATTGGTGCAACAGCTGCAAGTTTGAGGACCTGTTGTAAATCTACTTTTTCAGGGCCCTTATAACTTTGAAGTATCCCTGAATGAGACAGCTGGTAAGTGAGAACTATTTGTTTATTTCTTATTTATTTATTTATTTATTTTGTCACAACATCATATAAAAAGGATTTTATAGTATATAAACATATATATGAGTAAATATTAGGAGGTATAAGCATCAATATATATATATATATATAGGAAGAAGAAAAGAAAAGAAAAACAATAGGACTTTTATATTACACTTACTTATTATCTCTGTAATACAAGGTTAGCAAGTCTGAAGATCAGCAGTGGGGTTTTTAACTGTTTTGCAGAGACTGAAAAATGGAAATAGTGCCATGTGAAAGTGCCCTGTGATTCAGGGGAAAAAACCTACAATATATTCTATAGTCTAAGGTTATAGATGAACAAGATATTTCTCTGTACTAACCAAACATTAGCAAACAATTTCCTTGGTATTCCCAGATCTCATCTCATGTCTCTTAATAATATGCTGAGAAGCTTCTTCTTCCTAAGTAGGCTATTATTTTTCATAGGCTCATTTTTCTTTATAATAATTCTCAGTAACTTTTCAGCAAACGATCTTAAGATTATAGATAATTGCTGGAAATACCTTGTGGTATTTATCTGGCTAATGAAACACACTGTTTACAGAACTTCCAATATATGAACAGTCAGATTGGGGCTTTGCAGGTTTGAATGTACATTATGTAATGCAATCAATGATGATGATGATTGTTATGTATTAACAGTTGTGCCTTTAAATATTTGAGCGGGAAAATCAGCACGTTGCTGATTGGACGAAGCCTCCAGCAGAACTGTATAAAAGGAGAGGTTTTTCCCCCAGCCGGTTGCTGGGTTCACCCTATATTAAAGAGCTGTTGTCACTACCCTGGTCTCCAGCCTCGTTACTTCCGAACTTAACATTGGCGGCGAGGTGGGATCTCGAGGCTAAGGAGAACCAGAACCGAGCTGAAGCACGATAGACCCGAACCCAGCAAACTCAGGGCAGAAAGCGAGATGGCCAGTTACACTCCACCCGCACCGTTCGACCCGGCAAGGAGAAATGGGGAACGTATATGACCCGTTTGAAAGCTTTCTAGAAGCCAACGAACTGCAGGAGTTCCAGATAACCGAAAAGGGCTTATTTCTTAAGCCACTGCGGTCCGGAGGTCATTGATATCGCGGAAGCCCTGGCAGAGCCAACGCCGATACAATCGGTGTCGTGGCCAACTCTGCAGACTTTACTGAAGAACCATTTCGCACCAACGCCCAAATACGTGCGGCGGTTTGAATTCGAGGCGAAGGCAGATGGAGGCGAGTCCATCGGTGACTACATGGCCGCTAAGAAGAGCGCCCAAGGACTGCGGATACCGTGACCTAGCGAGGTGCTCCTCGAGCAACTCATCCGAGGGGTCAAAGACATCCGTTCTGGCGGCGGCTGCTAGCAAAGAGCAACCTGACACTAGCCACCGCTCTGGGCGAAGCCAGAGCACATGAAATGTCATCCCAAGCGGCAGAGACTCTGCAAAAGCCGGTTCCACAAAAGGCGAGCGCAAGGCAACGCGTGCACCAGGAGGAGGTTCAGACCGAATCCGAAGGTGAAGATGAGGAAGGGTCTGCCGACCGAGAAACGCGACAAAGGGGACCGAGATGAATGCGGAAGCTGCGGGGTCAACACCAGCGCCAACGCTGCAAATTTAAAGATGCGATATGTCGGAGGTGCGGGAAGAAGGACACCTAGCTCAAGTTTGTCGGCGGCCCAACCTTCCGCCGAAAATTCAAATCGGCCAATCAGAGCGCGGAATCGGCAAGGCGACCCGCGATTGGCTCAAACAAAAAGGCGCGGATTCCAACCAAACAACTGTGGTCATAGGCGCCTCGACCAAAGTGGAGAAGAAGATCTTCACCAAGCCAAAAATAGAGGAGTGCGGTGCGGCTTGAAGTAGACACGGGATCAGCGATCACCATCATGTCCTGGGACACTTTGGCGAAGTCGCTGCCGTCCGTCGCAAGCGCCACCTGCAAGCACAACGGCTACGAGTCCACGACTACCAGGGAATCGCATCCCTGTTCGAGGGACCACCTCCGTCCGAGTCGAGCACGGTCCACACAAAAGACCCTGCCCATCACGATCGCAAGGAACTCTGCCCAGTCTGTTGGGACTAGACTGGTTTCGTGCCCTGGGCATGGGAGTGACTGGCATCTACAGAAGTGACTGCAATTTGAAAGACATTCTCTTTAACGAGTTCAAGATGTCTTCAAGGACTGCCTGGGCAAGTACAAGGGGACCCCTATTTCCTTCAACTTAGACCCCAGGTAGCCCCATTAGGCTTAAGGCGAGGAGAGTCCTTTGCCCTAAAACCAAAATTGATAAGGAGCTGGACAAGCTCATAAATCAGGGATTTTGGTGCCAGTCGATCACGCAAAGTGGGAGACGCCAATCGTCACCCCATCAAATCGGACGGGTCAATTAGAATTTGCGCTGACTACAAGGCGACGCTTAACAAAGCCTTACAGAAAAGCGCACCGTTCCCGTGGTGCAACACTTATTGCACTCTTTGGGGCAAGGGCAAGTCTTTGCAAAGTTAGACTTGGCCCAAGCCTACCAACAACTGCCAGTAGACGCCCGCTGGCGAAGCCCAAACGATTGTGGCGCACAGGGGGCATTCAAGTGCACCGATTGCAATTTGGGGTTAGTGTGGCACCAGGGCTGTTCCAAAACCTGATGGAACGACTACTGCAAGGGCTCCCAGGGGTAGTTCCCTACTTCGATGATGTCCTAATTTCAGGGGAAAACATGGAGGAATTGGGGGAGCGGTTAAGAAAGGTCTTGAGCATTTTCCGGACAGCGGATTAAGAGTCAAGACAAATAAATGTCAGATAGGGGTCGAATCGGTCGATTTCTTGGGCTACCGGATAGACAAGAAAGGAATTCACCCTACTGAGAGCAAAGTTAAGGCAATTAGGAAGGCTCCAGCGCCCAAAAACAAAGCAGAGCTGCAGGCATTCCTGGGATTGGTTAATTTTACGCGGTCTTTTAAAGAACAAAGCAACCGTTGGAACCGCTGCATAGGCTCTTAGGAAAAATACTGTTTGGTCTTGGGAAAGTCAGAAAATAGGGCTTTTGAAGCAGTAAAGAACCTGCTCTCAAGTGATAGCCTGCTCATCCAATATCACGACTCACTACCCCTAGTGCTGGTTTGCGATCGTCCCTTATGGGGTGGGGCTGTACTCAGCCATAGACTTCAAACGGCACAGAAGCCCCTATAGCGTTCTACTCTAGAACGATGTCCTCCCCAGAGAGGAACTACAGCCAATTAGACAAAGAAGCATTAGCCATTGTATCAGGGTCAAAAATTCCATGAGTATGTCTTTGGGCGGAATTTTGAAATCGTGACTGACCACAGACCGTTACTGGGATTACTGGCTGGCGACCGCCAACGCCTGTGGCACTTTCGCCACGCTTGACTCGATGGACTATATTTTTAGCCGCTTACTCATACAAGCTGCAGCATCGACCAGGAAAGAAGTGGGGCATGCAGGCGCGTTGAGCCGATGCCCACTGCCAGGGCGACCGAAGACCCCACTCGGGGACACCCATCCTCCTTATTGACTCGTTGGACTCTGGCCCAGTCACATCAAAGGAAGTGGCTCGGCATCATACCGACATTGTGTTAAGGACTGTACTCGGTTGGGTACAGAGGGTGGCCGCTGCGCCGGGCGAGCAGTTCAAAGAATTTGTTAAAAGCGTGATGAGCTCTCGGCTCAAGGGGTGCCTGTTATGGGGTGATCGTGTAATAATTCCTGTTAAGTTAAGGGCAAGGTATTGGACCTCCTCCACGAGGTCACCCAGGCATCGTAAGGATGAAGGGTTAGCTAGAAGCTATGTATGGTGGCCACTCATGGACGCAGAGATTGCTGAGAGGGTAGGGAAATGCCAAGCTTGCCAAGAGTCCAGACCGCTACCCCAACAGCCCCAGTCAGAGAATGGGAAAAGCCCCAAGGGCCTTGGACAAGAATCCACATTGACTTTGCTGGCCCCTTTCACGGCCAAACGTTCCTAGTGGTGGTGGACGCATTTTCCAAATGGTTAGAGATCATACTTATGAAGTCCACCACAGCCGAAGCAGTAATCGCAACCCTCGCCACCTATTCGCAACTCACGGGTTGCGGACACTCTGGTGTCCGACAATGGGCCCCAATTCACGGCAGCCCAGTTTGAAGAGTACCTGGCAGAGGAAGGCATCCGACATGCCCTCTCTGCGCCTTTCCACCCTGCGTCGAATGGCCTTGCAGAGCGTTCCGTCCGGGCGCTAAGGAGGCATTGTCCAGGCTCAAGCCAGGTGACTGGCAAACAAAATAGACTTTTTCCTAGCCGTCCAGCACAGAACCCCAAGCACAGCCACTGGAAAAGCCCAGCAATTGCTAATGGGACGGAAACTCCGGTGCCCACTTGACCGTTTGAACCCCATTACACACCCGAGGGTTACAAGGGGAGCTAGAAAAACAAGGAAATGAGCATAGGCGACCGGGTGTGGGCCGAAACTATGGGGACGGCCCTAGTTGGGTCGCAGGACAAGTAACAAAAGTAACAGGGCCAAAATCGTCGTGGTAGAGCTACCAGACAACCGAGTGTGGGCGCCACATAGATCAGTTAAGGAAACGAATAACTGACCAAACCAAACCAACAGAGACAGGTAATGACCAATACCACTTTGAATCCACAGCTGACAATGACCGGGAGGCGCAAGACTTAGCTGAGGTCCCAGAGTTCCAGCGACGCCATCAGGTCCCGAGGAAGCAGCAGGAAAATTCAAAATTAATCCAAGGCGGATGGCCAAGAAAAAGAGTCGGCCAATAATCCAGAGCCCGATGGCCCAGAGAAAGAGCTGGGAGGAGAAAACAGCCCCTCCGACCAGCTCAAAACACCACCCAGAACTGAACCGCGCAGGTCAGAAAGAACTAGGAGACGCCCAGGTTATTTGCGTGACTACGTCGAAAAATAACATGTAAATAAATATGTAAATAAGACCAAGTGTTTTCTGGGAGGGGAGGAGTGTTATGTATTAACAGTTGTGCCTTTAAATATTTGAGCGGGAAAATCAGCACGTTGCTGATTGGACGAAGCCTCCAGCAGAACTGTATAAAAGGAGAGGTTTTTCCCCCCAGCCGGTTGCTGGGTTCACCCTATATTAAAGAGCTGTTGTCACTACCCTGGTCTCCAGCCTCGTTACTTCCCGAACTTAACAATGATGCTTAGTGCATACAATTGTTTCTGTCATTTGTAATTAAGTACAGTTTCTATGAATAATTGATTAAACAATCTGGGAAGATTAGTTTCTGCAAAGTTGTTTTCCTCTCCAATCATGTTTACTACATACTTGAACAAGTGTAGGGACATATTTGTTGCCCATTGATTATTACTGCTTAATTGAATATATGGGTGCCATGGCTATTTTCCAGTTATTCAGTTGCTTCTGTGATCTGATGAAAATCATATCCCAAAATTGTCTGCCCGTTTCTTTGTTTGTTTCATCATGTTTAGATAGGTCCCCATCCCATGAAATGTGACTCTGAGCATTGTACAACAACAACAACAACAACAACAACAACAACAACAACAGACCATAAAATAAGCTTATTCTTGTGCCATTAGTGATTCTGTCTAGCAACTTTGTCTTCTGCTGGCCTCTTTCAATCGTTTTTGATTTTTCCAGACATCAAGCTCCAAATGGACATTCACATCTTGAACAATATTGGGACCTACTGCAGACTAAAATGTGACAGCTAGTTTTTCTTTTTCTTTTGCACAATATAAAATAAAGTGTATTGTGATACCATGGTGTCCTATAAGAAGTATAACATTAATATGCAGGATGTCCAGAGAAACATCTATTTTGGTCAGTAGTTTCCGTCCTTCCGACAAGCACAGTTGGATATATCCCAGAGTTAGGCTCATATAGGCTTTAAAAAGACAATTAGAATGTATTATTGGTAACAGGATAATACGCCTGAGTGTGTGGGAAAACTGAAAGAGATTTGTGCATGAAGAGGAAATGGGTGTTACAATATCCTCTTAAAAATAAAGGAATCTTTATTCCTGTATCATAAGATCAAGCGACATTCATTGTGATAATTATTACCAATTTTGATTTTCTTTTTTATACTGGGATAGTTTTTCCTGTCATCAGATTCTACACCCATCCTTTGAGGTAACTGCTATTCTGGATTTTACAGATAAGGAAGTGAGGCACAGATACTTGTGCACTCAAGGGCAGCTGTTGAAACTTGGCTGAGTATGCTGCCTTTGTGTAATCTAATAGGTTCAGATAGTCCCTGAAATGAACTCTATAAACGTTGAAACATCCACCACTTGCCTTAACATGTTATTACTTAGGGCTATGATAAAAGCATTAAAAAAGCAAGCAAAGCGTTTTGAAATACAATCTTCTTTCTTAAACACTTCCTAGCCCTTTGGATAAAAATGCTTTCCAGAAATAGCTTGTGGAATAATTGATAGCAACAATATCCTTCCTTTTTACCTTTTTAGTGTTCTTATAGCTTTAGAATACAAGTTTAGTTATAAAGTCAAATGTGCTGGATCAAAAGTGATTCCTCAGCCTTGACCTCTCATACAATGTGTTCAGAATAGCTTAGGCAACTTCCTCTGAGTTTTATTTAGCAACAATTAGGCCAGCCTTGGAAAAAGCCTTTCCCACCAATGTTGAGTATAAAAGAAGCTATTTATGAGTGGAAATTATCCATGTAGATTATGATCAGAATACAACAGGCTTATTTTTGCAGCGTATAACGCAGAATTGTTCTGCTAAAGCTTCAGTAGCTAAACTGAAGATACTTTACATCCAAAGATTATATTCTTCAATTTCACCTGCCAGTCCTTATCAATGATTCAGTGCTTGAAAGGACTCCAATTGTGAGACTCCATATATCTCTGCACTCAAAGAGATTGCTCATTTAATAGACAAATGCCAACAATAATTTGCCATTTTAGTATTAGCATACTCATGTTAATTATTGCCACTTATTACCAACTTGCCTAAGGAAATTTTTTGGAGAACTTGTAATTGTTCTTTCTAACACTAATTGCAAAATCCGATAATGTAATTTTCTCCCATGATGGCCAATTCATATCTATTTTTGATTCACAATTAACACAGCATACACTGGTATGTTGCAATAGCCTTTTGAAAATGCATCATCATAGTGCTTTTCAGGAAATTATATTTAAATATTGTATATTCAGCATTCAGTGGTATAGATGTAAGCTTTGATCAAGGTTAGTTTTGAAATGTAGTGTTGGTGGAATAAGAATTCTATACTCAATTAATAGCTGAGGCCAACAAAGAAGTTTATTCTATTTTGATAGATGGATCCATCCCCCCCTGAATTGGGATGGTAATTATACCTATAAGCACACATAACACAATGTGTCCGTTTCTCATTGATTTAATGTGTGGCTTTGTCTTAAATAGACTGATTTTACATTTTTTGACAGATAAGGAAGTGAGGCACAGATACTTGTGCACTCAAGGGCAGCTGTTGAAACTTGGCTGAGTATGCTGCCTTTGTGTAATCTAATAGGTTCAGATAGTCCCTGAAATGAACTCTATAAACGTTGAAACATCCACCACTTGCCTTAACATGTTATTACTTAGGGCTATGATAAAAGCATTAAAAAAGCAAGCAAAGCGTTTTGAAATACAATCTTCTTTCTTAAACACTTCCTAGCCCTTTGGATAAAAATGCTTTCCAGAAATAGCTTGTGGAATAATTGATAGCAACAATATCCTTCCTTTTTACCTTTTTAGTGTTCTTATAGCTTTAGAATACAAGTTTAGTTATAAAGTCAAATGTGCTGGATCAAAAGTGATTCCTCAGCCTTGACCTCTCATACAATGTGTTCAGAATAGCTTAGGCAACTTCCTCTGAGTTTTATTTAGCAACAATTAGGCCAGCCTTGGAAAAAGCCTTTCCCACCAATGTTGAGTATAAAAGAAGCTATTTATGAGTGGAAATTATCCATGTAGATTATGATCAGAATACAACAGGCTTATTTTTGCAGCGTATAACGCAGGAATTGTTCTGCTAAAGCTTCAGTAGCTAAACTGAAGATACTTTACATCCAAAGATTATATTCTTCAATTTCACCTGCCAGTCCTTATCAATGATTCAGTGCTTGAAAGGACTCCAATTGTGAGACTCCATATATCTCTGCACTCAAAGAGATTGCTCATTTAATAGACAAATGCCAACAATAATTTGCCATTTTAGTATTAGCATACTCATGTTAATTATTGCCACTTATTACCAACTTGCCTAAGGAAATTTTTTGGAGAACTTGTAATTGTTCTTTCTAACACTAATTGCAAAATCCCGATAATGTAATTTTCTCCCATGATGGCCAATTCATATCTATTTTTGATTCACAATTAACACAGCATACACTGGTATGTTTCAATAGCCTTTTGAAAATGCATCATCATAGTGCTTTTCAGGAAATTATATTTAAATATTGTATATTCAGCATTCAGTGGTATAGATGTAAGCTTTGATCAAGGTTAGTTTTGAAATGTAGTGTTGGTGGAATAAGAATTCTATACTCAATTAATAGCTGAGGCCAACAAAGAAGTTTATTCTATTTTGATAGATGGATCCATCCCCCCCTGAATTGGGATGGTAATTATACCTATAAGCACACATAACACAATGTGTCCGTTTCTCATTGATTTAATGTGTGGCTTTGTCTTAAATAGACTGATTTTACATTTTTTGACAGATAAAGGCTCTTTGTTCCCTACATAGTCTGTTCAAATGCTTCCTAGTCAGTTCCCCATCTTAAAATATCCTGGTATGCATACTAATGTATTACTTTGGTTTCATTCAACACTGCTTTTCTGTTTAGGGATAATAAAGGAGGGACTTTATTTGTCCCTAAAGTACTTTATATTTGACTGTTTGTTCTATTTTTAAAGCAAGATATATATTATAAAATAAATGCATAACATGTAGAAGATAACTGACGCCTAGGATAGAAGGTTGGTTAAGGTTGCCTTCCTCTTTTCTCTGGTTACTTCTAGGACTTCACACCTTGACTCCCCTACCTCTTTTAGTGTAGTGGGTGGCAACTCCAACTGTTATCACCTATCATCATCTCACATGAACCTTTGTACAGAGATATAGCTTTCACAAGACACACTACCCTTATGGGATTAATCAATCAAAATTCCAAAGGGACATTACTTCTACATGCCACTTTCTGCCCAAATATTATACAAGTAGGTGACTCACCCTTCCTCCATGCCTAGGAGAAAGGAAACTTTCCAATCTCATAAGAAATAAACACAATAGTATCACATTTTAATTAAAGACAGATAAAATCTAAAAATGGTTTCATTCAGTATTAAAATGCAATCAAGGCTCAAGAAGATAAATATAAAGCAGTCCAGATCATGGGAAAACAGAAACTTAAAAGAAAATTACAGAACAAAAGAAAATGCTCTGGGGGAAGCCATAAGATGGTGCTGGTCTGCTACAAATGGCATTATCCTACTAGTATGTCAGAGAAGATACTTCAGGATTCCAGATCAAATTCCAAATTTACAATGAATTTGTAAAGAAAAAAAAACAGTTTTTCATGCAAATAACTTGAAATGCGTGAGCTGATATCAATCATAATAGAAAAATGTATAGTGTGTTAGAGATTTTAACACTACACTGAAACGAAAACCAAGGATCTTGTCCAAATTTCTGGCTAGAACAATTTTACATATTTTACAGAAATTGAAGCTTCTTGAAACATATATGCTTTACTTTTTTTCAGAATACCATTAAAAGCAATAACAACCATTAAAAACTAAACTAATTACTAAATATGAGTATTCAGTGGGTATTTGGAGAGGGTATGCATCCCTGTTTCTTATTGGTAATTCAAATATCAGTGTGAATGATGAGAGTGGTCCACTTTTAGGAAAACAATGTAATCACTTGCTTTTTACCTTTTAAGGATTTTATTATATTTTTTATTTATTATTTATTTATTATCATTCTCTGTGATGCATTATGAATGTCATACTCAAGAGACCAACTACTATACAAATACAGAAGAGTTTCTAACACAGGAAGAAGCAACTTCTTCTGAACAATAAATAAACAAAAACAAATGGAAGAGATGCTGGAGGTGAAGAAGAGATAAGCGAGCAGGACTTTTGAATAGACTAAAGTGGGATAAAACTCCCTTTCCCATCAGTCTTTCTGACTAATTTACACTCACTCACTAAAACGATGGATTAAATACTTTTTAAAAATACATGCAATTCTGGTTTTTATAACTCAGCAGCTCTCTGCTTCACTGAAACCTGGCTAAATGAGTCAATTGAGGATAGCAGCCTGCATATCCTATGGTTTCAGATACAAAGAACAGACAGAATTGCAGAAACATCTGGTAAAAAGAAGGAATGAGGAGGATTATGTTTATATATTAACAGCCGCTGGTCGCAAGATATAACTATACTAAAGAAATTCTGTGATGTGGACTTAGAAACATTAATTATCAATTGCAAACCATTTTATTCTCCACGGGAGTTCTCCTCATTTCTCCTAATTGCTGTGTATATTTCTCTACAAGCTTGTGTAAACAATGCATTACGAACTCTAGCTGACCAGATTATGTGGGCTGAAGTTAAATACCCAGATTCATTTTCGATCACTTTAGGAGATTTCAACAAATGTAACTTAAGGAAAGAACTACCAAAATATTTTCAGCATGTCAATTGTCTCACTAGAGGCAAGAATACTCTGGACCACTGCTAGACAACTTTAAAAGATGTTTATTGGTCTTTACCATGAGCACTGTGGAACACTCTGATCATGCATGATTCACCTTGTACCTGCTTACAGGCACAGACTTAAAACCATGAAACCAACAATTAAATCAGTGAGGACTTGGACTGAGGAGGCAAAGTTAAAGCTACAGGCTTGCCTTGACTGCACTGATTGGAATGTTTTTGAAGATACCTCTGCAGACTTGGATGAACTCACAGATACTGTAACATCATATGTCAGTTTTTGTGAAGACCTATGTGTGCTGACCAGAAACCTGTGAATATACAGTAACAATAAACCTTGGTTCACAGCTAAACTTAAACAGCCACATCGTACCAAAGTGGAAGCCTATAGAAAAGGTGATAGAATGCTATACAATCAGGCCAGAAATGTATTAACAAGGGAGATCAGAGCAGCAAAAAAAAGCTACTCTGAAAAACTAAGGAATCAGTTCTCAACAAATGAACCAGCAAATATATGGAAAACTCTTAAAAATATCACCGGTTACAGCAAACCTCCTTCCCATGCTGAAGGAAATCAACAACTGGCAGATGTCCTGAATGTCATGGAACTGGAGATGGAGAAGGATAAAGGAGATGGTGTTAGACTTCCAGAAGCAGAGAGGAACCTGCTCTACTCTACATCAAGGGGGGCTGTGTGGAGACAGTCTCCTCTTTCAAATTTCTGGGAGTCTACCTTAGCCAAGATCTCATCTGGAAAAATAACATGATCTAGGTGGCCAGGAAGGCTCAACAGAGGCTCCATTTTCTTAGGGTCTTGTGGAAAAATGAGGTGTAACAACAATTGATGACTTCTGTTTACCGATCTACAATAGAAAGCGTCCTTACATATTGTGTTATGGTATGGTATACTGACTTGATAGCCGCAGACAGAAAGGCATTACAGGGGGTGATGAGCACAGCACAAAAAATTATGGGCTGTCCCCTCACACCACTGGACAAAATTGCCAACACCAGCTGCCTCAACAGAGTGAGGAAAATCCTCAGGGATGATTCACACTCTGGTCAGCACTTCTTTACTCTCCTAACATCAGGCAGGTGATATAGAAGCATAGCCAGCCGAATGGACTAGCTGAAAAATAGCTTTTATCCATGTGCTGCCAGACTTCTGAATGCAACATAACACCACAATTAGGTTTAATATGATTGACTTGCAGGGCCAGCACAACGTGCAACATGTTCATACCGATGTAATATAATATAATGTTACATACATATAGGTATATGGGAATGTGTGTTAGTTATTACTTATTTGGGTTTAGGGATTCTATTTCTTTCATTTATTGAGTTATTGGGATATATTTTGTGTTTCAGCAGGGGGGCTGCACCAATGGAGGCTCATTCAATTTCATTGTACACATGTTGTGCATTGACAATAAAGGTTTGATTTGATTTGATTTGAGTCGATGTGTTTTATTGTAGGTTTGAGAGAAAACTACTGCCACCCATCTCCACAATCCCCGTCTCAGACACAACAAAAGCAGCCAAACCTCCTACAACTGACCACATCCCACTGGGCCGACCACCTCTGGTGATTACAGAAAATGAGGTGCAAGGTCTATTTCACACACAAAAGCCAGGAAAAACACCAGGCCCAGAGAACATAACTCCTTTTTGCTTAAAAGCCAGTGCTGACCAATTGGCCCCCATCTTCAACCCCATCTTTAATAAATCAGTAGAGATGTGCTATGTTCCTTCTTGCTTCAAATGATCTACTATCATCCCAGTGTCAAAGAAACCCTCCATCAAGGAACTGAATGACTTCAGACCGGTTGCTCTTAACATCTGTATTTATAAAAGCCTTTGAAAGGCTAGTACTGACCCACCTGAAAACCATCACGGATCCACTGTTAGACCCCTTGCAATTTGCCTACCAAGCAAATAGATCAACAGATGATGCTGTTAATATGACTCTGCACTACATCCTACAATATCTTGAATCTCTAAAGATCTATGCAAGGGTCCTCTTTATAGACCAACTCAGCATTCAGTATCATCATTCCAGATATTCTTCTAACTAAACTAAATCAGCTAGCTTTAGGAAGCTTATGATCCATTTACAAGTTTGGTCAGGTACAGCTAGCTTGTAAATGGATCATAAGCTTCCTAACAGACAGGAAGCAGAAGGTGAAGCTAGGCAAAATCACATTAGATACCTGTACAATTAACACAGGAGTCCCCCCAGGGCTGTGTGCTCTCTCCACTTCTCTTCTTTCTATACATCAATGACTGCATCTCAAAAGATCCCTCTGTTAAAGTACTGAAGTTTGCAGATGATACAAGAGTGCTTGGTCTCATTCGAGACAATGACGAATCTGCATACAGAATGGGAGGTTGAACAACTAGCCCTATGGTGCAACTGGAACAATCTTGAACTAAACATACTAAAAAACATAGAAATGGTGGTAAATTTTAGGAGAAACCCCCCTATACTACCACCTCTTACAATACTAGACAACACAGTTATCAACAGTAGAGACCTTCAAGTTTTTGGGTTCCATCTTATTTCAAGACTTAAAATGGACACCTAACATCAAAAATGTCATCAAAAAAGCACAACAAAGAATGTTCTTTCTGTGCTAACTCAGAAAGCTCAAACTGCCCAGAAGCTGCTGATTTAGTTCTACAGAGGAATTATTGAGTCTGTCATCTGCATCTCTATAACTGTCTGGTTTGGCTCTGCAACCAAACAAGACAAACAAAGACTTCAACGGATAATTAGAACTGCAGAAAAAACTACCACCCTGCCTTCCACTGAGGACCTGTATACTGCATGAGTCAAAAAGAGGGCTGTGAAAATATCTACAGACCCCTCATATCCTGGACATAAATTATTTCAACTTCCACCCTCAGAATGACAGTATAGGGCACTGCACACCAGAACAACTAGACACAAGGACAGTTTTTCCCCACCATCACTTTGCTAAACAACTAATTCCCACAACACTGTCAAACTATTTACTAAGACTGTATTACTATTCTTCTTCTCATCCTTCCTATTACCTATTTTCTCCCACTTATGACTATAACCATGTTCTTTGTATTTTTGGTATTTATATTGTTTTGTTTGTTTCCTATTACGATTTGATCGCTTATTATGACTATCACTAAGTGTTGTATCTTATGATTCTTGATGAATGTATTTTTTTCTTTTTTTCCTTTTATGTACACTGAGAGCATATGCACCAAAGACAATTTCCTTGTGCATCCAATCACACTTGGCCAATAAAGAATTCTGTTCTGTTCTATTCTATTTATTTATTCTTGCTGTGAGGCACCTCTGGGTGACTTACAGCAATAAAATTGTGTGTATGTGTGTGTCTGTCTGTGATATATATTACACACACATGTATATCATATATATATCAAGTTGTTCCAAAGGGCCAGAGTCCAAGCCAGACAGGATCTGCAGCATGCTTCCTCTGCCTGCATACATAGGATGGGCTTGTCCCATTGGGGTGAAATGATTCCTCAAATAATCTGGATCTATGCCATGCAGGGCTTTATAGGTGACAACCAATATCTTGAATTACCTCAGAAAGAAACAATTGCCAGTGCAGCTTTCAGAACTGGTGTAGCTGAGCCATTCTAGGGACTCCAAAGACTGCCCAGGCCACCACACTCTGCACCAGTTGAAGTCTCTAAATGCTCTTCAAGGGTAGCCCCATGCAGAGCACATTGCAGGAGTCCAAGTGTGAGATAATTAGAACTTGATTGAGTGCAGAGACTCCTGATCCAGGAAAGTTAGCAATTGGCACACAATCCAAAGTTGTACAAAGGCTCTCCTAGCCATGACAGAGCAGGAGTTGCAAGTCCAGGAGAAACCCCCCCTCCCCCATTGCATTATGGGTCTGTCTGGAGTAGTGCCACCCTGTCCATAGCTGTCAACACCCAGATCTTGAAGCTCCATGCACTCAAAGCCATCCAGTCTTTCCATTGTTCAGCAAGATCCTGTTATCCCCACCCAGGCCCCCACAGATTCCAGGCACCATGAGAAGGCAGCGACAGCAATATGTAAGTCACCTGAGGTAGAGAAAGTTGAGTATCATTCACATAATGATGATACCTCAACCCATGGGGATGAATTATCTCAGCATGAGATAACTTCATCTGGAAAACTGTGAACACCTTAGACTAGGGGTGTCCAAATTTGGCAACTTTTAAGATTTGTGGACTTCAACTCCCTGAATTCCTCAGCCAGCAAAGCAAAACTGGTTGAGGAATTCTGGGAGTTGAAGTCCACAAGTCTTAAAGTTGCCACTCCTGTCTTAGACCAAGCTAAATCTAAAAATGCTAGGGAATTTCAGGAAGTCTGGCATTTAGACAAATCAGCCATAAATAGGTATGTAGAGATAAATCACACACTTGCATATTATTCAAGAGACAATTAAACTAAAAAGGAAACAAAAAGACCAAATGTCTTTTTTCCAGGAATCAACACCCAGATAAGAAGGAAATACACCAGGATTTACACCAGAAAAACAATCAAGCAGTAAACAATGGCCTAATCAAATACTACCAAGAAGAAAAAAATGCCCTCACCAGCACTGACAGGGCAAGCTACTATATATAAACAGAAAGGTACCGTAATCCCACTCCCTTCTAGCAGTGAAGATGTTGCCTAATTGGGTAACAAAATGTCTGCAGGCAAACAACCAAGCTGAGAAAATACCAAGAACTCCACAGTTCAGCCTTGAGCTACTTATACTCTCTTCTGTTGGTATATTGTCCATTCTTTTCCAAACATTGCAGTGATCCAGTAAATCTGAAACAGAGCGTTCAGCATATTTCAGGCAAACTCTATACAAAATTGGCTATTTTTTATGTTCAAGGTAGCATAACTTACTGACTTTAATAAGTCAAATGAACTTTGAGTATTCATGTGTCTTTCTAAATTAATATTACTGTGCTTCCTCACTTCCTGATTATAGTTAAAATAAAAAACAGATGTACTGGGAGCAAAGGAATTTTTTTTTCTTGTGAAATTTCTAACTTGGCCATATTCATAAAATGCTGCGAAAGAGTCTGAGTTATCATCTCTGCTGTACACATAGTCTGGAAAATACTGCAGGCTTCCAAACTTTTAAACCTGAACTCGGTCAAACCTTGGAAGAGAACAGTCACCCATCAGAATTTAATATCTCATTTTAGCAGAAAGTATAAGCATTTTCTGTATCCAGAACACCAGCTAAATTTTAAAATGGAATCTATGTACAATTAATTACTTTCTATGAACCATAAAAGATTCTACCATTTTTATTATCCTTCTTTCCATCTTCATGTGCTGAGTGGATATTGGCAAGTCCTGTATTAAAAAAAAACAGTGCATGAAACGTGCAGTCCCTGAAGTTCTATTGTTAACCAGATTTAAGACATTTTAAGCAATCTGCTTGAGAAGAATATCACAAATACCAATTAACTCATTGCAATAAAATCTGTTACATCTGTTTTGAATTGTATTCAGAATTATTCAGAAAGCAATCAAGTTATGCTACATTTTAGAGAAGAAACAGAGAACTCTAAGAAAAAACTGGAAGTGAAATATCTGGTGGTATATAAACATTATCTGTGTATAGAATTGTTTGGCCCACATAAGATCAGCATTTATACTTACAAAAGAGGAGTGTTTAGGAAGAAAAACCAGAAAGAGGAAAGGCATATATTTAAAAAAGTGTGCTTACATCCCATTAATGGCTTTGGATTCTCATTTATTATGGAACAAAATAGAAAGTTGTTTCCACTGTTTCAAGCTGCTTCCTTTTGGGAAGTGGAAATAATAATATTATTACTACTCAGGGCCACTAACTTCTGAATTAAGATGAGCATCAAACAATACATCCAATTCTTCAAGCTTGCTGTTATTGTTAATTTACAAAGATTTCATTTTGGCTTTATTTTCCTGTATAAATGATCTCTGGCTATAACTGTTCTAGCGGTAGAAAATTTGTACCTAAAAGTTCATATGGAGTTTTTCAAGGTCCTCTAAATGACTTTTGTTTTAAACTTTATATTAGCTTCTGCTAGCTTTGTTTCAAGTAGCACCAAATGAAACCCTGTATATATTTGTTTTATTGATAATAAGATCCTCACACCATTCTAATAATATTTTATTGCTAACAGTTCTGTTTTAGTAGTGTTTACAATTTGGATATTTCCTTTTTTATTCTTCACATTGTTTAAAGTTTATTTGGAAATAGAATAAAAAAAATTTGGCCCAGAAGGAATGAGAAAGGGAGAAAAATTTGACACTTAAGCTTCTTAAGCTTCCTTGACCTATATCAACTAGCGAAGCAATGAAAATGGGTACTATCGGCACAGTATAATCCATCTGTTGCTTCTGTCCCCTTTACTTTAGGAAAAAAACGTCCTTTATTTATTTATTTTTTTAAAAAATAACCCTTAAATGTGCCATGGGATTGCAGAAATTAACTTCAGTTGCTATTGTACATATTTGTTTTATGACCTACCTTGGCTTAACATGCCAAGTGAATAATTGAGAATAAAAGATCAAAGTGTTAAACAAATGTCAAATGCTGCTTTCTTATCCATACTGTTTATAGAGCAGTATTGCACAATTTCTACTAATTTGGGGCCTCCTCAGGTTTTCCATGGCATGTTGAGGACCATATTTTGAAGCAGTAGTGGGTTTCAACTTTGGTTGCTACCAATTTGCTCACGCACATACGTGCAATGCTTCTGCGCATGCACAGAGATGTCCGGATGGGTGGGTGGAGCCTCCCACCGCCGCCGCTACCAATTTTCCTGATCTGGGGTGAATCGGTAGCAACCCACCACTGCTTCGAAGGAACTTATTTTGGCAAGAGATTACACGACTTTTAAGGGATTCACTGTGTCCTTTATGCAGCCATCTCCCAGAGTCCCATAAATTATTATTATTATTATTATTATTATTATTATTATTATTATTATTATTATTATTATTATTATTATTATTATTATTATTATTATTATTATTATTATTGTTTCGATTTCTATACCGCCCTTCTCCCAAAGGACTCAGGGCGGTTTACAGTCAAAGTAAAATCAATTAATACAAAGGAAAATTTAGAGTTGATTGAAGAACTTAAAACCAATAAAACCCCTTATTAAAACCCCACTAGGCCAGTCCTGCACGGTGAAACAGAAATGTTTTCAGCTCGCGTCGAAAGGTCCGAAGATCAGGGAGTTGACAGATACCTGGTGGTAGCGTGTTCCAGAGGGTTGGTGCCCCCACAGAGAAGACCCTCCCCCTGGGTGTTGCCAGCCGACATTGACTGGCCGACCGCACCCCAAGGAGAACCTCCCTATGAGAGCGCACTGGTCGATGGGAGATCGCCGGTAGCAGCAGGCGGTCCCGTGAGTAACCCAGTCCTATGCCATGGAGCGCTTTAAAGGTGGTAACTAACACCTTGAATTGCACCCGAAAGACCACCGGAAGCCAGTGCAGCCTGCGCAGGAGAGGTGTTATATGGGAGCAACGAGTCGCTCCCTCTATCACCCGCACGGCCGCATTCTGAACTAATTGAAGTCTTCGGGTGCTCTTCAAGGGAAGCCCCATGTAGAGAGCATTGCAGTAGTCCAGACGGGAAGTGACGAGGGCATGAGTGACTGTGCACAAGGAATCCCAGTGTAAGAAGGGACACAACTGGTGTATCAGGCGGACCTGATAAAAAGCTCCCCTGGCGACGGCCGTCAAATGCTCTTCTAACGACAGTCGTGCATCCAGAAGGACGCCCAGATTGCGGACCTTCTCTGTGGGGGCCAATGACTCGTCCCCCACAGACAGTGATGGCCTCAGCTGATTATACCGGGACACCGGCATCCACAGCCACTCAGTCTTGGCGGGGTTGAGTCGGAGCCTGTTTTTCCCCATCCAGACCCGCACGGCCTCCAGACAACGGGACATCACCTCAATGGATTATGAATTAAATAATGAATTAAATATGCAGCACCTACTTGTGGGCTACAAAAAAATAGAACATGTGAAATGATACTGTACACTTTTGGTCCAGTGGTTAAGGTGCTAGCCTAAAAATCAGGAGACTGTGTTCTGGTCCTGCCTTACACATGAAAAACTGGCTGGGTGGCTTTGGGCCACTCATTCTCTCTCAACCCAACCCATTTCACAGGGTTGTTGTGGAGAAAATAGAAGAAGGAAGGACTATTAGGTATGTTCACTATTCATAAAAATGATAAAGACAGGATTATAAATAAATAAATACATCAATTCTAGCCTGTTATAATGTCAAATGATGGATCTAGATTTGTGATCAACAATGGCCTTTACAAAAAAAAATATTTTGAAGATTAGAATGAAAAAAGTCTATCCAGAATCCCAATATAATTGTAGTCTGCTACCTAGAACTTCCATTGTCATATTGAAGAGTCTATGGGTTTGGCATTTATTAGTGTTTTCTGAAGAGCTTATCTTAGTGAAAAATTCAATAATAATGTTAAATAATTTAGATCAAGGAATTGTAATGCATATCCCTTTTTGCTGATAGTTAAGGTTAAATACACTAATTTATCAAATAGGATTTCCACTTTTTCTCCACTAAAAATCCAACAATTTTCAGTTGATCAGCAATTGTTCTTCCATTCTTTTAGTTTTTAAATTTAAAATTTAAAAAGTTTATTCCAGGAAGCCAAATATAACTTCAATATGTTTTCATTTAAGAAGTACAACAGACATAATAAAAATATATAGGAATTATAAGGAAGTGAAATGATATCTTAAATATGATTAGAATGAAACATTACCTAATTTGCCATATTGCAACTATATCACCAATTGTGCCTAAATAATTTACAGGCTATTTTAAAGTCTCTTTTAATTATTGCTGTGTAATACCACAAAATGTATAAATAGTTACAGATAAACAGAATCATTTATGTCTTTTGTAACATTTCCTTCATTTTATTTTCCTTAGTTTTTATTATGAGTTCAACTGAGATGCATCTTAACGGTGTAAATTACATTGCTGATTTAAATTAAGTTATTCAATATGCATTAAAGGCTTATCGAAAAGTAATCATGTTATATAACAGATTGGAAAACATAAGGAAAACACAGCCTTAATTAGAAGTATTTTTTAAACATTTGTCATAGCTCCTTGTTTTTGTTTTCAGTTCAAATTATATTCTTTTGCAGGTTAGTTACTGCTGTTAAGAATCACCACCATAAAAAGAGATTAAAAATTATAGCCTATTGATTCCAATAATACCAGTATTGTTTTCCTGCAACAAATTGACTCTGAAAAAAACTATATTTTTTTCCAAGAATTCTTATTTTGCAATACCTTCCTTGAGTTTCACTGAAGTGCTCATGGATTCAAGCTGCTTTAACTTTTTTTTGCTCAACTGGTCCCTTTGCCTTTTTTTTTTTAAAGAAGAAAAGTTCAGGCTCCAAAGATAATCAAATTCTGGTCACTAAGACCCAGACCTGCATAACAGCTTTGCAAGCTATTTTCCATATCTCAAAAACATTTGGTATGATTCAAATTTAGGATTAGTAGTTCTAATATTTATGCTAGTTGTAGGTTTCTATTCTAGTTAAGGACAGTGTTAGCCCTGAATAATGCAACCCAAGTTTTAGGGTTTCAGCCAGAAAACTGATGAGTAAGAAGTACTCTCCAGAATTTTCTTGTTCCTTGATGAATAATTTCCATTTGGCTTTTGCCCATGGTTTTCTCTCTATCAAGAATTTTGTTTATGGTTTTGTTTCCAGGGTACCAGTTCTGTTTTAAAATGTCTTTTCTTATTCTGTCAAGAACAGAGAGTCAGGGGCAAGTGGAAAGAGGAAAGACAAATTTGAATTCATCTGTGTAAATTTAAAAGATCTTCCTTAGCAAGAGACTAATATTTTCCAAATAACATACATAGAATTTCCATTGGTACATTTGTAAACACTTTTGAGGTTCCAACTCCTTTTATCTTTTTTTTTTATCCTTGTCACAGATTCTGCTGATGCTATTGAATAAACTATCTAGTGAGAATGAGGGGTACGTTATAGATTCTTTTTACTTTACATGGTGAGATAATCTGGGTAATAAGTTTGATTATGTGTCAAGGGAAGCCAAGAATAGCGGCAATCATAGGTACTACTATGACAAAGGAGATAATGGAGAAGAGGACACTGAAGAGAGCTTTCTCAGAGCTTTACCTAATAGAAATATAATATACTATGGAGTTAATATCACAGGATTCTTTCAGTTCCATAATTATGACATTTCCTAGTTAGGTGGAATGATAAGCAAATACTTCAAGAACAGAGAACTGAGAATATCATGCAAGTTACAAGGATTGCAGAGTATTTATAAAAGAATGTAATTATTGTCCTAATATTGTTTTAACACTAGATAGATACTTTCTCCAGAATATTAAAGCTCAACCCATCAATCTGTCTAGGAAATATCTGTTAAATATCATTTGGCTCTGGTCTACGTGCTCCGGCATTGTCATGAAAGATCCATTGCTAACCAATTATTATGAAGACAGAATAATATAAGGATTTTGTAAAGCAAAATAGCACTAGCAATAGCACTTAGATTTATATACCGCTTCACAGTGCTTTTACAGTCCTCTCTAAGCAGTGTACAGAGCCAGCATATTGCCCCCAACAATCTGACCACCTTGGAAGGATGGCTCAACTTTGAGCCTGGTGAGATTCAATCTGCCAAATTGCAGGCAGCCGGCAGTCAGCAGAAGTAGCCTGCAGTACTGTACTCTAACCACTGCACTACCACGGCTCTTTGTTATCATTTTTATGTGACAATGCTAGAAAAATATTTAGTGGTGCTGGAAGGAAGGAAGGAAGGAAGGAAGGAAGGAAGGAAGGAAGGAAGGAAGGAAGGAAGGAAGGAAGGAAGGAAGGAAGGAAGGAAGGAAATTTCTTAACATAGGGAAAGATTTGTCTGAACATTTTTAGTTTTGTCATATTGCTATCTGGAAATATTCTCTTATATCTCTCGGGCTTCCTGCTTCTGGTATGCTGATGCATAAGGATTCTTTTCTGGTGGATTTGTTTCATGAAAACTGAATATTTTTCACATGGAAAATGGAAACAATATTCAGTAATTTTTAGTCACGAGGAACATTACGCGATTCTGATATGTCATAATAGACACATGATTATGCACCAACATAATAGACAATACAAAGGAAACAAAACTGATATCTTCACTATTAATTCAGCAAATTCCTTTATTTATTTATTTTTACTTTTTTCTACTCATACAGTTTCTCCGAAAGTGGGAATACTGGTAGTTCTTGAGTTATGCCCACAATTGGGACTGGAACTTCTGTCACTAAGTGATGTAATCATTAAGTGAGGCATACCCAATTTTATGACCTTTTTGCTTTTGTTAAGCAAATCACATGGTTGAGGGGTCCTTGGTACTCTCTGAGCTTGGTGGTATTCTTGCAGATATTTCATTACCAAACATCATCAGTCCATAAGATCTTTATCTAAGATAAAGAAATGAGAAAACTAAGAAAGTAACTTTCCAAATAACCAAGCTTATATTGGCTAATTTAGGGATGTGGCTCAATCAAAATATGGTTCAAAAGTACTTACTAATCCAGTACAATATTTTTTGTGAATTTTTTTTGTGTGAATTTTTGTGAATTTTTGGTGAATTTTTGTGAATAAGGGGCGTGCATAAGTGCACAAAAGTGCTTACTGTTCCTGTCCTATTGTTTCCTTTCATTTTATGTGCTTGTATATAATTTTTTTTTTGTTTACATTTATATCCCGCCCTTCTCCGAAGACTCAGGGCGGCTTACAGTGTGTAAGGCAATAGTCTCATTCTATTTGTATATTTACAAAGTCAACTTATTGCCCCACCCCAACAATCTGGGTCCTCATTTTACCTACCTTATAAAGGATGGAAGGCTGAGTCAACCTTGGGCCTGGTGGGACTAGAACCTGCAGTAATTGCAGGCAGCTGTGTTTTAATAACAGGCTATCTTACAGCCTGAGCCACCATGTTGTGACAAAATAAAATAAAAAAAATTCAACTATTAAATGAATTGCTTTCATGGACAAGATTTTAATTGATTGTCTGTCCTGCAGAATAATAATAGTAGATCTTTTTGAATTACTGTTTTGAGTAGTAAAACCAACTCCTGATTAAATTCTTGTAGTTCTTAGTTCAATTGGTAACCAAATATCTGTAACTTCTATGTGACATCTCTGTCTATATGCCAAAACATTTTAAAGGGAGTTTGAATGTTTCTGTAGCAGAACAGAAAACAGACATGTTTTGAAGTAAGCTTCAGGAAAGAAGAGGTGAAAGAGCAGTTGATAAGGGCAATGATTGTTATTACTTTCTGAGGCTGAGTTTTAATGGATTTTTCTTGTCAAATATTCTCCATGCATTCAAGAAAAGAATTATGAAGTCTCTTAAACTGTGTGCCTTGGAGCATATGGTTGAAGAAGATATTTGGGATAGATACGAGAAAGTAATTTACAATATCCTTTTTTCTAATCAATTCATAGCTGTCTTCAGTGAAACACAAAAATACAGTTTTGGGAAATTCATAATGGGTCTTCTACAATAATGTATCTTGGTTTTGAATCTAAACATACATGATATTCTGAATAAAACATAAAATACATAGACAAATATGAAGACTCTGACATTTCTCTTCTTTCTTCTGCTTCTAAGAATCAATTTAATATGCTGAAAAAAAACAGAATTTAATCTCAGTGCACTGGTATATTAGAGATTAAAGAATGTGGTGAAAACAATTGTAACTTCTCATAGGTACTAGCATGGAGAAAATTATGTCCTGATACCAAAGTTTGAGTTGCAACTTCTGATATCGTTAAGAAATATTAAAAAGGGGACACTCTGTTTCTTTTTATGATATAGGCTATGAAACTAAAATTAAATTCCTATGACAAGGAAAATTTATACATCGAGGAATAAGATTCTCTAAGGCAGGGGTGTCAAACTCAAGGCCTGCGGGCTAGATCTGGCCCATGGAGTGCTTAAATCCAGCCTACAGGGCCGGCCTGGAAATATCAAAGGACTGCTCGTGGTGCCTCTGCTAGCTAAAACAGGCTGCATGTGGGCCCCCTGTGGCCCATTTTCTGCCTCCATGGCTTCCTGCAGCACTCTGCTGGCCGAAAATGGGCTACACGGCCTGTTTTTGGCCAGCAGAGTGCTGCAGGAGGCTGTGGAGGGCAAAAATGAGGTGGGGGATGTGTGACCCCCCCTGCAGGGGTGAAATGTAAAATTTGTTACTACTGATTCTGTGGGTGTGGCTTGGTGGGGGGTAATGTGACTGGGTGGGCCTGGCCAACTTTTTAAATTTACTTTTAAAAGCATTTTTTCTCTTTGGACGAAGAGGTTGTAAAAAATGCTTTTAAAAGCCTGTGATGATGAGGCAACTCATCTGGGATCGCCAGAGGAAAAAAAGCTTTTAATGGGTTCTGATGATCCCAGCTGAGTTGCCTGATCGCCAGAACCTTTTAAAAGCCTTTTTTTACAACCTCTTCGGCTGAAGAGGTTGTAGAAAAAATGCTTTTAAAGGATTCTGACAATCCCAGCTGAGCCGTGCGATCATCAGAGGCTTTTTAAAAAACTTTTTAAAGCATTTTTTCGGCTTTTAAAAGAAAAAAAAACCCTCCGATAATTGTGCGGCCAATCGTGGGGCAGGCCAATCGTGGGGCAGGGAGGAACAGAGATTTTTGCTACCAGTTCTCCAAACCACTCACCGCCATTTCTACTGGATCAGGTGATCCAGTCTAAACCGGGAGCGTTTCACCCCTTCCCCCATGTCCTGTTTTGGCCAGTAAAGTGCTGCAGGAAGTGTCTGTCCCATCTCCTCCCCACTCCCCACTGGCCCCCCTGCTGGTCCGTGGAGGAGAACTACAATGCTGATCCACCCCTTGAAAAAATACAGCTTGACACCCCTGCTCTAAGACCAAAATAAATTATGTGTCGATATATGTATTAGGAGGATTACTAACAAAAGAAACAATGAAGATAAAACTAAAGCAAGTTCTAATTTGAAGACTAACTATTTTGCACTTGACTTCCCTTAAGTTTGTTTTACATCTATTAGTCCAACAATAGGGCAATCCTTCATTTCAGTATCCTTTTGCAAAATTGTGAGTGGATATTTGGTAGGCTGAGAGTCAGTAGTGGGTTTCAATTTCAGTCGCTACTGGTTTGCTCGTGGGTGCACACGTGCTCATGCTCACGCATGATGCTTCTGCGCATGCGCAGAGACATCCAGGTGGGTGGGCAGAGCCTCCCACCACCGCCGCTACCAGTTCGCCTGTACCTGGGCAAACTGGTAGCAACCCCCCACTGCTGAGAACCATTCCAAAAGTTGTTGCAGAATTACAATGTTGAGATGGGAAAGTTATAATTATTGCAGCATAGCCAAAGTAACTAAGCTCAGTTGATTTAGTTTTAATTATTACCTCAATTATTTTTGATCCACTTCTTTGTCCCATTCTGTTTTCTATACTGTACCTTCTGATTTGTTCTTGTTGTGACTAAGTATTTAATAATCTTTTAACTTCTCTGTTTTTTTAGTATTATCAACTACATCATAATTTACAATCCTGCCACCATCCTGCTACATTGTTGTATTTCAATAAACATTTGGAGAGAGGCTCTTTCTATTAAAAGGCAGATTCTTTCAACTCTTTTCCTCTAGATAGAGCAAAAACTGATACCATTCTTTTAAAGGAGAAATGCAGAAAAGAAAACTAAGCAAACATTTCTGTGCTTCAGCTGGAAAACCAGAGTTGTATTATCTCCCAACATCTTTGAAGAACATCTGGGTAAAAGTCAAGGAGAAAGAAGCAGAAGACTTTGCTTCAATATTCAGGTTATCTCTAAAAATAGGTAACAAGTTTAGTCAAACATTGTGTTAGGTGTTAATTTTTGTCTGTATTTAATAGAAGCCTTATTTGATCATTTGTTTTTTTCTCTGCACAAGTAGAACGTTTTGTGCAATTTCAGGGTAAGTTGAATATTTACTGTTCTTAGTAAAGAGATAATATTTCTCCTTACTACCTGAAAGCCATCTGCCATGAGCCGTGACTACCCTATAAGCTAGTCTTATTTCTAGAAATGATTCTTTGTGGATAAACACCTGGTTTTAAGGTATATTATATAAGCAACATAACTTTAACCTTTTAAAACCTTATTTATGGACATAGGATATGTAATCTACTTAGAGCTGTCAAATTCCCAGCCCACGGGTCAGATGCGTCATACGATGGTCATGCCCACGCCTGGTTTAGCGAAGGGGAAAAAAGTCCCGATACATCACGTGATGCAACTGTGACGACATGAGTTTGACACCCCTGGCTTAGAGTCAGTAATTATTGGAATAGAAGACTCCTGGAAGAGATTACCTGGAAGTCCTTGCAGGCTTTTTGGCAAGGTTTTTCAGAAGTGGTTTGCCATTGCCTCTTTCCTAGGACTGAGAGAAAATGACTAGCCCAACTGGTTTTGTGCCTAAGGGAGGATGAGAGTCTGGTTTCTAGTCTGACTCCTTAACCACTATATCAAATTGACTCTCAGGAGTAGAATATAAACCAGGTTAAATTAACCAATCAATTTTATTATACATGGAGATAATATGCTATTTGCCTACAGTCTCAAATTATGTGCCATATTTTGGAACTTTTCAGGTGACAGTCTACCAAGGGATTCTGTGAGAGCACAAATGTGATGGAGAAGAGCCAATAAACTATCTAGGCAGTGGAAAGAGGAACCGGGCAAAAGAGGAAGGGGAAAGAAGAAGTCAGGGACATCGTATCTTATTTTTGTTCTCTAATGTAACAGGGAATTGTTGGATTTTGCAGGAAGCCTAGATACTAGACAAACTAAAATGTTATCTAAGTGTTGATGGCTTCCTTTGAAATTACATCCCAGGAAACATTATTTGAAATTTACAAATACTTTTCTTTTCCTTTATTCTAGTTTTACTGATACACCAATCACTAATATAGTATATGAAAGCATAACTTTCAGTATTAGCAAGTTGTCATTACAAATGTGGATTATTACAATTTATCAAACCAAGTCTGCTGTATTACCATTGACCTGTCTCTGAAAATAGCTACAAAAATATAAATTGGACTCTAAAAATAAATGTTCCATAAAAGAATGAATGATGTTTGGTAAAGATTACTCAGGGTTCAATAGCTTGTGGGAAGGAATGTACAGGATAGAATTTTAACTACAGGAAAAAGAGGATCGTGTTGCACTTTGTGAAGGTTATAGGTGTATGTATTGTATGCTGTTCTCAAAGCATTAGGCAATCTTTGATGCTGGCTTTCGGTTGCAGCTATTGCTTGCACTGTGATCCCATCTTGTGTTTACTAGAGAAGCATGCCTCTAGTAACTGTAAGGTTAAGTATGAAAATAAATCACATATATTGTATAAAACCTTACACTTTGAAAATTTTGCAAATTTGTAAATTTTGTCTTCTTCATAACAACCCTTTAGTTATTTGAGGACAGTTATGTTTTCCTATTTTAAGTATTTTCTTTTTCAAATCCATATCTAAACATATCATGCAGTGATGAATATTCCAGATGCAGTTTGACGTACATAGAAGAGGAAATATTTCTCTTTGGATGCTTGTAGATAGTGTGGAAGATCATATTGATAAAGATATGCAGGAACTATTACTTGGCAAATTGGGACTGATGTTTGAAGAATGCTACCTTCAATTTTGGTCACCACTGATGTAAAAAAGATGTTGAGACTCTAGAAAGAATGCAGAGACGAGCAACAAAGATGATTAGGGGCTGGAGACTAAAACATATGGAGAATGGTTGCAGGAACTGGGTATGTCTAGTTTAATGAAAAGAAGGACTAGGGGAGACATGATAGCAGTATTCCAATATTTCAGGAGCTACCACAAAGAAGAGGGAGTCAAGCTATTCTCCAGTGCACCTGAGAGTAGGACAAGAAGCAATGGGTGGAAACTTATGAAGGAGAGAAGCAACATAGAACTAAGGAGAAATTTCCTGACAGACAATTAATCAGTGGAACAACTTGCCTCCAGAAATTGTGAATGCTCCAACACTGGAAATTTTTAAGAAGAGATTGGATAATCATTTGTCTGAAGTGGTATAGGGTTTCCTGCCTAAGCAGGGGGTTGGACTAGAAGACTTCCATGGTTCCTTCCAACTCTGTTAGTTTTAATGTCAGAATTTTGAAAATCCAGATTTCCACATGTCTTGCTCCTCAATACCATCCTGCCATTCTACATTCATATATTAGCTTTTGTCCAACTAAACAAAGGATTTTATATTGTGTGTCAAGAAATTCATCTTGCTGATTTATGCATTTATTTATATGCACATGTATTTATTTATATGGCACATGTATTTATATGCCATCCATCTCATTGTTGAGTGACTCTGTATTTATTTATGAAGCTTGCAACTTCATAAAACAATATAAAACAAGTAGCATATTAAAAACATTAAAAATTAACAAAAAAAGTAGATAAGAAAGGAATCAGTACATAAACAACATGGAAAGGAGATCTTCTGAGTCTACTAACCATTTCCAGGGTAGGACTCACCCCATTGGGGCACCAAGCCAATTGGCAGAGCCAGGTTTTCAAGCCCTTTTAGAAGGTCAAATGTATGGTGGAAGGTTTCATCGAGGGCACAATGTTCCAAAGGATTGGTGTTATGGCAGAAAAGGGTTTTCTCCTGGGCTGAAATTTCTCCTGAAATTCCTTGGCCAATTAGGCCTGCAGCATACACCTCCTGCTGGAGCAAGTGGAGCTGGCCAATTCCATTGGTAGAGATGGTTCCTTAGGTAACCTGATCCCATGTCATAAAGGGATTTAAAGGTAATCAACACCTTGATTTGGACCTGAAAGTAAATCTGAAATTGCTCCAGCTCGTCAAGGTCCACCTGAATTTTGATCCTACAATATAAAATGCTCAGTACTTTAGTACTCAGTACTTCCACATCCCTCGTTTCTGTCTTATCTTCAAATTTGAAAACCTGTAATGCAAATCATTTATGGATGCATTTAACAGAAAAGACCTAGACTGGAGTCTAGTCACTCAGCCCTTCTTTCACTAGATTTATTCATTGATATATGTTCACTGATTCCATTTGTTCAAAGAGTTTTGTGTCCAACTAATGATATCATCGTTCAGCCCACATGTTGCCATTTTTTTCTAACAGAATGTCATGAGAAGCTTTGAAAAATCTTTTTTGAAGGCAAGGTACACTATTTTCACAGCATTTCTGTGGTTAACTAAACTGATTATTCTATCAAAAAAAGAGATCGATTTGATTTGGCATGCTTTATTCTTGATAAACCCTTGGAATATCCTGCCAAACAATACATTCTTTTCTAAATGTTTATAATTTATTTTATAATCTATTCCAGAGTTTTGACCAGTTCTAAAGTCAAGCTGACCAGTCTGTAGTTACCAAGTCATATTTTCACAATTCTTGAAAATGTTAATGGCAATTTGTCCTCCTCCAATCTTCTGGCACTACTCTTATCCTCCATAATTTCTCAAAAATTATGAAAGATAAGAGATACCAGAACATCTTCCAGATTCTCTTTCCAGATTCTCAGATGTAATTGATCTGGTTGTGGAGATTTAAACTTGTTTAGAGTAAGCATATATTCCAAATCATAGAGTAAGCATAAATTCCAAATCATTTTCTTACTTCTTTGGATAGCCGCTTTTTCCTCTTTCTTTTTTTCTGGATGAATTTGAAGATGAATTAAAATTATGTTTGTTTTGCCTTTCTGTTCTTTTTTCTTCTTTTGAAATATTGAACTGAAGATGAGTTTCAAAATAAAGTCAATTGAAAGTCAGCTTAAAGATACAAATGAAAAAGAACCAATGAGCAAATACCATTATTATGTGAAATTGAGAAGATTCATTTTCCTACTACATCTCCATGACACAATGGAGAGAAAAATATAACACATAAAGCTGCTTCATCCTTGCTTATTGTTTAATCTATCTTTTTTTAAACTTCCTCAGACAACTTGAAATGATTTAGAAGACATATGTCTAACATTGCTAAACTCTTTGTTTTCAAATAATGGAACAATAGAGAGAAAAACAGGAAACTGTGTGTAGACTTTAAAAAGAAACCAAGGGAGACAGAATGAATGCTTTTATTTCATGTATGTATGATTTTTCTGGGTCAAAATACATTTGTTGTAAGAGGAATCTTATTGATATATTTATTTTCCTTAGTAGTAAATATATTGAAATATTATTTATTTATTTATTTATTTATTAAACTTATATACCGCACCATCTCTCATAGGACTCAGGGCGGTTCACAGGCATATTAAAACAATATAAAACAATATAATAAATAGACTTTTAAAACCCAAATTAAAACTAAATATTATCAAGGCCTGATCACTAAAACAATAAAAACCAATAAAACCCCCATTAAAATTTGTTTAAAATAAAATTTTTATTCTTAGGCTAGTCCCGCGCGCTGAAATAATAGAGTCTTCAGTTCACGTCTGAAGGTCCGGAGGTCAGGGAGTTGTCGTAATCCAGGAGGAAGCTCATTCCACAGGGCTGGTGCCGCCACAGAGAAGGCCCTCCTGGGGTCGCCAACCTGCATTGTTTGGTCGACGGCACCCTGAGGAGGGCCACTCTGTGGGAGCGCACAGGTCGTTGGGAGGCAATCGGTGGCAGAAGGCGGTCTCGAAGGTATCCCGGTCCTAAGCCATGGAGCGCTTTAAAGATGGTAACCAAAACCTTGAATTGCACCCGGAAGACTACCGGTAGCCAGTGCAGGCCGCGCAGGATAGGTGTTATATGGGAGCAATGCGGTGCTCCCTCTATCACCTGCGCGGCCGCGTTCTGGACTAACTGGAGCCTCCGGGTGCTCTTCAAGGGGAGCCCCATGTAGAGAGCATTGCAATAGTCCAGGCGGGAAGTGACGAGGGCGTCACTTTGAACTTCTAATTCAAATGACAGTGAAGGATTGTCCTCCATTATTTCTTTCTTTCTTTCTTTTATATTACAATTCTCTTATACATATTCTAGAAATAGGTAATCAGCAAATATGAATAGAACTGAGATAATAAAGTATAGATTTATGTAATAACTTTGGACTCTTGTGTCCTTTGATTTTTTTATTATATTTTTTCCTGCTATTAGAAACACAAGCTGTGGGACCTCACTATCTCACACTTAATGAGAGTTAGGAGTGAGGAGATTATGTAAAGGCACTTCACTGGAAAATAGGAGGTGATGTTAATATTAACTACCACAATGCCTACTAAGATAGAAGCTGGAACTACCTTGTATCCCCAGAGAACTTCTGGGATAAAAGGATAGATCTCAAGCAGTAGTGAAATCCAATTTTTTTTACTACCGGTTCTGTGAGCGTGGCTTGGTGGGCATGGCAGGGGAAGGATACTGCAAAATCTCCATTCCCCCCACTCCAGGGGAAGGATATTGCAAAATCTCCATTCCCACCCTACTCTGGGGCCAGTCAGAGGTGGTATTTGCTGGTTCTCTGAACTACTCAAAATTACCGGTTCTCCAGAACCTGTCAGAACCTGCTGGATTTCACCCCTGATCTCAAGTCTTTTTCCTTATGGTCAGAGTATTACCACCGCATGTATATGGATAATACCTGGAGAACTTTACATTTTCAAAAACAAAAATGTCAGACACAGGACACTGTATGAGGGAACTTTATCCAAATCAAATGGTAGCAATCAGTGATTCTTGTAGTTTCCATCTCTCAGTCATGTGTTCACTTAGCAACCAAGACATTGAAAGAAAATATAGTCACTAAACTAGGAGAAGCGTTATGAAGAAAACAGGATTACATGAATGTTATCAGAATGAGCCTAAACTTGTGCACTATTCATCTTCTGTCCTCATTTCCTTTGTACTCCCAGGCTTATGATAATACTCAGCAGCAAACCATAGTTTCCTAACTCATCTAAATAGACACGCTATGAGAATAAGACTTAAGGGCCATCTGTGCTTGCAGTAAAATAATAATAATAGTGGAAATTTAAATTATATAATTGGTGAAATAATGTCTGTATTATATAAGTTGTCCTTAAGATTTCTGTTGAAAAAGGTTGAATATTATCATTAAGCAAATTAATACTTATTGTGACTTTCTAGCTAGTTTGATACAGGGGAAATTCTCAGTATTGTGGGTGCTCCATCAGTGGAGTTTTTAAAGAAAATATTGGACATTCATTTGTCCAGGATGGTAAAGGACTCCTGCCTTGGGCAGCGAGTTGGACTAGAACAGGGGTCCTCAACCTCTGGGTGGTGGCCCAGTAGTGGCCAGTGAGCAGCGTGCAACCAGGTCGAGGAAACAATGGGTGAGTGCGTGCACACGCATCCCCACATGTGTGAGCAGCAGGCAAGTGCATACACATGTGCTCCATTTGCGCAAGCAGTAGGCACATGTGATGTCACTCACACAAATGGAGCTGTGTGCAGGCACACTTGCCTTCCGCTCTCATGGAATGAACCCCTCTCCCCTACCCCTGCAAGTCCACAAATCCAGAAAGGTTGGGGAATTCTGGACTAGAAAACCTCCAAGGTCCCTTCCAGCCCTATGATTCTAATATTCAGTATCAGAAGTAACAGAAGTGGAGGCTAGCAGATCAATGTCGTTTTACAGTATGAAATAAAGTATTTGTAGAATCGGAATCAAAAGAACTGCAAAGGTCAACCCAGGGCAAAGAAATTGAAGCCTTGCCAGAAGTAGAGGCAAACCAGAAACAGTCAGCAGTAGAGGGAGCCAGCACAGATATTGAATCATCATCATGCCTTCTTCTCAGAAAGAACAAAGCTCTCTAGCTAAAAAATGAACTGAAACAAAGCTGAGTATCTAGAAGAACACAAAAACAACAGAATAAGAATGCCTGAATTGAAGTTTGTTGCAAAGAAACAGCTAACACAAATATTAAAAGGTAATCATACTGTAATATAAAATATAAAAGCCTGCTCACTGAAAGAAACAAACTAACTAATGCACAACACAGTTTCAGTTATAACTGAATACTGGAATGCGAAATCAACAAAGAAGAAAAAAGCCAACCAGTGCACCGCTGAAATGGAAAATAAGAGCAGCATGTTAAGTCAGATGCAAGCGAATTACAACAGATGAAAGACAAGAAGCTAAAGAACAAAAAGAATACCTGAAGGGCAAGAAGGTGCAAAACAAGACTACCCGATCAAGAAATATCACCTAGAAACAAAGAAGATCAAGGAAGCACTGGAAATAATAAAGCAGCAGATATCAGGAATAGCCAAGAAAAGCGACAGATTTGAAGCTCAAATTGCACACTACAGGAAAAATCTACAATTTCAGTCAAAATACAAACATTTCTACCAATTCATCACTGGAGAGACTATAGTGAACCAGTCAATACCTGACGAAGAATAAAACTTTGTAAATATATAGCTGTAAGACAACCCAAAGAAATACAACATGAATACAGTTCTTCATCTGCTTTCGCCACCTTGTTCCGAAGCTCCTCTATTTGACTTTTTAAATTCAAATTAATTTGATCAATCTCATGCACTTTTCCATCCAGCTTTTGTATAAATTCAATCATAGTCACAAAGGCTGACTTCACTTCTTCTTGTAAATCTTCATTCTCAGCTGTAGCAGAATTTTTAATTTTCAATAATTCCTCCTCAATTTCCTTAAGTTTTTTTGTCTCAAGCAGAAATTTGAGCCTTCAGAAATTCTTTCAACTCCTCTTGTAGTTTGTGTATTTGAACTAGCAAGGCAGCTCCCTTAGAATCAGCAGGCTGTATTTGTTTAAAAGCCATCTTACTTTAACTTTATAAATTGCAACAAAGTCAAATCTTTTCAAGCCACTTATTTGAAATGGGTAAATCAGTTCTATAGATCTTTGGCTTTTCTCTTTAAGATTTCTTCACTTAGATATAAAATCCATCAAATTTAAGCAAAGTTAATAAGGCACTAACGATGTTAACAAAACTTCCTTAAGTTTCGTTTTCACGCCGCATTAACCAAATCTGCCATTTTCCTTCTTCTCAAATACCTTTCAAAGATCGAGATGAGGTCTAAAACAAACATCCACCCTGCCTCTTGACTCCACTTCGTCTTCTTAAAGTAATTAGAATATCTTCATCTTGATAGCAGAGATGGTTGCGAGCACTTTGTTCTGCAAAAATGCAGAAGCTTTCCGGATCTGGAGCATTTGCCAGGTTTAAACAGGGAGCTCTCACCTTTCGAGCCCCAGGAGTTATTCCTGGAGCTCTTAGGGAGCTCTACTCCCACCCGGCTGCTCACCTTTCCCTCTTCTCCTGAGGGAAGGGTTTTCAAGCCGTCAGACAGCTGATTTACGCTGTCTGAGCGGCTTTAACAGAATCACGGGGCGGCGGTCTGAAAGGGCTGTCTCCAACACGCATGGAGCCACCGGAAGTCGAAACTTCTAATAACAGCAAACATAATGGAAAAAAAGAGCAAAGGAGCTCAAGAATTGGTCAATACCAGGTGAAGATAAAATGCATGATTTTTGGTCAAAGCATGTGATTGGTCTATCACCCACTGATTTCCAAGCAGTATAACAGCTTATTTCAAGGAGATGAAATAGAAGACTATTTAACATCTGGCAAAATCTACCTGATAATGAAAGATCCAACAAAAGAGGCAGCACCAGGCAACTACAGGCCAATTAATTGTTTATCAATAACTTTCAAATTGCTAACTGGTTTAGAATAGAATAGAATAGAATAGAATAGAATAGAATTTTTTATTGGCCAAGTGTGATTGGACACACAAGGAATTTGTCTTGGTGCATATGCTCTCAGTGTACATAAAAGAAAAGATACGTTCATCAAGGTACAACATTTACAACACAATTGATGATCAATATATCAATATAAATCATAAGGATTGCCAGCAACAAGTTATAGTCATACAGTCATAAGTGGAAAGAGATTGGCGATGGGAACTATGAAACGATTAATAGTAGTGTAGATTCAGTAAATAGTCTGACAGTGTTGATGGTATGGTAGCTGATATTGTCCAACAGCATCTAGCTGAAATAACAGCATCTAGCTGAAATAAGCTCTTTCCCCCTGTGCAAATAGGAAACTGTCCAAACAGCAGAACAGCAGAGGAACAAAATATCAGCTCCTAATTGACAAGATGATTCAGAAATCTGCAAGAGAAGGAAGACCAACTTGCATGTAGTTTAGGTGTATTACAAGAAGCCATTCAACTCACTGCTTAGAAATAAGAGGAATCAGTAGAAACATCAGATGCTTTAATGAAAGATCAATGGCAACATGGAAAATCACAGAACACAAACATCTGCAAATAAAACTAATGACTGTGGTAAAAGAAAGCAAAGATAGTGCTAACAGTAATAAGCACCTTTGGTGCAATCCCAAAACATCTGGAGCATCACTTGAATACCATTGGCATTTGCAAAATCCATATCAGTCAATTGCAAAAAACAGCTTTACTTGGATTAGTTTACATACTGCAATGATACCTTTAACATTATCGTATTACCGGTACACAACAACATCCCAGGAATTTGGGAAAGACTCAATAGTAGGACAAAAATGTCAAAACCAGTCTAAACATCAGGCTGATTGTGTGACCAATAATATATTTGATTTAGAGGTCATCTGATTGTGAAAATCTTCAAATATATTGGTCAATAAATTATATCAAGGTAGTGCCACAGCTGAAAAGACATCTTGGGTGGGGGAATATATTTTAAATATTTTTTTGTCTTTGAAGATTGGTAAATATTTAATAAAAATAGCAATGGGAATTGTAGAGAATATGTTTTCAGAAGAGATGAACTGATATCTTTTTATCATGGTCAGATCATATAGGCTTCCCTTAACTATGCATTTTATTTTTCACATTCCTATCAGCTACTTTTTTTAAATTTCATTTTGTCACAACAGTAGATACAAACATCGACATAAAAAAACAACAACACATCATAAAAGAAATATATATATATATATAAGTAAAAGTATGCAACAGCTATGTTAATTTGATATAATGAAGGGAACAATAGGACAGGAACGGTAGGCACTTTTGTGCTCTTATGCACAAAATATTTCACGCTTTGGGTTTTCTAAACAGCGCAAATGTATTGCTGTTAAAAGATAAGTATGTTCCAGCTTTAATTTCCGAAATAAGAACTTTCTAGAAAAGGGGCAAAAGAAATATTATTAGAAATAAAATAATTTTTCACAAGGATTAAAATCATTAATTAGATGTAGATACAATAATCCAGTGAGGGACGTGGTGGCTCAGTGGCTAAAACGCTGAGCTTGTCGATTGAAAGGTTGGCAATTCAGTGGTTCGAATCCCTAGTGCCGCATAATGGGGTGAGCTCCCGATACTTGTCCCAGCTTCTGCCAGCCTAGAAGTTTGAAAGCACATAAAAATGCAAGTAGAAAAATAGGGACCACCTTTGGTGGGAAGGTAACAGCGTTTGGTGCGCCTTTGGTATTTAGTCATGCCGGCCATGTGACCACGGAGATATCTTCGGACAGCACTGGCTCTTCAGCTTTGAAATGGAGATGATCACCGCCCCCTAGAGTCAGGAACAACTAGCACATATGTGTGAGGAGAACCTTTACCTTTACCTTACAATAATCCAGTTCAACTGAAGTTATCTTTCTTTGCCCGTGAAGAACTTTCTGCACCATACAAAACTGCAGCATCCTGCACAATTTTTAAAAAAGAAGATTGCTTTTATTGTTTCTTTCATACAGCCCCAGGTTTTTGTTTTTGCTTTGAAGCTGTTGTGTTCTAAAAAATGCAGATACAAGTTGCTGTAAAAAAACAGAGAGTCTATGTGCAAGACTATGTGATGTTATTTAGAATAAAAGATAAGCAAAGTCAATAACTTATTTTCTAGAAGAAAACAACTTCCTTCACATTTGTTTCCCAAAGATTTAATATTGCCTGAAATAGCATGGAAGAGTTTATTATCCTCAAGAAACTGCCCTCTTAAAATACAATCTTGTTTGACTGAGCTGATGTCTCTTATTTAAGTTTCATCACCCTTTCCATCATAAATTCTATTATGGAAGAAAGCAGTGGGTGTACTATTTATGACTTCACTCAGCTGAATCCATCACATGATGTTTTAGGAAAGTTTTTTTAAAAAATATATAAAATATTGGGGGAGGCAAAGGGACAAAAATCAATGTGGAACCATTTTATTAGTTCCAGATGAGAAAAAATGAGACAACATAGTGATGTCCTCCAATTTTTCCCATCTGTAATTAGGAGTGAAAATATTTTCCCCATCTCTTAATTTCAATATAAGTGGGATTGGATTTCAATTCTGACACTGGTAGGATTGTTGAAAATGCTCTATTATCCAAGCTTCAGCAGATGCCTCTCTTGATGACTGAAATTCAAAACACCAGCCTCAGAAATCTTAGTTATTAATGTCAGTCCCCACAAAGGCCCCAATACATTTCTTTTAAAAATTGCAGGCAAACATCCAGCTCTTTGGTTGTCCCCCCAAAAGAGAAAGGCAAACTGAAGTGGTATAAATAACTCAGAACAGCTAGGTGGGCGTTAAACAGAGGCTTTTTGAGAAGCAGCCACAATTTGTCTTCTGCTAAATGGATCTTTTGAGACTGTCCATGCCAGCATGGCAGCCATTTGGACATAGTACATATGTCCTGATCTCAAAATCTTAGTCACCAGGCAAAGATTCTACAGAGAATTACAGAGATATCCTTTGGAGAAAGAATGTGACAGTTAGTAAAAAAGGAATTAGACCTGGAAAAAAAGAAGAAAGAAACTTAAATGATATTACCTTGAGTCTCTTTCGAATAAAAGGAAGAGAAGGAAGGGAAAGTGCTGTCAGGATTTCAGAATTGTGTTGCTACTGTTTATATCAATATCTACAGCCCTCTCAGTCAAAATGCAGACATGATTCAGATGCTGTATTTGGTCATGCAAAATGGCATTCGTTGATCCAAAAAATGGACTCTGCACCTTCATGGGAAGATGATGATGATGATGATATGATTGCGTATATCAATAAAGTAGAGTTCCAGTATATCTTGCAGAATCTGTTTTCTTACCTGGTCTGACCTGACGAGTTGACTTAATCTGGGTATTCCTGTTCTACTGGTATAGGAGTGCCATATACCCAGGATCACCCTTGTCCCTTTTCCCAGAGGGGAAAAATGTATCCTATAAACAGTGTGGAAGATCTGCTGGTAGACAATCACTGCACTGCAATTGAAGAAGTTTTGTTGCATGAGTGTTAGATTTGTAGGCTTTCTGCCACTGTACTTCATATTATAGATTTTCATTGTTCTAGTGTTTAATAAGTTTCATTATACATCCAGCTTTGGCTAATTGACTTGTCATAACTATTTCTAAAATACAATAACTTTGATTCATATCTAATAGTTTCCTCACTGGATTTTGCGGCACTTCTTTAGAAAACTATCTTTAATGCGTTGTCCATAAATTGCAATTGATGCAGAATACAGATACAAAGTTATAGGTATGATCATATAGTCCCAATCTTACAACAAAGTATTAGTTGCCCATAAATCACCAAATAAAATAGTAGTTTTTAAAAAAATTATTACATAGGCCCAAATAAGAAATCCTCTTCCAATAGTTTCTCAGAAATCTAGATTCAACCTATTCAGTGATGATTAAACCTAAAGTCTTCTAAACATTTGAATCTCAATTTGAAAATTCCTCACAGGAAATGTGGTTAATTACTCAGTACCATATTATAAACAACTAGAAATATATTTTCATCTGATGATAATACTGTCAAATCATTCTAAATATCATTTGACAGCTATACTTTGCTAGATTTGTTTTTATTTTTACTGTACATTTTTAAGTAAGTAAATTGTAGGACTATGTGGTGTTTATTGGGTATTTCATTGAGCTCTTTAACAGGAAGATGATGTAAATAGTAATACATTTGATCAACACTTCTAGTAGAGCATGTAACAATGAGGCTGCTCATACAGTATAAAACTTCTACAAATATAACGCTTCTTCTAAACTCTGTTCCAAGACCTGCTGGTGGAAATCTTAAGATGTAGGAAGCCAGCCATGATAGGTTTGTCTGATAGAACGTCACCAAGCTTTGGTTATCAAAGTTGGAGAAAAATATGCTTGTCCTGATTTTGGTCAGTTTACATGGAAGATCAAGACTATCGTGGTGGACTATGATTTGAAACAACTTAGGCTAGAATAATACTAACAAGCAATGCTGAAGTTGGGTTGAGAAAAAAAGCAGGATGGGTAACTTTAGTAGATTCCCCTCCCATCACAATAGAAATTCTCAGTCGTCCAAGTCATGGTTGTCCCAAAGGTGCTTTTTCAGGAGGTGACTGGACTTTCTTGTTTTTTCTTTGAAGACATTTTGGTTCTTACCCAAGAAGCTTCTTCAACTCTGACTGGATAGTGGGAAATGGAAGGATTTATATTCCTTGCACTCAGCTGGTCATTTGCATTCTTTTAGAGAGTCATTGAGGCCACTTGGCGGTTTATCTGTGTCCTCAGGGTCACCTGAATAGTGCAAATGGTTTTGGAGCCTTCTTGGCTGCAGGATGTTTTCTGTCCCGTGTCCCTTCAGTGTTGAAGACAGGCACAGGTTGTTGGGGATGAGTCTGTGTTGTCTGCATCTCAAACTGAAGTACAAATGGTTCCTATAGTCTTCAATGTTTCTGGAAATCCACTCATACCCCCACACCATTTGAAGGATATTCATCCCAAAGTGAATAGCTAAAAGTCTATGGAGATTCTCAGTCATCCAGGTCATGGTTGTCCCAAAGGTGCTTTTTCAGGAGGCAGCTGGACTTTCTTGTTTTTTCTTTGAATCACAACCACAATCCAGTTACAGTAAACAGATGATAAGATGGAATTCTATCAGATAGCAATGTATCAGGTGCATGTTGCTTTTGACATCTGATGCTGGCCCTCTTCAATTCTGTCTTCCAGATGCTGGGAATTAATAGCATTGGATGAATACTGCAATCCTGACCTGATTGTGAACTTTCCCTGTAACATTTGGCAGCGTTCCTTGAAAAATATTAAGCTGAGCTGAATAAACTGAAGAATAAATCTCTATTCTATTTCTCTTACGCTTGTTATGAATTTCCTGTTAAATTTTTGCCAGTATTGGTTACCCTCAGGCAATACCTGACCATTTTTCCCCCCAAATCTGACTAAAGTGTTGTCCCACCTGGTGATAGTCTTCATGAGAGCAGAGGCACTTTTACATAAAAATTCAGCTGCACTGTAAGGAATTCAATCTTATGTATAATGGAAAGTTTTCCTCCTGATGGCAGAGAAACAAATCTACAGGCAGGGTCTAGTCAATTTCACAGGCCTTTTCATTTTTGTGGAAAAAAATTCTAATGTTATCCTCCTCAGTACAGTTCTCTAAGAGGTGGTCAGGGTGTACGAGTCTTGGAATTGGCTTACATTTTCCATTTTGTTGTCTCACACCTTTTGGTACTAAGTCTATAATCCCAATTGGACTTTAAAATGGCCATTTCTCTGCTTTGAATTCCTCCTTGACATAAAGAATGTGTTTATTATAATGCCAGCTGTGTTATCTGAGAATTTATCTAAGAGAACTAGTGAGCTTCTCTACTAGGCTCAACCTATATGAGTGTGGCATTGGTGTCTCACTGTAGTTAGAGAATTTTGAATAATTAGGAAGTGAGAATGATATTGATGGTTTAGTGTAGTTAAGGAATTTTGAATTCTTCAAAAGGAATAATGGCAATTGACGAGAAAGAAATGTACAGTGAGGGACATTAAGATCAAAGAATTAAGATCAAAGGGCAACTCACTTAGATGGGACTAGATAAGGATGAGTCCTATCTGAAAAAGATGCTGTGGGAAATTGAATACGGAAGTATGGAATTCATATTTTATTGGCAATTCTGTAAGATGATATATAAGATGATATCTGCTTGTGTGATAGGAAATAGCAAGGACTATTCTTTGTATTTTTGAAGTTTGGTAGTTTCTTTATAGTTTTTGAAGATATTTTTGTTTGTTTGCCTATTTGGTTTTTTAGTTTGATGTATGGGTAGGTGGGTGTTTGCATACTCATTAGGCCCTGCAACTTGCCAGAGGGTTTTTGTGTATGTGTGTGTAGAGTTGTGTGTAATGTTCCACATGGAGAAATAGTGACATTTTCCTGGTGTTATTCACACTTGCAGAGAAAGGGCCTTTTAGATATGTCTACTCTGGCTGACTGATGGATTCCAGAGGTTTGAGTTGCCCCTGAGATCTAGTGGGTGGTCTAGCAAAGACCTTATTTCAAGTCTGGAATAGATGGGTGACTGAGGTCCTGGACTGGATTGCTGCTCTTTTCCATAAACTATAGGATTTACTTTGATTTCTTTGAATAGCTCTGGGTGATAAAGTGTTAGAAATAATGCCTAGAATGCTATGGAATGATATTGAACAGCTATCATCTAGTCTCCAGACTTCCATTCTGGGCAAAGTGACAGAGCAGCAGATACAAAATATTATCAAACTTTCTATCAGAATCTTTTTAACCATGCCTGAGTATAGGCAGATTGATCCCATCAAAGTTTAGAGGTAGGATTGGGAAAGTACAACTCTACTTGTTCAGTTACTGATTTTTAATACCGTCACCCAGAGTAGCCTTCTGGTTTGTCTTTGAGAGTTTGGAAATCAGAGGACTCATTTTTACATGGTTCTGCTCATTTCTGAATGAACAATAAATGTCTATGGGGTATGTCAGGACGAGATACCATGATATGGAAGAACACGAGGAAGGGTGGTCCTCTTAAATACTACATGAAGCAGATATGAGAGGTCACTTGATTTGATAAATAGCATCATCAATATCCACACAATACCAATTTGTATATATTCCTGCACAAATGAAAGCTGTGATGAAAATTTTGATTTGATGTTTGAAAAATATAAAGGTCTGGATGCGGAGAACCATGCCAAGACTCAACCATGATGGAATGACTGTTGATTTAGAAGTCAATACTCTAAGACAGCATCAACAGCTTTAAATAGGCTGCTATTTCCCAGAAAGAGCTGGGCTCCTTATGGTGTTTCTGCTAAAACAACTAGTGGAAGCTGTATCCAAGAGACTCTTTGACACATTCCTGGTGTCCCAAAGGTGCTTTTTCAAGGGGAAACTGAAACTTCTTAGATGAGAAGCAAAACGTCTTCAAAGAAAAACAAGGAAGTCTAGTTGCCTCTTGAAAAAGGATCTTGGGGACAACTATGACCTAGTTGACTGAGAATCTCTGGACACACTCCTAATGGTACATCACTTATAACATTTTTTGAAACAGAAGGCACTAGCAATGGCTATTTATGGCCTTACCATCTCAATCTGAGATGACTGATTTACTCTGCACAATTGCCCAGAACTGCAGCTGCTACAAAGTTCAAGTTCCTGCATGCCTACAAAAGCAATTCAGTGTTGTCATGTTATGTAAGATCTGCTGAAGCTGAATTGTTTGTTGATGTTACCCAAGGTCATAAACCCACAAAACCTTTCATGTCTTGAATCCTGGTTATTCCCATAAACCCTTATTCTAAATGGAATCTGGTTACCCACTAACAAAAAGCTGCTACCTGATTAAAGGAGGTACTTTGATATTTTTGTTTTTAGCTTATATTCAAAAATAGATGGGTATGGTTCATTTATTACATTAAGATATGGTTTATTTAATATTGAATTACTGAATAAAATATAGTAATTAGGCTGCATCATGCAATGGCAAAAATCATGGTTCAGTAATTTGGTTTATGAGCTGCACAAAACTAAACAAGCCATTTTATAGGTTAGCATAATGTGTAAACTCAACCATAATGTGAAAGATGACAGAATTTGGGGCAGGAGAAGAAAGAACAATCAAAGGATTTTCCATTTGTCTGAAATATAATTTTTTTAAAAAGGAAGATATCCTTGGGAAGTAACAAAATGTCCTCCTCAATACTATAGAACATAACTTAAAATATTTAAATTTAGGGGAATGATCATAGCAAGTGTTCATTTTCAAGCAGGACGGGAAAATGGTGTAGCTTTTGAGTTTCATATGCTTCCTAGTAATGTTACTCAGACATTTTTTTATACTTTTAAAATTTACTTTAGAAACTTTAGAAATTTGGTTTCTAAAGTATGTAATTCTGTACAATCATCTATCATGTAATCTGATTTTCAATTTTATTTCTCAACAACAGCAATATAAAAAGATTAAAATCCAGCTGCACAGACACTTTTTACAGCATCAATCAAATGAACTATTTCACTAGAGTTCCAATAATTTTCACAATTCACAGCAAGAATTTGAGACTTCAGGATATGGGGTAGACAGATGCGCTTTCATTATAAAATAGGAAAAATAAATGGTTTACCACACAATTAAATTTCAAATAGTTGCCTTGTATGATTTAACATGAAATTCAATGGAACATAAATGTGACTAGGACTAGATTACTTAACTTCAATTTGAATTATATTAAATCCAGATAAGCATGAAAGGTAGATCATAACACTGGTCCTATTAATGACAAGTTGATATACAATGTGCATTCCAGTGGGATGAGAATATCTAGATCTTAATTTACTCTAACCCTATTCTGCTGCTTGGAGCTAGCAAGTACAAAGTATATCTTAACATATGCCTTGTGATAAAATCAAACTAGCTGTTCTTATGAAGATGTGATAGAAATTTATATAAAATAAAAACTCTCAATTTCAAAAATTCATAGTTTATTTCTAGTAACATATTATATTGCATAAATACTCTATCTTGTTATATGTCTTTTTTTAAAAAAGGTGATAACTTAAGAAATTGTTTTAGACAAGAAATATAAAAATAAATACATTCATTACAGTATATGCATTTGTTATCAATTATAATCCTTCTCAGAAGGGAAAAATTTAAATACTTATAAAGTATGTATCATTTCTAATAGATTTTACTATATACATATGAAGAGACATATTCTCTCATAGTCTATAGCCTAACAAATATCCTTAAATATGCAGATACTGGAAAACTGCTGTGGATGGACCTGCTATCCTGCAGCTTAATCTTCCCTGCTTTACAAGTGATTTCAGCAGTGTAAAGTTGTTGTATGCAATGAAACAACTTAAGGGTCTTCCAGATACCTTGTGACTGTTAACTCTTGTATTTCCCAACCAGCATAGTATTTGGCTATGTTGTCTGAGCACATCTGGAATTCATTTGGATATGGAAAGCTGTAATAAGAGATGTTCCATTTATAGTGGAATTTTGAGTTTGCAAAAGGTCGTATGTAAGCATGTTACTGCTGACCACCATGGCAACTGTTACTGTATGTGAAATGGCAGCTTGTCAGGATTATTTCTTAATGAAGACGCCAGCTTTCGTATAAAAATGATGCATGTGTTCCAGAGGTCTGTTAGATTTTGGAACAAATATGGTAAAGGAAAGGGAAGAGAGTAAAATATTGAATAGTTCTTTCTTCCTTCCTTCCAAACTAATATGTGGCTTTGAACTGCAAGGTATCTCTTAAGAAGATTAAATACATTCTAATGTTTGGAATTTTAAGCATCCAGGACTACTTGTTTTGCCTCTCCATGAAAAAATATAGTTGAAAAGCCTCTTTAAATAATGTGGGTTTTGTTACATGTGAGGTAGGCAAGACCTGACTAATAATTAAAGAACTGCCTTTTTTCTTCCCCACTTTGATCAGTAAAGTAATTTTATCAGTACCACAATAAAATTTCCAGAAGTTAAAAAAAATGCTATTCCTGCTTGAATGCAAACGTTTCCTTAAATTTGTTTTGGTCATGGCGTGCTTTCTGTTTAACTTGTAAAATACTAAGATTAAGAGATGGGTGTTTTTGAGTCTGCTAGCAACTAAACCGGCATTTTTATCTACTGTTCATACTGCCAGGATTCCTTCCCACTCCACCATGATTTAATACCATCTAATAATATTTGCACTGTCCCATCTGAGTGACTCTATTCTGAATTTCCACACACGAATTACAGTTGCTACCTCTCACTTCAATTTCAGTGCTTTGGTCTGAATATACATACATACATACATACTTATATATATATAGCTTTAGATTCCTATTATAGTTTAGCTGCAAAGTGTAACATTACAAAAGTCTATTAAATGTTTTGGCTTTTTTGAAAGGTCACAGCTTTCATGTGTCAAAATTGTACCATCAAAGGAAATGCACTTTAATAACCTCTTTTTGAAACCCTTCCCACATGTCTTGGAACACGATGACCAGTGTCCTAGGTGCCATCGTGGGCATGGTGTGTCTGCACATGGTCGTACATCACTTGGCTTGAGTTCTTTTGCACAATCTGAGGCAGGTCGTCCACTAAGGTCTCTGCATTGTACAGATCTCCTCTGCCAGCCAGTACCACATGACTTAGAACATTCTCCCCATTCTTCAATAATCCATTCAGATAAAACTGTCTCCTTGATTGCATTGAAAGATTCAGTCTTACTGAAAGGGTCCTCAGAACCCAACTGTGTTGATTTCTTCATAAAATAGGTATATTTGATTTTAGATCGATGTGGCTCACCCACAGTAAGGACCTGTATGGTTAATGGTTCCTTCAGTGGACTGAAGCTACGAATTCTTTCCAGAGAAGCAGATGAACCACTATATCTCAAAATATTTCTTTTATAAATAATATCTTGTTCCATTGTTGTTAGTGTATAGTCACCATTGAGAATATAAGAATCATCAGATACTTTGATTGCAAGGAAGCTTCCATCTTGCCGTGGACCCCTATGATTTCGTTGCTTCACTTCTATGTTTGTTGCCCCAGCAGGAATCACAGCAACATCATGGTAACCAGGTCTACAGGAAAGAAGAAGAGCTATTGAATACCAGCACCTCTTAATTATGAAGGACTCCTACCATGGGCAAGAACTTAGGTTGAATCTTATAATAAAGTAATGTATCTTGATAATTTTGTAACTAAAATAATATACTAACATAAAACCTGCAGCTGATTTACAACATTGGTTCCTATACTGATTTCATTAAACAGTTCAAATGAAAAAAATGTCGTTCATGGTAATGAGTAGGGTAATAACTCCTAAAGTGTGAAAACACACCTGACATTAGAAAACATTCCAGATACTTTCTTGCAGGTAGATCCATTGCCTCCACAGATGCCACATTTATCAAACTTCTTACTGGATCCTATGACACGATCACATCCTGCTTTTATACATTGCCCTTGAACACAGATTGAAGTGGAATCTGGGCTACATAAAGTTCCATCTACTACCTTTAAAGCAAGGAAGACTTGATTAGAAGTTATACAAAGTTTATCATTAAAATTTTAAAGTACTGAATAAAATCTAGTCAGTTAATCTATTTTAAATTTCATTTTAAAATCAAAGAGTCCTTGGGGTTTATATATTACTTTAATGTGGGCTATGATATAATGCCATTATGATTACATAACAATTTGTGAATCACAGTTTATAGTTTATTTATAAACTATACTTACAAACTGTATTTATAAAGTTTAACTTGTATGAACCTGTTTATTCAATAAATTAAGACCAAAAAATGCCATGGTTTAGCTGAATGTATAAACAAAGGCAAAAAGTGAGCAACTGTAGTACACTTTGACAATCTAATACTATTTCTGAAATTATCATGTTTTGGAAATGCAAATATAATCAAAATGGCAAAATAAGATGTCCAGGAATCATAAAAAGAAACACACTTCTGAAACATAGGTTAGACAAAAACCCAGCATGACAGATATATATTATCAATATATAAATTACACATGCAATTCCTAAAGAAAATTAATTATGGAAAATATTTCTGAAATTGGAGTAGGAATAGATTGATTGCACAACTTGGGAAAACAATTCTGAAATAAAAATTCTGTGTGAACTTGTTGGGAAGGGAAGAGGAAAAAGAAGAATTTTCCGCCCAAATTTATAGTTCTCCATATTGCTGAACAAGTATTGTGAGAACAAGCAGCAAAATTCCTGCTTTGAGCAGCTAAATGCAGGTAAATGCATGCAAACTGTCTAAAAGGTGATTAAAAATTAATTAACGATTATATTGTTAGGGTCAACCTTTTCCAGACTGACAAGAAATAGGAATTTTATTAGATTGGGGAATACAACTCTCAGAAGATGTATTTATATCCCCCATGACCAAGATCTGAAGGTTTTAGCTTTTCTATTACCAAAAACTTAATATTTACATATTGATTGATTTGGCCATCCAACTTGCAACAGCAACTCCTGATGCCTTAAAATTGTGTGGAAGCATTAAAAATAGAACTAAAAATACAACTCTTGAGCAAAACAAACAAACAAACAAACAGTAATCTGTTTTTTTATTAATTTCTTAAGGGTAGTGGTTACATTTCATCCCAACCTAATTATGTTAATATTGCAAATGCCCAATTTGCATTTTGATAGAAAGACAAGTCATTTAGCATCTAAAATAGACTGTCTTAACTACTTCAGAAGTGCTTCAAGCTTGAAACACTTGATCATGAAATAATGATTTGGAACTTAAAATAGGATATTTTAAAACAAATTGAATTAGAAGCATTTCACACCACCACTTCAGAGATTATCAAACCAATTAATACTTTGTGTGATGAAAAATATCTCTTTAGGTTTTTACACTTTTTATACTTTAAGCTTTTTATACTTGCTTTGTTAGTTAACTTTATAACGGAAACCAAATCAGAAGCATTTGAGTGCTTTTTGGAAGTAAAATGTTTAGTAATTATACTATATATTGCTAGAATATCAAGAATGATCACAGCTGATGGCAGCAAGTGTCCAACCTTGTCTGGATGTAAAATAGTACTTTTTACAGAAAGTTTCATTCATCAATTCTACAAGCAGTCAAAGTTAACAAACACACATAAAGTGTTTGATGTATATGATATCAACCATGTACCCACCTTTGGTTGAAGAACAAAAAAATATCCAGTGCCTTTGGCAAGGCAAACCAGCTTGCATCTGTCCTTGGGAGACACTCCAGCAAACTTAGGTATCCATTCCACTGCAAGGCCAGTTCCAAAAGATTTGGAAATATCATTGTGAGCCTCACATTGTTCCTCCCTGAAAGTTTTGCCTGTAAATTGTGAAGACATTGATCAGACTTAGGAGACTCATGTTTTATATTTTAATTGCATTCATAAAATAATGTAAAACTTACTATTCTCTGGACATTCTTCAATATTACAGGATCTGTACTGCACACGCTTGCCTTCACAATACTTTCCTCCATTCTTTGGAACTGGGCTCTCACATTCTCGCACAGAATATTGCACTCCTCCACCACATGTTCTTGAACACTCTCCCCATGGTTCCCATGAGCCCCACCCTCCATGAACAGGGATCTACAATTTGAAACACAGTAACAAATGTGCATATTAAAACAACTTGAAAAAACATTTTATAAGAGGAGAGTGGCATAAAATTTAGAAATAGTTATGATCCTATTATTTACGTAACCTGTATTATGACTATTGTGCTTTAGGTCTGCAAGGTAAATCAACACCCTTTCATGCCATTCAAAACTAGCGAAGAAAAATAAATCCTATGCACTTTTACTCATAACTAATACATATTGAATCTAATGAAATTTCTTCTCAATACTCACTACACTAGGTATTTCTGATAAATCTGAGGTACAAAATGTTTTCTCATTTGTAGATCATACCAGGATAGATCACCAAAACAGATACAATAACTGTTTATTATAACTTATTTGTTATTTTTTATTCATTATTGCTAATTACTGAATGGCAAATTAATTTTAAACACTATTTTGATAACATTTTTCTGCAACAGTCATCAAGTGGTACTTCAAAATTGTATTCACTTTATAAAGCTCTTTCCTATAATATTTTTGTTTTTATTTGCTTTTAAATATTACATAAAATTTTAAAAGGAAAATTTAAAAAAATACATTTTTAAATTAAAAATTAAACCTGAGTAACTCAGAATATTTTTCATCTTACTCAACTACAAGCAGTGGTGGGTTGCCCCCGGTTCGGACCAGTTAACAAGAACCAGTAGTAAAACTGGTGGGAGGCTCGGCCCACTGACCCAGATATCATCGGGAAGTTTCTGCGCATGCACGCACGCGGTCCCATTGCGAACCGATAGTAAAGATAAGTAGAACCCACCCCTGACTACAAGCAAACAACGACTTACATCATATAGCTTCTTGTCTGTTTTATTAATGCACTTGCCGTTTATGCACCATTTTCCCTCTCCACAACTGGTGCCATCTGCCCAAGGAAAATGTTTGGTTTGGCACATAAGCACTCCACCAGAAGTACCAGTACACCACAAAGTTGTACATATGCTAGCGGAATCAGGACAATGTTTGGATTCCTCCCCAAATGTAAATTGGCACTGTCTATTAGCATCATACATTGTGCCAGGAAGATCAGAAGGGAATGGCAATGGCTTGTGAGGTTTGTCCAACAGACATTCACCTGGAAATAACAAAGAAAAACCATATTGTGACTTTTGACTATTTTTCTTTTAAATATTGTAGTGTCACTCTTTGAAAAATGATAGAAATTAGAATATATCTATTCAAATGTCTGACCCTTGAATTCACAAGATAAATTTTAGACTGTTAACTTTTCTGGTTTAAATTTAAAGAATGTTTACAAATATAAAGTTATCTGAAGTAAGTAGGCCACATAATTCAGCACGTCATATTACTCATTCATTTATTCATTCATCAGATTTATATAACCTTCCATCTCACCCAAGACAATTCTGGTCAGTGCATAACAATTGATTAAAAAGTGAGAGTATAAAAACAGAAAATACAAATATAAAAGACTATAATAATAAATATCCAAATATCCTGAAAACAACTGGCAACCAATACAACTTGAGGAGCCAACCTCTAATATACATTGTCTAAGGAGCTCATATAACAGACTATGTCATTGCATTCTATACTGGATAATCTTCAAGGGCAGCTGTAGAGCACATTGCAGTAGTAAAAGATGGAAGTGTCTAGGGCAAGAGTGACTGTAAACAGGGACTGCTGATCTAGGGACAGGCACAACTGGGGCTCAAGATGAACCTGTTCAAACACCCTTCTAACCATGACTGCCACCTGCTCTCTGAGAATGAGTTGTGAATCTAGAAGGACCCTCATATTATACATTGGATCTGTCTGAAGCTGTGTAACTTCATCCAGCACCATAGTCTCAAATCAGTAGAATCAGTAGAATTTCAGATGAAGCCTATTAATCCCCTCAACCTCCAACATGGGATAAAATATTTATCCCTCCAGCATGGGATAAAATATTCATGGCATTGCTTAATTTGCCAGGCATAGAGATATACAATTAGATATACCTCACCCTGTGAAAATGGATAAGCTCACCCATTGGCCTCAGGTAGATGTAAAGAAAGAAATAAGAGAACAATGAAAACAGCAGCTGAAGGCAGGACATCTCCTCAATTATCATCAACTAGAATCAGCCATGAAGGAAAGATATAATCCAGCGTAACACTATGCTACCCATCTCCAGCCATATAAGCCAATCCAGAATGATACCATGGTTGTTAGTATTGAAAGCTGTCAAGAGGTCAAGTAGGGCAAGGATGGATGCACTGCCCCCATCTCGCCCATGCTAGAAATTATCCATAAGTATGTTCAATGCCATTTTTGTCCCACATCTGGCTCTGAATCCTAACTGGAAAGGACCAGATAATCCACTTCCTCCAATGCTCTCTGAAGCTATTCCACAACCACCTTCTCTACCATCTTCCTCCCAAAAGGGGAGGTGAGATACTGGACAAAAATTGTCCATACATATTGAGTTCAGTGGCAGCCTATTGAAGAGGGTCTCCTCCTTTCATTATTACTGAAAGCTTCTTCAAAGACGACACTTAACTGGACACTTAAGTGTTTTGCCACTTTAGAAATGCTAGAAACAAATATTGGAATTGGTAACCTATTAATGCTTACCAGGAAGATTTTGATAGTTCATTACAAACATTAAACTGCTACTTATGTTTGAATATAAGCAAGTGGCAAACTTTATCACTCAGGTATTTTATTTTCATTCTGTTAGACCAATGCTTCCAGGAAACAGTTCATTAGGGCATAACAGATCATTAGGGCATGCTTCCAGGAAACAGATCATTATGGAAAGATTTGGAAAAGAGTGAAATAGCCATTTGTCCAGGACACAATAAGGTCTTCTGCCTAGGCATGAGGTTGGACTAGAAGACTTCCAAGGTCCCTTTCAATCCCATAATTCTAAGTTACAGCCTTCTAATATTTAGTGATTCAGCCATTTATCTGCAAATTATTATGTTCTATCAGTTGTATTACTCTTTCCCATGAAGCTATGATTCACTTCTTCTGGACTAAAATAAATTTCTTGGGACAGAGCCACATATTTTATTTGTGTGGCTGCAATTTAATGTTATTCTAACTGAGTTGGAAATACTTGAAATATTTTAATGCAATTAATTCTAATATTAAAATTCAATATCTTGAATGGAATTCAGTTAGAAATATAAGCAGCATGTTTAAAACTTACCATGACCATTATCCAAAAAGGTAGTTATCATGTATGCGCTGCATGGAGACCATGGATGGCTTCGATCCAAATTGGAAAGCATAGATGCCATCATGTGAGAATCCCTATTTATACCATTAATACTGGTACACTGCTTTGCATCATCATGTGGCATATTAAACACATGGCCTTTAAAAAGAAGAGAAAAAAGCGATGAACTCATCACATATTAAAACTTGCAGTATGGTGGGAACTTACCAGTTGGACTTATCATTGCTATGTGACACCACCATTAGTTAATATTTTATTCTGAGTTCTATTCAAGCCATTGGTTGTCATCTATTTATATGGTTTGAGGCCTTTTACCTTTGATGTCTTCTTCCTCAGATAGATCAAGCTTATCTAAAATGAATAAGCAAGGAATCCCTGCTGAAGTCCCTCAATCATCATGCTAAAGATCTCACTTTTGGATGGTCCCTTTCCATGGAATAGTTGGTCCATAACTGGCCCTTACTTTCATGGAGTTTTGGAAGTTTGTCAAGAGTGGGGGTTTTTGAGGACTGTGAGACTAATTCTGGTTTGAGTGTGATGTGACAATACTTGTTTGAAGTTATTATTGTCCTATTGTTGATTGTTATATAGAATAGAATAATAGAGTTGGAAGGGACCTTGGAGGTCTTCTAGTCCAACCCCCTGCTTAGGCAGGAATTACTATGTAATACATTGTATAACATTATGTAATTACATTGTAAACTACTAAATAATTTACTGCATTATCATGCATTTTTTAATTCTATATTGCTTGGAGTCTGATGGATCAGAGTAGTATTGAAATCTTATAGACACACTTTAATGTTACTTATATACTGCTTCATGGTGCTTTACAGCCCTCTCTAAGCGGCTTACCCCTGCTTAGGTAAGATTGTTGTCCCCAACAATCTGGGTCCTCATTTTACCGACCTCGGAAGGATGGAAGGCTGAGTCAACCTTGAGCCTGGTGAGATTCGATCAGCCAAACTGCTGGCAGCTAGTGATCAGCAGAACTAGCCTGAAGTACTGCACTCTAACCACTGCGCCACTGCAGCTCATTATATTGTATGTTTTCTTTTATTTTAAGCACTGAGTTTTTATGCTGGCTTGTAAGAACTGATATCAAAAACTAAAGCCAATGTTTACCTCCTCTTTTATTCCATATGATAATTTAAAGATTTTTCAATTTTTTTTGTCTGAACTCAAAGTGTGATTTATAAATCCTATATACAGGGTTCAACTTAACACACAAGATTTGTGTGGGTGTATTTTAAAAGTCTCAGCCACTTCTTTCCCTCTGAAACCTGAATGAATTTACCTTTTGCCACTGAAAAATATCACTTTACAATATTCAGTAGTCATTTTCACGTATACTGAGAAATTTTAGCTCATAGTTTTGTCCCAATATTTGTAAAACCTGGACTTCTGATGGTTTATACTATAAGTGGAATATACCTGAATGATGATGCATTAAAAAAAACCCAACCCTCTGGGACATTCTGGGATAGTGTTTTTCAACTTCAAAATTTTTAAGATATCTGGACTTCAAATTCCAGAATTCCCTAGCCAGCTTTGGGAGTTGAAATCCACACATCTTAATATCGCTGAGGTTGAAAATCACTGTTTAGGAAAAAGGTTATGGTCTAAACTTTTGCCTCGATCTAGATTTCATACATTTGAAATTTTATTACACAGTGACTGAAGCCAATATTTTTGTCTGACGTGGCAAGAGCCTAGGCACCATGGTGAGAACTAGACCACAGTAACTGCAAGAAACAACTGATTTAAAGCCTTAACTGCAGACCAATATGATAAGGCATATTTTAAAACAAATAAGCTTGCCACAAATTTCCCCTGAATTTCAATTACCTAATTCATGAGTGGTTGTAAAAGCAGCTTGCAAGCCATCATCTTCTATGACAGAGCAACTGCGGTTTGGATCACAAGCAGTTCCCACATCAGCCATCCCAAGAGTGTCACATGTTTTGGCACCACAGAGATCCTATAAAAAGAAAATATGTACTTTTATTATTAATTGGGTCAGGAGCTTGTCTGACAGATTGAAATTATTTTGGCAATATGCCTTTTTATAATGGAAAGAGCATAACAGTCTTCAGAAATAAAAAAAAATGTCATTCAATATGGAATGAGTATTAGGAACAGATGATGATGACTGCAGTATCATCACAACCATGCTACAACAGATATTTAGTGTACTATTTCTATGAATTAGTTATGTAAATATTTCATCTCACATTTTAAATAACAATAGTCTCTACTCAATTTTTACAGCTATTTGTCAAGGGAGAGACTTGAAACATCTTCTGAATGCTTGAAAGAAACTGGATGTTCATGGGTCATGTAATAAAGCTTCCTAATCAAACACTCAATAAATATTTTTGTTCATTTTTCCATGGGGAACACTATTAAAGTTGTAACAAATTAAATTTATGGCACCAGCTCATTCCAAGAAACCACATTTTTGGCATACTCTTTGAAATATTTCAAATTAAAAAATGTAAAAGTAAAAGAAGTATTTTTGAATCTACTGATTGAAGAAAGTTCAAATTACATTAACTGGACCCTCTAAATATCTGGTCTTTCTCGTATTTTGCCTTACCTGTCTGGTAAAAAGAATTGCAGTATCATAGTGTTCTGCGTGCCGGTCACTGGGGGGATTATGTTGCTTCTGCCAGTTACAAAAATTCCTTAAAGTGAGAGCAGCATTTGAAGATACATCAGGCCCCTTCTGCTCATCATAGATGACCATTATTTTCACCACCACCAAATTAATAGGGTTCCGGATACTGGGATGCTTGTACATTCTACTTGCTACAGACAGGAGTGTGAGAAGGTAGTGCTTCAGTCCATTGCCATGGAACTCTGCCATAGATTGGTCTGCTACAAGCAAAGTTTCTACATAGCGGGGGCTCGACACAAATCTTTTCTTCCTTATATGTCTATTTTCTATATTAAAAAAAAAAAGCAAAATGTAAGAAATATATATTAGCAGTATTTCCCAACAGTATTTACACAATTTATTCAATTGGCAAATCATAATCATCAACCACTGCCAAGCCAGAATGGGAATCATAAAGTTTATCTAAACAGCCCATACTTTTTGATTCATTTTAAATAAAACTTAAAAAAACCCTAAAAGATATTAACGAATGTTAACCCTACTACAAAGGGTTAAATCCTCAGACTGCCTATTAAGAAATATTTCCATTGAGGATTTTCAACATGAATCATTACTGCTGTCAATACATTTTCATAGCCATCTTCCTTAAATATTAAAATTACTGAAATGAAAGACTTTGTCTGGATCTGATCCAACATTTCCCAAGGGCATGGAAAGGGAAATACTCCCACTTTCTTTCTCCAGTTTCCAGTTCCTGTTTAGTAATCAAATAGAAAGGAGTTTCAACTTGCTGAAACTAAAAGTGCTTCAGTTATGTAGGTGCCCCATTGTCTGGGTCTGGCAAGGTTTATGCCTGGCCTGAAGTTGGACAGGAGCTCTTCAGGGACATCATTTGATTGGGAACTTAAAAAAAAAATCATCCTGGAAGAATGAGAGTAGTAAACCACTTCTAGTTGGCTGTTGAGGTAACTACACGAATGTATTCATGAATTAATCAAGAATGCAGTTCAACTTGAAAGAGAGTTCTCTGTTAAAAAGGAATTACAGTACTTGAAAGATATGCTTTCCCATAAAAAACATGTTTGTTGTTACATACAAATGCTATACAGTATATTATAGCATCTTATGTTTATATCTACATGGAAGCCAAATACAATAATAAACAATTGATTTCAAGAGGATCTGAGAGTGGACTGTCCTTGAATCAGCACCAAACAGCATAAACTACATGAGGTTCAGCATAAAGATCTTCAGAACTATCTGTTCCAAGATTGGTAAATATTGCACATTTTTAATTGCAAGTATTCTGCAAGCTAGTGTCCTACAAATATTTATTACAATTCCAAGGCAGAAGGGCCAATGGCTATCAATTCTGGAAGTTGGAATTCAATATATATATAGAAGGCATCAGATTAAAGAAACTTTATGGTATCTTTATATGAATAGAACTAAAAGCTTTAAAGTCCTCTTTGAACTGAACTTGCCTTCGAATGACTAATGAACACATCTGTCTAGTTCTCTCTCTCTCTAATATATATATCTCAGAGCTACTAACTAGGTCCAAACTTGCTTAGTTTTTTGAGACTAGCTCTAGTGATTATTATCCAATAGCTAGGTAGATTTAAAACATAACACTGTGGAAATTACAATGTAAAATAATAGAGAAAATCCCCTTAGGATATTCAACTAGGGCCTAGGTTCTAGGTACTGATTCTCACCAATGGAACAGAAAGTAATTAGAGAGCAGAAATAACTCCAGATTTCCCAATTAAGATATCAGCCTAAATTTTAGTGAAACACACCATGAAATTGATTATAAATTGCATACTTAATATATGTAATATATTTTTATTTATAAATTACAACCTAATCCCAAAGAAACTTGCTTCATAATGTAAGCCTCAAGCAATTCCACAGAATGTACTCCAAAACTAACATAAATATGTTGCATATTCAGTGTAAGATTGAAGACATTAATTTAAGGGGGGGGGTCCATTGCATTAAGAATATGTGCACTTTTTATTTTATCATTTTTTTTCAGAAAGTGAGTAGTGCATTGTAAACCTAGACATGCAAGCCAAGTTTTAACTGAATTGCTCTTTGCCTTACAATATTATAACAATCGTAGAATCTTATGTATTCTTTCTTTTGCTGCATTAACTCAGTGGAATTCTAAGTAGACATTACATTATGTTCAGCCAGAAAATATATCCCTTTGATTGCAAGGGTACTTCATGATACTTTTAAACAGCTATATACTTCAGTATTCACAATATCAAAGTTTGATTTGACAAACTAAACAATAAACCAGCTAATCATACTTCAGTTTACCATGAATCCACAGACCATATATATGAAACATGTATGTACTGCACTGTTTGAATCCAGATAACTAGGTGAATTCAGTAAGCCATGTGATGCAAATTCAGGCACACATTTTCCATGTAGGGCATTCTTGTTTTGTGACTGCATTTCCTTATTGCATTAAGCATTATAAACTCATTTATTAGGTGCATCTCACAAAATACAAGTTCAGAAGGACCACTTTGGAGTAGATATGCACAAGCTGTCATCACTAATCGTTGTGTCAAATACTACTTAGCCTAAGGCAGCCTCACACCCCAGACGTCTCCACTTTTAAGTATCTTCCTGCGTTTATAGAGAAACGTTAATCCCACGTGTCTCAAAGGTGCTTTTTCTTCAGCTTTGAAGAAGCTTCTTGGATGGGAAGCGAAACGTCTTCAAAGAAAAATAAGGAAGTCCAGTTGCATTTTAAAAAAGCACCTTTGGGACAACTATGACCTGGATGACTGAGAATCTCCACAGTTAATCCCACGTATTTAACCGGATTTGCTCCCATTCATAAATTCTTACCTTGGGACTATTGGGAAATTCTGTCCATTGCAATCAAAATATTCGACTTCCCTCCAAATAGCTGGATTCGAGAAGTCGCTAATTTAACGTAGATACCCCGAATCAATAACCCCTCCCCTAATCCCACCACTTTCCAACATGAAAAGCCATGAAATTCAGATCAATGTAGTATTTTTTTTTAACGCCTCCATTTATGACCTCAGCTTTTAGAGTGACCAATAGCAGCTCGTCGAAACGTGATTTTTGGACCATTCCGAACGCATTGAAAATTGTGCGTCTGGGGCGCATGCGTGCCCCGCAGCATCGTCACTGCTACTCCTAAGAGCTAAACTCCTTGCTCGGACAAGGGCGACGAGGTGCGGTGCAGGGGGAGTAATACCTGCGCGGGTCGCGTAGTCCGCCTGTTGCTTTTCCCCTCGGTGCCGCCGCCCTTTGGAGGCCGAAGTTTCGCTGGAGTCGGGCACCTCGCACTTAGTACCGCTGCCACGGGGGACGGGACTCTGGCGAGAACGGCTGAGGAGGTGGAGCCGAGGCTGCTCCCCTCCTGGAGCCTGGGAGACGTTGGCCGGCTGAATGAGATATTCTGAGCCGCGCAGGTAGAAGGCGCCGCGGATTCCCCCGCAGAGGCTGAGCGCTGCGGCCGAGGCCGGATCCCCATTAACCGTGCCGGAATAGAAGCAGCTGGCTAAGTTCGCTCCGAGCTCTTGGTGGGCCTCCTCTTCCTCCCTCCGGCCTTGGGGGAGGCTGCCAATATATTGGAACGTCAGAGCCGGAGCTAAAAAGCTGTCGTCGGGCTTCAGCTCCAAAGTGAAGCGCTCGCCAAAGGCGTCCAAGCGGTAGAACTGCTCGCCGGCCGTTCGCTGCCGCCCGACAGAATCCACTTCCACGGGCACCACCAGCTCCTCCTCTCGGGGCGAAGAAGGGCCGCCTCGAGCACCCAGCGAGAGCAACAGCGTGCTCAGCGCCAGGCATGCCTTAGCTCCCTTCATGCTGCACCGCAGCGCGCGAGGCGAGAGAGAGGAAAAGGAGAAAGAAATTACGATGAGGAGATGAGTTTGGAAAACGTTGAAAATGGCAAGCAAATGGCGCCTTGGCAGCACCGGGCAGAATGTCTGTCGAGCCCTTTAGAGCCGAGCTCAATGCGCTGCTTGTAACGGCCTAGGCGGACAAGAGTGCTGTAGGGCTCCTTCCGCGCCCTGAGTTCACTGGCAAAGTCCTGAAGGAGACCCAGAGATAAGCGAGCCTCGGCTCTTCGCCTCGAGTATGGGAGTGAAGGCAACGCGCGCTTGCACTTATAAGGAGAACGTCCAGCCCCCCTGACCCCCCTCTGTCGTGGAGGCGGGAATCGGCTTGAGCTCATTTGTGCGTAAAGTCAGCGCGGCAGCGGTGCCCCTGCCCACCTCTCTTTCTGGCGATCAGCCGTAGTCGGCCCGAAGCGGGAGAACATATAAGCTGAGGAGGGGGAAAACAGCTCCTCGGCTTTACCCTATCGCGCTACTATTCCCCCAAAAGCTACCCTGCCTGGCAGCCCTTTCACTCTCCCCCGGCACAGCTCAGGCTCCTCTGCAACTCAAGTTTTCCGCGTAGGAGCTGCTGCGGTTTCTTTTTCCAGGAGGGGGAGATTTCCTTGAATCCCTTCCATCCAGTTCTGTGCCAGATCCTTTTTCCTTCCACCGCCCTGGCTATTCCAAGCCCTTTTGAGAGCCAAAGTTTTTAGGACAGCAGAGCACGAATGAAAAGGGTACGAGATTTTTTACACGTTAGATGAACGTTGTGTGTTTCTGGAAAGGTTTCTAAAACTTAAGGCCATAGTAGCACAATTGTTCAATATACACCAGTGATAGAACAGGTGAACGTGAGGGCCCTGCATGGCCTGCATTCATTCATAGGTATCCACCACATGAAGTGACTTTCTATTGTGTTCAACTCATCTAGTGAAACACTGGGTAATGTTTCAAAGAAGAAAACACTGGGGAACCAAGGCACAATATTGACATCTTTCTGTTTTGGACCTAAAAACAAAGTATTATTATTTGGTTCCAAGAAACTTTACTAATTTAAAGGGATAGCATGTACTCGGGAGATTAGTTGTAAGCAGAAAGTTATCTCTAGATTATTTTCCTTTATAGTTCTACCTAACTTATTATTATAGCCTGCATGTATAGACTGTTACATACCCATACAATTGAAAGCATATATTCTTTTTAGGTAACTTAAGCAGAAATACTTGTGTAGGTACAGTTTTCAAAATGAGCTCTAGCAGTACAGCTAATCCACTTAATTCTTTGTATGCATCAGGCTTGGGATTTCTGTTACGATTGCATGGTTTCTGCATTCCCCCATCCCAGTTAAGATAGGCTTCTAGAGACTTAGGATAAAGACTCTTTCCCCAGACACGTCTGGAATAAGTAATGCTTTAGTTCCAAAGTTTTCTATTGCATCATCTGTACATGAGAGTAATATTCATAGTGGGTTTTTTTTTTTCCATTTGGCCTTTGTACAAAGACCACGTTTCACTGTTGCCATCTGCCTGTAGGGATTTGCTCCCTAGATCCAAAGGCCATGGCTATTCTTGCATCACAGTTGAATATATATATGGGCGTTTTTGTTGTATAATTAGTATTTCCTGCATGGGTATTTTTGTTATAAATCGGTCTTTCATGCAATAATTTATCTTCCATTTTTTTATTATAATTCTTTTTCCATCACTTTAACAGTGTTTGCCTTCCTCCCAAAAATCTGCACTATATTAAAAACCCTTTGACTGGACATCTCAATTGTCAAGCTTTTCTCTCAGTTTTATTTCATTACATACAAGTTTTGTTCATCTGTTATTTTTGCTTATTACTTGTTGGACAAGAATAATATATTTAAACAAGATCTAGAGGATTATTAGCTTTTTTATCCACTGAGCCACACAGCATTAGAATAGAATAGAATAGAATAGAATAGAATAGAATAGAATTTTTTTATTGGCCAAGTGTGATTGGACACACAAGGAATTTGTCTTGGTGCATATGCTCTCAGTGTACATAAAAGAAAAGATTAGTGGGAGAAATTAGAATTATTTCATAAGGTATATTTATATCAGCACAAACATTTCGAATACAAGGACACTGGATTTATCCTTTCCAAAAATGTTGATATAGAGTGTTAGCAAACAGACTAAAAATTCTGTGTAATGTCTAAGAAAAGAAATAGAATTTTATTTCAAATTTGAATGTCTCATTTTTATTTTCCTAGAGCCACCTATAAAATTGTGAGTTTTGATTAGAACAAATATTTTTTGTGTTAATTTATTAATTTGAAAAAATGGTGAAACCCACTCCTGTTATTTTTGCTTGAAAGTAAGTACCTTGAATTCTGTAGGATATAATCCAAAATGAATAAAGATGGTTTCACTAGTTTCATAAGCATACTTAATATGAAGCAAATCTTTTCAAGCTTAGTGCCCAGCTTCTAGCAAATACCCTACAAATTGAACCAATGTGTATAGATTTTCCTTGAAAGGTATTTTACAACTTAAAATTACTACCATTAGTATATCTTTAGTTTCAATCTAATTATCTCCCTATTGAAAATTCAGCAAACTAGCTACTTATCAAATACATTATGATCATGTGTACCCTATCTAATCTCAGTACTATACTGATAGTTTAAAAAATACAGACCACCTTAAAACTATTTTGAAATTAAAATATTTTTTCCACCAGATGGCAGTCTAAGCATTAAAAACCATCAGTTTCCTAATGTTTTACAACTATGAATTTAGTTTCTTTTGGAAGTGTTAATATTTTTCTTATCTGTAAACCGCTTAAAGAGGGCTGTAAAGCACTGAAGTGGTATATAAGTCTAAGAGCTATTGATATTACTATCAATATTTTGCAAAAAAAGTGAATATTATCTAACAAACTATATTTCTTATATAATAAGAATTATATAATTTAGTATAATTTATTATATTTTATATATAATAAGAATTATATAATTATATAATTTCTTATATATATATAAGAAAGTATATTATCAAAGAAACTATAAAATGAATGGAAATACTGATACATTTTTGGTATTAAAATACTAAACTTTATATAAACATGAAATTAAGATCCAATCAAATAGAATGTACTTATAATACATAATAAGGATTATGCTACAGGAGGCATATTTTTATAGATTTGATAGCCAGCCTATGGCTGGACTGTCTAATAAACTGAGATTGTGCTGTTAAAGGAGCTTTCTTCATAATTAAACTAGTTACAGATGAAACCATGCTTAAGCTTCATTGAAATCTGTGGGATTTAAATCATGATTTAAAAACAATTGGTTAGGGTAGAAATAATAGACAACTAACAGAACACATAATTTTGTTATGTCACGGCCCCAAAGCAAGTCCTGATGAATTTCAGTTCATTTACTTCCAGGTAAATATACCTGTAGTTGTAATTCAGTGTATCCTATTTTTTAAAATAGAAAATAGTGACAAATGTTACATCATAAATCATGTTTAACATATATTAATTGCGTTCAAATATTATGTTAAGCGAGAGTTAAGGAGTCATACTAGTAGTGCAATCTGCGAACCCACTATTGTTTGGACTGAGAATAGTACTTACTGAGTCAGTTACATCCAAGATAGAAGAATTTGTACACATGGTTGTTCATTTAGTTGTAATGTTGCAAGATAAACTTTTGAAACCATTATTCATTCAAACCATCTCATGAAGAGTTTTGGAAGAAATAAGGGTATTTTCCCCCACATTAAGTCACTTTATAAATTAAGCCCATAACTCTGAGTGCCTGAGGGATGTCTGAAATACACTTGAAAGTTTATGAAATAATTTGCATGCAGTTGATCTCCCTTATGTTCTTCCTATGGTATTAGTGATTGCTAGTTCTAGAATTGTATACATAATTCTAATTCTGTTGATAAAATTCAAACTACCCATGAAGAAATGTTTAGACAGTGAAAAAAATTACTGTAGCATTCTCACTTTTTAAGCTGTATATGTGCTGAACCTGTTAAGGTTATCAATTGATTTTATTAAAATAAAAATAAAAATAGAAAAATAAGTGAAGTTTGCGAACTAAACCACCAGATGGCTCACTAACTTCAGGAAAATAATCACTGTAATGAATTAATGTTTTAAAATATTCATATGGATTACTACCACAGTAATGTAGAATTTTGCCAATTTCGTATTGATATGTTGCATGGGTTTACAAATCTGGATTGTTTTGAGAAGATACTGTTTATTGAATGGTAATAGTTGTTTATTGATGCATAAATGAAGTATTAATATGTTCCATGAAATCAGAAAGTAAAAGTAAATTACCAATATCTGTAAATAATGCTCGAAATTGATAGACAATATTATAGTCTAATCCAAAGACTCATACAATGCATAATAACTTATGTGATAATTTTTACTATTTTGTCTAGGTTAGATTACATTATGAACCATCTATAGATCATTGCTGAGGCTCTGAGTGTCATCTGGAGTTTGCACTGCTGTTTTATAAGATTCATGACCCTCTAGGAGTCAAACTCAAGGCCCGGGGGCTGGATTCGGCCTGCAGGACCACCCTGGAAACAGCGAAGGGCTAGCTATGGTGATTCTGCCAGCTAAAACAGCTCGTGAGGGTCATGGGCAGCCCTCCCGAGCTCTGTTTTCACTGGCAGAGGGTTGCAGAAGGCCATTGCAGCCAAAAACAGATCTCAGGAACCCATTTTTGCTGGCAGAGTGCTCAGGCCACCACAGGCGCCCCCGACGAGTGATGTCGAGCTAGCCATGCCCACCCCAGCCCCTCAAGGTCAAACACCACCCTGATGCGGCCCTCAATGAAATCAAGTTTGACACCCCTGCTCTAGTACCTTGTCTGGTCAAAAATGCATGGGATATGGCTCATACATGATTGCAGTCCCAAAAAGAAGATTATTTGGCTTCGCCTCAAACATTTTGTTTCTTGTGACAAATAAGTGGAACATCTCTCCATTTCATATAAAAAATTCATATAAAAGCTGATCAAAGTGATAAAATCCTACTTTGGCATTCATGACTGCATTGATGATGTGAAGTGCCTTGTAGCTTACCTTATATTTATTTATTTATTAAAGTTGCCATTGAACTGCAAGATGGATGGCATATAAATTTAATAAATAAATAAACGTAAGATAAGCTAGAAGGCACTTCACAGCTCAATCTTCCAAACTTTAGGACAGCTTGGCAGTCCTACAAAGTACTGGCTAAATGATCTACCTAGCTTTGCCTAATGATAAGGCAGACTAATGATTAGCCTCATCACATGAAGAACATGTCATACAGAAATAAGCTAAACTGTTTTCCTGATTCAAGTTTGCCAACATATAATTTCAACATGAATAGGATAAAGAGTATGGTAATTTAGTACCAAATGAAGATAATGATCACATTTGGAATCTGTTACATATATACAATAAGAACATGGATATTTGTAACAATTTACAATTACTTAATTGCATAGATTTAGGTTGTTTAATTTATTACACTGTTTCTTATTAAATTAGTAGGCTGTTGGTCAACTTATGTTTCAGGGAAGTCACTGGTAGACCTTTCTAAAAGCTATGGCAATTATGTACAGCTCAGGGTTGTGTTTAACCTAAATTAAAAGCTTCTGGAAGTCAGTGGGAAGAGGAAGTATTCAATTCTGGGTTTTTCATGGCATTTTTGCTACTAGAAATAAATAAGTTGTCATCTTTGGAATGTAGTCTAACTGGTTTTCTTGTCTTCCTTTCCTAGTACAATTTAATTGCAAATAATCTGACCATTGCAAATGAAACATTCTCTTTCTTTTCTCCTGATCATACAAGTTGATTCTTGACTGAGAACTGCATCTTCAGAGTTTTCAGATTTATTTGTTTGCTTGTGTAATTTATATGGGTTCCCATTTCACTTTCATGATTCCAGGCAGCTTAGAAAGTTAAAAAACAAACAAACCCAAGAGAAATCATTGAAACATTAAAAGCAATACAAACTATTAAAATATAATAAGCAACATCAATTCCCCTAGCAATACAAGCACTTTTTAAAAACCTTGCAAGCAATTTATCACAGAATATCTTCTTTCACTTTAATTTTTTGAGCATGCCACAGCTTAATAACACATGGATAGCAAATTTAAAATAAAAGTAGCCATAATACTATTATGTCTTGCCCTTCATGCTCACTTATAAAATTTGATTCGATTTCTATGCAGATTTAGATTCCTTCCTTCTGACACTTGTCACATAGATTTTTGAAAATATGCAGTTTGGAAACTAAATCTTTGATACATCTGAAAGGGTCTTTGGATTAGACAAAATTTTTGAATTTACAATGGAGTTATCCACTACCAGAAATATCTCAATTGCTCTATCACTTGCTGCATTCTGGGCTCTTTGCTCTTGGCCTTTGAGTCTCTCCTTCCCTAGTGTACACTGAGAGCATATGCACCAAGACAAATTCCTTGTGTGTCCAATCACACTTGGCCAATAAAAATAAAAAAAATTCTATAAAGAGAATTCCTTGAGACTTCAGGAGCATTTTCATTCTGAATTATGAGTGGGAGAATTCACATCCTTCCAGCTTCTCCACAACCTGAAACTTTCCTCGAGCTATATCTGAAAGCTTTTTGCTTCCCATCCCCTCTAATGCAGTGGTTCTTAACCTTGTCTTCACCATAGTGAAGAAAAATACCTTTGGTGGGCACAGACCATGGCCACGGACCCCCAAGACTTAACTCAAGATTTAAGTCATAACCTTTCTTCAGGCCTTTGCAAACACCCTGTAATGACATCGTGCCCCCCCCCCAGGTCTGCAGTCTACAGGTTAAGAACCACTGCTCTATTCTTTATTTAGTTGATCAGGAGCTGCAGCCTTTGCTTTATGGCACTTTTTCATAACATACTTAATTCTGTTGGGATGTTTGAAGCAGTATCCCTCTGTGAGAACATTTATAAGAATGGCAATCTAACCTGACCAGGCAGATTTTATAATGGAAACAGGAAGGTGTTTATTTATAGGACATTTTAGGGATTAGGTCAACCTAGTGCCTAGCTAATTACACCCTAACAGAACAGAGGCAAAAAAGGAAATATTCTTGGAAGAAGGGCAGAAGGAACAATCCTTCCTTAGATGAAATAAATGAGCATAGGAACAATAATAGATGAGATATATATATTCTTAATACCTTCAACCATACTGTTCTTAGAGCAATAAATCATGAAGTACTGAAGAGTGAATCCAATTGAATTTAGACTGCCAAAATTTCAGAGATCACCTACCCTTTTGAAATTGCAGTCTGATTACTTAACAGTTCTGCTTCTGCCATTTTGAGCCATTTATTAACAGTAATAGCACCATTAAGTGACTATTTTCTAAGATTACTTGCTGCCATTCCTATTGTCTAATGATTCTCTAATATAGAATATTACCTAAATTTGTAATGGCAAATCATGAAGAATAAATGAGAAATTGCAATTCCTGATTCAAGCCAGTAGGAAAATTTAGGAAAGCGAGTACTGAAAGCAAGTACTTCCTTCACGACTTGCTTTAAAAGAGAATAAAAGTAGTCCTTGGTTAGGGATTGCCTCATTTAGTGACCATTCAAAAGTATGATGGTGATGAAAAGGTAATTTTGTGACTAATCCCTGCATTTATGATTTCAATGATCTGTAAAGCGAGATTGTAAGCCCAGTGAAAGCTTCACTTAGCGACTGCTTCTCTTAAAGACCAAGATGCTGGTCCAAATACTATAATTTGGTAAATGACTAGTTTCTTACTTAGTAAAAGTTTCTAATTAATTATTCAATTTGTTTTTTATTCAGTAGCATAGTTGTTATAGCATTGTGAAAGCATAGCAAGTTTGGTAAATCATTGAAGAAATCATTCTTTATGGCCATTTCTCATCAGCAGTTCCTTCTGCTGAATAGTATATTGGACACTGAATATTGAATAAATAGCAAATTAAAATACCAAAATAAGTTTTAGAAAATTTTTATTTTTTCAGGCTTTTACTCTAGTAAATTGTTGATCAGTATCCTACTTGAAGTATTAAGTCTAAATAAAATTTCAACTGAGAAAGAGGACTTTAGTATTACTTTAATGTTAATCCTCAAACAAATGGTATAGCTAAGAATATGATACAAAGCAGTGGGTGGGGGAACGCCGAGTTAGAATTATTTTTGTTTTACAGGATCCGAATCCCTGTTGATGAGTTTGAGTCAATATAAAATAGAAGGACAGCTGCATTGGACCACCAAAATTGTTCAAAGCAGTTGTTGTAAGTATATACTAACACTCTTAAAATAATGTTGCATGGTTCTGTCCTTAAATTATAGAATTTTATTTTGATGACTATTTTACATCTGGGAGTATTTGGTCTAAGGTGTAATTGATTTTAGGGAAATTAAACTTGAGTGTATTGGACTTCAAAAAGCTGACTTTAATAAGTTCAGATGGGTTTTTTTTAAAGGAGATACTAAATGTATATTTGCTTATAATTCCAATATAGGAAAAAAAATAAAAAAATATGGCTAGTTTGCTATTCTACAAGAAAAGAGGATATAGAAAGGCCAGAACATTGAACATTGATGGTCTGAGTCCTATCCTACATGCATATTGCTTTCTTAGTGAAGCAATATGCATGTAGGATAGGACTCAGACCATCAATGTTCAAAATAAGCTGAAGTTAGTGAAGGATGCTAAAACTAAACTTTTTTAAAATCAAAGAAAAGATATGTAATGTGGCTAGCAGCTGCAGGTAATAAAGATTTGGATTTGTCAAGAAAAAGTCTTGCCAAAGTAAATCTATTTTTTTAAATTTAGTCAAATATTTGATAAAGCACCCAATTATATTTCAGTTAACAAATTATATGTGTGTTGAATTCATGGTAATTGAATGGATAGACATCTAGCTTGAAAATAGTACTTAGAGTGCTTATCAATATTTTCCCATTATACTGCTGTGAAATACTGAGAGCCACAAGTTCCTGCATTCTTTAAAAAAGTTATTAATAATTTGAATGGAGAGGTGGAGAATCTGAAATTTGCCGCTGACATGCAATTAGGACACCTAGCAGAATATAAATGAAATTCAAAGCAATTTTATAAGGTAAATACACTTGAAAAATATGATATTTAAAAGAAAAGTACAAAGTTATGTTAGGAAATTACACAAAAACATTTCTGTTGAGGGATACATAACAATATATGTGAAAAGAACTTGGTTGATTGCAACGGAATATGTGTCAATAGCATCACATGGCTGTAAAAGAGGCAAAAATAATTTTAGACTGTATCAACAGTAATAGTTTCCAAACCATAAGAAGTAAATATTTCCCTTTATTTTGTTTTGGTCAGACCCAAACCCAGTTTGAATACTGTGTCTAATTCTCACCATCACATTTGAAGAATTCAGAGAAACTGGAATTGGTTCATGCAAAAGGTAATCGGGGGACTATAATGTGAGTCTCTTGAAGAGAAATTGAAGGATATGGACATGTTTACTTTGAGAAGTGAAAATGGGGAACAATTCACACAGGAAAAAATACGTTCTTTTTGTTACAGAGCATAGAACACAAAATAATGGATTTCATTTAAAAGAAACAGATAACAGCTCAGTGTTAGAAAACAAAAAAATCCCTAACAGGAACATTTTGATAGTAGAATCAGAATCCAGAAATTGTGAGTTCCCCTTCATTTGGTGTGTTCAGGTGGAAACAGCATACTTATTTGTCAGAGAGGCTTTGATTCAGATAAAGAACATAGTGTTTCCTGTGTGTTACCTGAAACTGAGCTAAGAAGAATGTGATGTTGGCTGACAAAATAGCAGTGGCCTAAATTAGAAACGAACTCCATAATGATTGATAATGTTTGGGATAAAACATTTTTCAAGAATTAAGTTCAGTTTGTTGTCCTTTGTCTAGAAAGAATTTTAGAATGCAAACTTGTAATACATTCCTCCTAATCAAATGCACACAGTAAAAAAAAAAATTAAGGTGAATTTTATATTTTAAGACAGACATCCAGAAACAAAATATATTTGAATTGTTAAAAAGGTTGGGTGTGGGGTATTGATAGCTTTCTGTATTAAGAATATGTACCTATAATAAAATACTAGAGGCTTTTGGAACACATCAATATTATCACATTTTTTCTCCTGCTTCCTTTCCTTTCCTCCATTTCTATCACATTTACGCAGAAAGAATATGACTATGAATTTAAGATTATCTGTAACTAACCGCCCCCCCCCCAAAAAAAAAAATGATAGATGGAAGAAAGAATGTCTCTTCCTCTTTTATCTTATTCATGATGAGTGAAGGTCAGCTGAGGTGGGCTGGGCTGGGATTTGACTGAGGAAACAAAAATAGCCCCAAACAGCCCAGAGATGTGGCACACGACAAAACACTCCTTGGCCAAAGGTTCCTGTGCTGGGCTGGGCAAATAAACAAACAAAAGCTTAAAGCAGACCCAGAAACATAGTGTGCCAAAAATACTATTTCTCTTTGTTGCTCTTGACTTTTTATTTTTTTGAATATGAAGTCTCATCCTACCTAGGAACTCTTTGCAAAGGGGCTGCTTTTGGCCACTGCTTCTCCTCCTTGTAGAATACAAATCCCTGCCCCACTCCACTCAAGAGCTTTTGACAAAGGAGCTTTTTGGTACTGGGGCTACTTTTTTCAAAGTATTTGCTAATTATGCAAGATGTGTACTGGAGTGAAATGTATCTAAATATACATTATTATATTTGGTGTAGCAAGAAGGAGAAATAGGAGTTATCTATCATGATGAGCCTGCCGCCAAAGCCTTTCCCTAAAAACTCTACTTTTCACTTCCTCTACTTGAATTCAGGTATATGGGGTTATATAGGTCTATGCCCCAAAGTGAAAGAGTTTTATTCAGGCATGTTACAGCTTGTTATTGAATACAAAAATGGATTATTTGATGGAGCACAATCCCCCCCCTTTTTTTCTTAGACTAGGATATATTAGTCAAATGGTTTTGAAACATGATCCTATACTATAACCCAATACCAGAGTAATCGAGAACATAATTTTTCTTTTAAAAGAAAAATCTTCAACAAAGACAATACCTCAACGGCAACAAACTACATGATGTCAATGTCTGCATTCTAAAGATTTCACTCAGTAATCTGAGCATCTGAACATATAAAAATGGAGAACTGGACCAGATTAAAATTCTGTCTACAATCTGGCAAGCATCACTTAGTTAAATGGCCATCATGCAAAAGAATAACATTCCCAGCCAAATTTACCTTATTTGTTCCAGCTCTTCCAGGACTTTTCATGTTTGGACCTGAATTTTGTCCAAGATCTTGCTTCCTGAATGCCTTAAGAATGACCAAGAACAAAACACCCTCCCAACTTCCTTTTTCCAGTATCACTCTGCTTGCTGCTCATTGCAGAAACAGTGTGTATCCTTAAGACGCCTTAGCTAGCATATCTGAGTTCCCTTAACCTTATTACATACATATCCTTTCTGCTTCGCTATCAATGGAGGGAGAGCATAAAACAGCATGTAAGTATAATGATTTTCTGTTTTTATTCCAGTCTTTCATTTTTTCTAGTATAATATAGACATGTCAGTGAATAATGACAGGTATATTGAAATCCTAGATTTTGAAGTTATTTTCTGTAAAGCACTTTCCTATTTCCAACAAAGAGGGTTCTGCGTTGCTTTGCTTATGGTTTCTTCTTGACTGAAGAAGGAGACTTTGCAGAAGAAGCCTCCACATGTGCAAGCTTTTATACTCAGCATTCATTCCTATTTAACTGGACAGGAAAAGCACACAGAGTATATTTTCTACAATTTTTTCAAACCCCTTTACAAGAAATGATTACAAGAAGTATTTATATTGTTGTGAGAATAAGATGACCTTGATGGAAATATGCAAGAACTGTAATATAGGCCAGGGGTCCCCAATTCTCGATCCACGGGCCGCTACCTGTCTGCAACCTGTTGAGAACTGGTTCGTGCAAGTGAACAAATGGAGCAAAGCTCCATCTGTGCATGTGCAGGATCAGGTTGCGTGCGCATCCCCTTGCCACTGCTGCTGCCACCATTGCTAGTCCAGAAGGCTGGAAAGGTTGGGGATCACTAATCTATGTGGAAACATTTAAAAATAAATAAATCCAGAGCAATGAAATAGCATTTGGAAGTAGATCAGGCAGATGCCACCCTAATTCACTGGAGTATAAGACACGGGAGGAGTACAGCACAATCAGATTTGTAAGATTTTAATATTATAGCCAATCTCAATAAAAGGAGTTTTATCCTTCCTATGGAATTGATTTTTGGTTTGGTTTAAATAATGTTGCTGACAATTGTCTTCTTGGCAATGAACAAAATTCTTTCTATGCACATACAATATTTCTGCTCTACTTATATCAGTGATGACGAACTTTTTTGGCACCAAATGCCCAAACTGGAATGTGCATGCGCACATGCACCTGCGTGCGCCAGAGCACCACAAACCCGAAGACCAGGTGGCCGGCACGCAAGCATGCGCTGGCCAGCTGGTCTTTGGGTTTCTGGCACTCTGGCACACATGATCAGCTGGAAAAGACCAGCTGGCCAGAAACCAGAAGGGCAGCTGGCAACGGCACGCATGCCCATAGAGAGGGCTCTGCATGCCACCTCTGGCACACATGGTCTTATATGCTGTATCTGTGAATATAGGTAGTACTCAACTTACGACCACAACTGAGCCAAAAATTTATGTTGCTAAGTTTGTTAAGTGAGTTTTGCCCCATTTTATGACTTTTGTGTCACCTTTCTTAAGTGAATCACTGCAGTTGTTAAATTAGTAACATAGTTGTTAAGTGAATCTGTCTTCCCCATTGACTTTGCTTGTCAGAAGATCACCAAATATAAGCTCATGACCCCAGGACACTGCAACCATCATAAATATGAACCAACTGTCAAACATCCAAATGTAAATCATGAGGATGCTGCATGAGGATGCTGCAATGGTCATGTCACTTTTTCCAGTGCCATTGTAACTTTGAATAGTTATTAAATGAATTGTTGTAAGTCAAGAACTACCAGTACACTAGAAAACACAAAGAGGGTTGCATATGGTTTTCTTTGATCTAATATCTAAGGTGGTAGTTTAGAATGGAAAAATCATCAACATTCTGAGCACCTTGCCCAATTGCAGAAATTGCAGCTGCATAATTGCAAAAATAGAAATCCAATGGAGGGATTCTTTCTGGAGATTCTTCCTCCCACCTCCAGCTTAACTTTGGTATAATGTGGTCCATCTTGGAATTCTTTCTTGATTATGATTGGAGTTGCCAGTGCAAAATAACTAATCTACTGAAATAGGCCACGTACAGTGATACCTTGGTACTCATTGCTAATTTGTTCTGGGAGGTGTGATGAGTATCAAAAATGATGAGTACCAAACAAATTTGTCCCATAAGGCATAGCGTAGTGAAGCACAAGGCAGTCAACACTGACAAGTTCTAGTGTGTGCATTAAGTATCACACAAACGATGAATACTAGGGCAAAATTTTCACGTCAAAATAGATGTCAAAGAAAATGTGTTGAGTATCAAATTTGAATTTCAAAATAGTACCACTGTATATATTAAACATCACTATTTGAGAGAACTATTAGCCACTAGTGTTTAATATTGCAAAACAAATACCATTTAATAGACACTGCACAATTTTCTATTAATGTTAATAGTAAAAGTTGGTATGTGCTGCTCAAGAAAAAAAAACCCTACTTTCTGGCTCTTAGTCAATACAGTTTTGCTTTAGAATATCTGCAGCAACTACTCCTACAGAATATTCTCAGGCTTCGGTTTATGTTTATTAAAATGAAATTTGCTTCAATTTGTTAAGTTAATTTGGGGATATTCTGCAAGTCAAACTAGCTATTTGTTGTAGTAATTACCACAGGCTACTTTGCTGTTACCATCTTTAGCCTTTTTCAGTTTGTTACTTAAACCAACCACTCTGACTGCTGGAATGGAGACTTAGCTAAAGGCTCAGAGCTTACCTTTGATACACCTTCCTCCCCCAAAATATTATTTACAATGGGTGACCATTAGTACCTTTGAAGTCTCTGTATATAGAAAAAAGTTGGCATTGCTTGTGTTACATGAATTGAAAATTTTGTTTTGAAATATAGTTCGCTTCTACTGATTCGGTTGTTTTAGTTGTTTCAAAGAATCATCAGTACATCAGTACAGCAACTGTGACATTTCTATGTTTAATGGAGATATCATATCCATATTCAGCAGTAATATATAGTACTAGCAAGGTACATAGGACCATGATCTCCACATAGATAAACAAAGGTGGATGGGAAAGAATGGTGGTATCAAGTCTGAGATAAAATGTTTCAAATCACAAATTCAAGTTACTATATTTTATATTAAATTTATATTAGTCATGTCTTGCTGACTTAGTCAACAACCTTATGTTATGTAATATTGTAAGGCAGTTGGATTAGGGACTGTAGTATGTTTATTTATGTGACACAGCCACACTTCCATACACCCAAATATTTTTATTCATACTGCTTAACATACACACACTTGCATGCACCACATTCACTTACACATGTTCTATTTTAAAAAAATATTTTAAAAAACAATATAAAAGCAACTAGTGCTGTGTGTGGTAAATTCATATAGCACTTTTGAATCAAATATAAGACATAAATAAAAAAAGAGAAGAGGAAAAAATAATGATTGAAAAACAATTTAAATATAGAAGAATTTTTACAATTGGCATTTCATGTTAAATAATATAAATAAATTCATTACATCCATTCACATACCAATTTGTAAAAAAGCACAATAAATTATTATTTTTTCAGTGCTATGTTGCTTTTTTCTTTTTGTATGTTTTCATTTGTATGTCTGTTTTTTCAGTTGCCAGCGTACTTTCATTGATTTCCTTTCTATCACAACAGCTACTTAAAGGGAAAATTACTATATATTCAATTAATTTGAATAGGTCTTGTTGACAGCCTACATGCCACTATTTCCCATGTGTTCCGATGAACCCCTGATTTGGGTTTTAGCACTTACATTTAGCTACTGTAAATATATACTTTAATTTATGGCTTAGGTGATTGTTCAGGAACACAGAGAAGGGTCTTACCAGTGATCAAAATCTGGTAATAAACTGAGACTTTAGCATTCAATTTAATCCAATTTAGCTGATAAGATTTTCAGAAAAACCGAATAATTGAGTAGTAACTAGATCCAAGTCCTTGAAAGTAGCCTGCTTCCAAATTAGTCTCTAGAACTATAAGATAATATAATTTGCACCGGCTTCACATTTACAAACAGACAAAGTAGTGTGGAGGACATGAAGATGTAACAAAAACAGAAATATAGGAAAGTGCAGGCCCATGGGAAAAAGCTGAAATATACACATCAGTTTAATTTTTCAACTTTCTGCTTGCCAAAATTTACAACCACTCTCACATGTTAATACAATTCTAATCATGATATAGTAAAGAACTGAAACCCAATTTTTCTCATGCTTTTATTTAAAACTATCTATCTTACTTACACATGCTATGTAACTTAGACTTCTGAGTGCATCCTATCAACTTCAAAGATTCTTCCATTGATTAGTCTTTCTTGCCTGACAATGTGATGATTGTTGTTAGGTGAAAACTCAAGCACAGGAGAAAATCACTTCACTGTCACAACTCCATGTAGGTATCTATGTATGTATGCATGTAGGTATATACAGTGTATGTGTTTGTGTGCATGTGTGTATATAATGCCAAAATCTAGTGACAAGGAATTTCAGGAAATGCTGAAATAAGAATAGAATCTGAACATAGTATGAAATGAAATTTATTCTTAATTATTAAAAGAATAAATTTTGAAACTTGGAGCTTTGTTTTTGTTTTTACTTTGTACTGCCTTTTCTCAACACAAAAGTGCATTTTCACTTGCAAACCTACATTATTTGTCTTATGGTATGGTTTAAGCCAAAACAGATAAAACTTACTGTTTTATAGCACAATCCAGAGAAGAATGCTCTATGAAATTTTGTGCCTTTGTGGATCTGTTATTCAGAAATCTATGCAATTATATATGCAGCTACTCATCTAAATGTATATAACATAATGTTTATGTGCATTGCATTGCTTTTGATGGGAATATTCTGAAATACCTGCCTTGATATGTGCATTTCTAGTGACATTCTCTTAACTAATAGTATAGAATTGTATTTCTTTACAATTAGAGATATTTTCTAGAAACCAGACAGGTGTAGGTTGTTCCTATGATGCACTGAGAAATGGCAATCTTATATCACTTGATGGCCTGAAGATATGAAACTACAACTCTTTTACATCATGGATAATTGCCTCTAATTCAGTCAGTTTATTTATTTGTATTGTGATAACTCCATTACTAATCTAAAATGACTGTGTTGAATCAGGAAATCTCAAAGCTGTAGGCTTCACTCATGTAAACAGGGCTTTTATAACAAGATAGGTTAAACAAATAGTCAGATTTCTTCCCCCTAAAAATCATTGCCTCAGAAAACAAATTCTTAAAATAATGCATTCCATCCACAGCAATGTTAAAAGCTGGTGACGGAAGCAAGTATTTAAGTGCAAAGGTTTTAGATTGTAATTTTTATAAAAATTCAATATTTAATATATATTTGTGGCTCCAATGAAATTTGTAATGAAATTCCATTGGAAATTAAAGCAGCTTGATTTCTCTGTACTCAAAATATAGTGGAAGGCACTGGTAACAAAGATACCATCTCTGTTTTCTATATTTTAATATTTCAGCCAAATACTATATATTAAATGTCAATTAATTTCTCTTGATTCAGATGAGGTATTTATATTACTTTTCTAAACTGGAAATTAATTTCTCTATAGTTGGTAAAAAATAGTTTTCTTTCTGAAAATAATCTTATGAGAGTAAGCTACAGCTCCCAAAACTAAATATGGCTTTATTTTCTTTTGATCTTTCCAGTGCAATCCTATAGATGTTCAATCTGAAAATTCTCATTTTGTTTATTACTCCCTAATAAGTATATTTAGGATTTCAGCTTTACAATTAAAACTTTTGTCTATAAGTAATTCAATTACTTCTAAATTCAATAAAGTTTACTCCCCAAAGTAGGTAGAAACTAAAGCCTTAATCTAAAAAAATATGTAATGACTTAAAAAATAAATACATCTATGATTTGAAAACAACAAAAATATTACATGGATTCTCATTTATGCATTTATAGGTAATTTTTGAAGTGCTCCTGAATGAACACCCCATTCATTTCACTGAAGGAGCTGATATACATGTGCCAAAAGTTATGTATCCTCCTTGAAATTATGGGGCAGTTTGTGCACATAAGATATGTACCCAATCTGAGCATGTGCAAATCTCTGAATTGGGGTGCTTGGTAACATTCAGCCAAACATCAAAAGAACTAGACAAAAAATTGCTTCATGAAAAAACCCCAATGTTTTTGTTTTAACCACTGTAAAATTCTTCCCTACAGGCCAAATTCATGGCACGCTGTTAAATTTCCAGTAGGAACCACTTCAAAACTAATAGGGAAAACAGAGGTGAACAGATTTCATAAATCTGAGCTGGAAGACACTTATGACATGACCCAGTGTCTCACCAAAATTTCCCCTTTCCATATATTGGGGATGAGTAACCCACATGTAATTTCAGACTGTTTTCAAAATCTCTGTGTCAACAGTTAGTACAGATCTCTAACAAGAGTCATCTGCCTCTCCCATAGCAACTGCGAGATGAAAAAGGAGAGGGAACTGAGGAGGGAAAGAAGTGGCAGAAACGGAAAGAGGTAGTAAAAATAGAGATGAAAAGGAAGTAGCAGAAAGGGAGACAGCAGAAAGCTAATGCCCCAAGAACTTTAGACTGTAGCTTCATCCAGGTCTGGATTTAGTTGTATCCTAGACATGTGGCAGTTGGGGGAGGGGAGGTTTCCCATTTTATTATGCGTGCTGTTCCCACGTAATGAATTCCTTCTATCTCTATTTGTGGCACATCTTTCATTAGTTTGATAATTTCTGAGGCACAGTATTCTAAATTGGCGGTTTCCAACCTTTCTGGCTTGGAACCGGTGGGGGAGGGGATGGTTCCACATAAGCAGCAGGCACGCTTCCGTGGACTGGTTGTGAATGGGACACAGCCCAGAGGTTAGGGACTCTTCTACGTGGATAAAATAAAATACATTTCTTTTTCAAATTTTAAAGCATCATACTGGCAGCTTTTTTCCCCTTTTCTACTGCTGCAGACTGTGCCTATAAAAATTCCTCATCAGAAAGGCATTAATATAGAATAAATTCTATTGTCAGGAAATTTTTAGAATAGAAATGTATTTCCTGTTGTCAGAAAGATATTACTTTTTTTCTTTAAAGCAGCAACCTCTTAATTCTCCAGTAAAATACTAACAGCCACTTTTTTTAAAAAAAGAAAGGCATATGAGTCAACAGTGGCTGCAGACCTACTAGTACTTTGGTCAGTCACTTGTGTTAAACATAAAGGCTGCTGTTTGTTGTAAGAAAATCAAGTGATATAAAGTGACATACCAAAGCAAAGATATTTACAAATAGTATAAAAGAAGCTATTGTAGAATCATGGGTAATTTTGACAAGTTGTCTAAAGACATCCTATGTTAGAGGTAGGTGAGAAAAGGGAGATGATTCTGTAACTGGATATCCCAATATAACTTCTCCACTGGTTTATCCTCTTATTTGCAGATACAAAGGGCTCGTAACAGCTAACACTTAGTGCTTTTGACATATTAAGATCACCTCATAGGACCAGCTCGTATCTCCTTTTGGTCCAAATAGGCATGTCCTGCCAAGAACAATTGCCAAGAATATGAGAGAATATTGATGCATTGTCTTCCTTTTGTTTCTGGGTAGATCTTATGTCAATATGCCAAATAAGATTCAAGAAGACTCCTTCTGAAGAAGTCTGCAACCACAGGTTAACATTTTTTAAATAAACATTGTTTGAATGCTGAAGGTCTTTGAGACAGAAGACAGCCTTTAGCTAATTTTCCATTCCCATCTTTACACTGGACAGTTCTTGTATGCCACCCTGTATCACATGTTCGAGAACAAGAAAGCCATGGTCCGGTTATCCACTGGGGTTCAGCAAGTGACGGGCTAATTTTGTTACTACTGTTGTTGTTAGTGACAGAATTTGTCATTTGGGTTTGCTTCTTTGGCACATAGAAACTATAGCGTACATCCACTGGTGTAGTTGGATCGGTTGCAAGAATCTGTACTATCAAGATCTCCTTGGTGCCTGTATGTCCCATGGCATGCAAGAAATCGTCTTTGTGACTCCAGCCACTGTAGTTCATAACTGTTCCATTGAGGTCAATGATGGTCTCTGAAGTTGAGATCATGTATTTTCCATTGACAAGATATTCACCATTTTTCTTTTTCAAAGCCAAGTAAGCAGTGAATCTACTTTGGTCTTTCATTTTGAACTGTCGTATTTTGAAGTGTGTTGCTCCTTCTGGTATTTTAACAATATCTGTATAACCCTTACTGAAACAAAGAAAAAATAAGTCAGTCAAGCAGAACAAAGACCTTACATTTGTTCCCCAAAATGCAAAAGGTCTTCACTCTCAGATTCCTTCAAAAGGTTTAAATATGGCCTTCACTATCAAAAAGCTACTTTAATAGGTACACAATAATAGGTACTTTAATAGCACACAATAGATTTAAGCTTAATCTTGATTGCAGAAAATATGACTTCAGAAACAGAGTTGTTAATGCCTGGAACGCACTACCAGACTCTGTGGTCTCTTCCCAAAATCCCCAAAGCTTTGACCAAAAACTATCTATTATTGACCTCACCCCATTCCTAAGAGGTCATAAGGGGCATGCATAAGAGCACCAGTGTGCCTACCGTTCCCGTCCTAATGTTCCCTTTGATTGTATACAATTTCATATAATTATTACATACTTATGGTTATATATATATGCTTATATATCATATAGTTATTTCATGTAATGCTTATATATAATGTTGTGACAAATAAAAAAAATAAAGTATAGTATTCTTGGATCTAAAAAAAGAAGAAGCTTTCACTAAACTCCCCACTTAAAGCAACTACAAATGTCCCTTGGACTAGTAATTGGCTACAGAACAGAAAGAAGAAATAAACAGATGGTGTTCACATTGGAGAAACATACAAAATGGAACAACATCAGGTTTGGGGTCTGAGATCACTGTTTTTCAATTTTGTTTATAAATGACTGAGTGACATATAATAGAAAGATAGCCAAATTTGTTGGCCTGAATAATAAATTCAAGAAAGATACTGTATTGCAAAGTCTTAAAAAGGATAATTACATGCAAGGATATAGTTCACTATCAATAAATGGAAGTGGAATAAAAAAATGCCTTGCATATATATTAACGAATACTTTTGCATGAATCTCATGCTAAGTTGACTTTGTATATAAATATACAGATAGGATGAGACTATTGCCTTACACAATGTAAGCCGCCCTGAGTCTTCGGAGAAGGGCGGGATATAAATGTAAATAATTAAAAAAAAAGAATCATTAGGAAATGATTAAAAAAAATAGAGCTGTCAATGTAGTCATTGTCTTATCTAAATTTATGGTGGGACTGTAGTTGGGGTAGTTTGGTCACCATACCTTAAAAAGAAAGAAAGATAACTAGGATGATTAAGGGTTAAATCAGTTCTCTAGTAGGAACTAGGCTATCATATATGGGCTTTTTATTAAAAAAATGATACAAATATGCCTAGCATTGAAATTGTCACTCAAATTCACTAAAACCAAATATGGAATGCTTCTAGATTTTTAAAGTAAGCAGTCTATCAAATGGGACAGGTATCAATTTACCTTTTATAACATAGGGACAAATGTGACTAAAGTCTTGATTTCTGCCTCTTGAATGAGACAGAATATCTTAAATAGTAGCTGCAGACATGGATAAGAGTTTAAACTCTCCCTTCCTTCTCAGGTTTACCTAATTGACCACTACATGTTACAGAATGGTTCTTTGTCCTGATACAGCTAGAATCTTATTAAATTCTTAAGTTCTCAGTAAGTAAATACAGAGGCAACAGATCTGTCTCTTGATGAGTTTCACTGCATATCTGAGTGTACCCTACATACATATTTTTAAAACTTCAATAGCCAGGTATGGGGCCATTGAAATAGAGGATACAATATTCTTTACCATATGTTTGTTATATAAAATACATTTTTGCTGAATTCCGCATAAATGCTATTTCCTATGACAATAAGGAATTTGGATGAAAATGACTTACTGTATTGTTTATTTTTTACTTACCTCTTTTTATTAAAGTGCCCTATAATTTTTGTGCAACTGGAATTGTCTCCACCACAAATTCCACACTTATCATACTGAAGCTTTGAACCAATAATGCCATCACATCCAGTCCGTACACATTTTCCACGGACACATACTGAATTGCTGTATGGCCTACATTCTGTTCCATCAGTCACCTGTTCGATAACATAACTATGTTTAAATTGAAATTTCTTTTCATTTTTAGTTGCTCATAGCCACACAAGCAATAAACATTATGGATAAATATAGAACATTGTTAATACACCTATTAATAGTTTACATCTAATAATAATATAGTAATAAAATATGCAATTTTATATTAGACTATCTTTCTCCAACTGTTTAAAGAAAAGCCAGCCAGGGCTACTACATGCTGAGCTTTAAAAGAAAAATCATATGCTTACACTGATTTTACTAGTGAACATTCTATACATAAAACTTCAGAAATGTAAATATTCAATAAGCAAGCAGAGTAGCTATTTTACCTTTTGAGAGAAAACTACATAGTAGCCAGTTCCTTTAGCTCGGCAGGTAAGCTTGCAAACATCTCCTGGGAGCACTCCTGCATATTTTGGGACCCATTCTACAAACGTTTTGACACCTTTTGCATCTGATTGGTAACCATTTCTTGCTTCACATTGTTCTTGGCGAAAAGCTTTAGCTGAAGAAGAACAACTCATTCATTATTATTCATACCTATGGGACAGTGTCTCACAAGTTAATGTAAATATCAAGGGTGTTGTTTCTAATACCTCAGTACTGGAAGACTCAGGTTCTATTTCAGGACAAAGCAGTTAAAAGCCAAATACTCTTACTTAATCAAAAAATATTTTCATGCCCATCACTGATGAAGTTAGTGCAAATCCTCAATCAACCATTCATCACCTTCAATCATCCAATGATCAACCACTCATTGCTCAACCAACCTGCATTCCACCACCTGTTACAAAAACCCCTCAATCAACCACAAATCAAAACTAGGTATGCACGCCCCTTACCTCTCCTACACTAAATACTACAGGTCTCAAATGTAAATTAATAAATGCAAGAAGTATTGTAAACAAATTACCTGAATTTATCCTCTTATTAAACAATGGTACATTTGACATCATATTTGTTTGTGAAACATGGCTAAACTCATCCTTCAATGACTCTATTATTTCTAACAAAGAATACCAAGTCCTTCGATCAGATCGTGAACACCGCAGAGGTGGTGGTGTAGCTATTTTTTTACAAAAAAACACTGAACTTAAAAAATATTCAAGTTCCACATAAACTCTCTACCTGAAACTATTGTTTGTGACCTGTGAACACCACACTTAGATTCATACTATGCTACAGAGCCCCTGACTACGACATCACTCATGCAAATATGTTAACCTCACTACTAACATGGGCTACCTCTTGCCCATATCCTCTCATCTTTCTGGGAGACCTTAATCTACCTTCTATAAACTGGATAACAAATGAATGTACAACTGAACCAATCCATACTACACTATACAACGCAGTTACAAACCTAGGTCTTGAACAACTAGTAACTAACAATACTAGACTCATGAACTGCCTTGATCTCATCTTTTGTAATAATGCAAACTCAATTTATGGACTACAAGTAAAAGAACCCTTTTCCAACAGTGACCACTGCATGATAGACTTTTATCTAAACATACGCCCTCGCATAAATCATCACAACAATAGTACTCCAAACGACAATTTTAAAAAAGCCAACTATGACCTTATAAACAATGATCTCTCATTTCTTGACAGGCAAAATCTATTCTCAACCTGTATCACTGTAGAAGACTACTATAAAGTATTCCTACTTGAAATCAATAAAATCATCAAACTATACGTACCACAAATCAACACCAAAATCAAAAAGAAAAGCAAATTACCCATATCAATAAAAAAACTGCAATCCAAAAAAAAATCCCTCTGAAAAAAAACAAAAAGGGTTATGTAGCAAACTTCAAAACCGCTACAAGAATATTTGCAACCAAATAAAAACAGAATGTAACACTTACCACACCAAACAAGAAGACCTTCTACGCACTAATTCCAATCGTGCTTTCTATAATTTTGTAAACAATAAACTTAAAGAAACAAGATCCATCCCACCACTAAAAGAACCTAACGGCAAAGAATGTACGGACGAAACATTCTTCGGCTCAGTCTTTGTAAACAGTGATGGCTCATATCCAACATTCCCCAATCGTACAAATAATATTAACAACGACTTAACTCATATAAACTTCACAGAAGAAAACAACGACCTAACACATATAGACTTCACTGAAGATAATGTTGAAAAAGCCCTTCGCAACCTGAAACCATCTTTATCTATTGGACCAGATGGACTATGTGCATACTTTTTAAAAAAACTTTCAATTAATATAGCTGAACCCTTAAGCATAATCTTTAATAAAGCCTTCAAAACTAGTTCCCTTCCAAAACTCTGGTCTCTAGCCACAGTCATCCCTATCTTCAGAAAAGGAGATCCAAGCCTAGTTGAAAATTACAGACTTATCTCTCTATGCTGTGTCTCATGCAAAGTAATGGAATCTATCATAAACCAATCCATTACACTCCACCTTGAAACAAACAACCTTCTCTCTAATAAACAATTTGGTTTCAGAAAAAAATTGTCTTGTAACTTACAACTTCTTCATTGCAAAAACATATGGACTACCAACCTTGATCAAGGTAAAGCAATAGATGCAGTCTACATAGACTTCTGCAAAGCTTTTGATTCAGTAGTACATGATAAACTACTGCTCAAACTAAAATCCTACAGCATTTCGGGACCTCTTCACAATTGGATAAATGCCTTCCTGTCAAACAGACAACAAGTGGTCAAAATTGGTAACGCTATATCAAATCCTGTTCCTGTCAAAAGTGACGTTCCTCAAGGTAGTGTTCTTGGTCCAACACTCTTCATACTATAAATAAATGATCTCTGTGACCTCATCTCAAGTTATTGTGTTCTCTTTGCTGACGATGTCAAACTATTTAATACCACTAACAATACTTCTACCCTTCAAGAAGACCTCGACTTAGTTTCCGATTGGTCTAAAACTTGGCAACTCCAAATCTCTACCAGCAAATGCTCAGTCTTACATATTGGAAAAAAGAATCCTATCAACAAGTACAAACTTGATGATCATTACCTTACTGACGACCCTCACCCTGTCAAAGATCTTGGAGTTCTCATATCAAATGACCTAAATGCCAAAGTCCACTGCAACTACATAGCAAAAAAGGCTCTAAAAGTAGTTAACCTAATTTTACGCAGCTTCTTTTCCAAAAACTCTACACTACTAACTAGAGCATACAAAACATTTGCCAGACCTATTCTTGAATACTGCTCATCAGTCTGGAACCCACATCACATCTCTGACATAAATACAATAGAACGCGTCCAGAAATATTTTACTAGAAGAGTTCTTCACTCCTCCGAAAACAACAAAATACCTTATGCCACCAGGCTTGAAATCCTGGGATTAGAAAACTTACAACTACGTCGACTTTGACATGACCTGTGTTTAACACACAAAATCATCTATTGCAATATCCTTCCTGTAAATGACTACTTCAGCTTCAATCGCAATATTACAAGAGCAAAAAATAGATTCAAGCTTAATGTCAAGCCCCTTCAAACTTGATTGCAGAAAATATGACTTCTGCAACAGAGTTGTTAATGCTTGGAACTCATTACCTGACTCCATAGTCTCTCCAAAATCTTCAACCAAAAACTGTCTACTATTGACCTCACCCCATTCCTAAGAGGACTATAAAGGGCGTGCATAAGAGCACAAAAGTGCCAACGTTCCTGTCCTATTGTTCTCTTTATTATATCTAATTAATAAAGCTATGTATATCCTTTACTTATATTTACTTATATTATATAATATTTTACTTATATTTACTTATATTCCATGATATGTTTTTCTTTTTTACTATGACAATAAGGAATTTGGATGAAAATGACTTACTGTATTGTTTATTTTTACTTACCTCTTTTATTAAAGTGCCCTATAATTTTGTGCAACTGGAATTGTCTCCACCACAAATTCCACACTTATCATACTGAAGCTTTGAACCAATAATGCCATCACATCCAGTCCGTACACATTTTCCACGGACACATACTGAATTGCTGTATGGCCTACATTCTGTTCCATCAGTCACCTGTTCGATAACATAACTATGTTTAAATTGAAATTTCTTTTCATTTTTAGTTGCTCATAGCCACACAAGCAATAAACATTATGGATAAATATAGAACATTGTTAATACACCTATTAATAGTTTACATCTAATAATAATATAGTAATAAAATATGCAATTTTATATTAGACTATCTTTCTCCAACTGTTTAAAGAAAAGCCAGCCAGGGATACTACATGCTGAGCTTTAAAAGAAAAATCATATGCTTACACTGATTTTACTAGTGAACATTCTATACATAAAACTTCAGAAATGTAAATATTCAATAAGCAAGCAGAGTAGCTATTTTACCTTTTGAGAGAAAACTACATAGTAGCCAGTTCCTTTAGCTCGGCAGGTAAGCTTGCAAACATCTCCTGGGAGCACTCCTGCATATTTTGGGACCCATTCTACAAACGTTTTGACACCTTTTGCATCTGATTGGTAACCATTTCTTGCTTCACATTGTTCTTGGCGAAAAGCTTTAGCTGAAGAAGAACAACTCATTCATTATTATTCATACCTATGGGACAGTGTCTCACAAGTTAATGTAAATATCAAGGGTGTTGTTTCTAATACCTCAGTACTGGAAGACTCAGGTTCTATTTCAGGACAAAGCAATTAAAAGCCAAATACTCTTACTTAATCAAAAAATATTTTCATGCCCATCACTAATGAAGTTAGTGCAAATCCTCAATCAACCATTCATCACCTCCAATCATCCAATGATCAACCATTCATTGCTCAACCAACCTGCATTCCACCACCTGTTACAAAAACCCCTCAATCAACCACAAATCAAAACTAGGTATGCACGCCCCTTACCTCTCCTACACTAAATACTACAGGTCTCAAATGTAAATTAATAAATGCAAGAAGTATTGTAAACAAATTACCTGAATTTATCCTCTTATTAAACAATGGTACATTTGACATCATATTTGTTTGTGAAACATGGCTAAACTCATCCTTCAATGACTCTATTATTTCTAACAAAGAATACCAAGTCCTTCGATCAGATCGTGAACACCGCAGAGGTGGTGGTGTAGCTATTTTTTTACAAAAAAACACTGAACTTAAAAAATATTCAAGTTCCACATAAACTCTCTCTACCTGAAACTATTGTTTGTGACCTGTGAACACCACACTTAGATTCATACTATGCTACAGAGCCCCTGACTACGACATCACTCATGCAAATATGTTAACCTCACTACTAACATGGGCTACCTCTTGCCCATATCCTCTCATCTTTCTGGGAGACCTAAATCTACCTCCTATAAACTGGATAACAAATGAATGTACAACTGAACCAATCCATTACACTCCACCTTGAAACAAACAACCTTCTCTCTAATAAACAATTTGGTTTCAGAAAAAATTGTCTTGTAACTTACAACTTCTTCATTGCAAAACATATGACTACCAACCTTGAGCAAGGTAAAGCAATAGATGCAATCTACATAGACTTCTGCAAAGCTTTTGATTCAGTAGTACATGATAAACTACTCCTCAAACTAAAATCCTACGGCATTTTGGGACCTCTTCACAATTGGATAAACGCCTTCCTATCAAACAGACAACAAGTGGTCAAAATTGGCAACGCTATATCAAATCCTGTTCCTGTCAAAGGTGGCGTTCCCCAAGGTAGTGTTCTTGGTCCAACACTCTTCATACTATACATAAATGATCTCTGTGACCTCATCTCAAGTTATTGTGTTCTCTTTGCTGACGATGTCGAACTATTTAATACCACTAACAAGTTATTGTGTTCTCTTTGCTGATGATGTCAAACTATTTAATACCACTAACAATACTTCTACCCTTCAAGAAGACCTCGACTTAGTTTCCGATTGGTCTAAAACTTGGCAACTCCAAATCTCTACCAGCAAATGCTCAGTCTTACATATTGGAAAAAAGAATCCTATCAACAAGTACAAACTCGATGGTCATTACCTTACTGACGACCCTCACCCTGTCAAAGATCTTGGAGTTCTCATATCAAATGATCTAAATGCCAAAGCCCACTGCAACTACATAGCAAAAAAAGCACTAAAAGTAGTAAACCTAATTTTACGCAGTTTCTTTTCCAAAACTCTACACTACTAACTAGAGCATACAAAACATTTGCCAGACCTATTCTTGAATACTGCTCATCAGTCTGGAACCCACACATCTCTGACATAAATACAATAGAACGCGTCCAGAAATATTTTACTAGAAGAGTTCTTCACTCCTCCGAAAACAACAAAATACCTTATGCCACCAGGCTTGAAATCCTGGGATTAGAAAACTTACAACTACGTCGACTTCGACATGACCTGTGTTTAACACACAAAATCATCTATTGCAATATCCTTCCTGTAAATGACTACTTCAGCTTCAATCGCAATATTACAAGAGCAAAAAATAGATTCAAGCTTAATGTCAACCGCTTCAAACATGATTGCAGAAAATATGACTTCTGCAACAGAGTTGTTAATGCTTGGAACTCATTACCTGACTCCATAGTCTCTACAAAAAATCTCAAAATCTTCAACCAAAAACTGTCTATTATTGACCTCTCCCCATTCCTGAGAGGACTATAAGGGACGTGCATAAGAGCACAAAAGTGCCTACCGTTCCTGTCCTATTGTTCTCTTTATTATATATAATTAATATAGCTATGCATATCCTTTACTTATATTTACTTATATTATATAATTTTTACTTATATTTACTTATATTCCATGATATGTTTTTCTTTTTTACTATGACAATATTTATGTATACTGTTGTGACAAATTTTTAAAAAAGTTCCACAGGATCATATTATGATGAGTTGTGTACCATTCACTATAGTAATGAACTGCCTTGACCTCATCTCAAGTTATTGTGTTCTCTTTGCTGAAGATGTCAAACTATTTAATACCACTAACAATACTTCTACTCTTCAAGAAGACCTCGACTTAGTTTCCGATTGGTCTAAAACTTGGCAACTCCAAATCTCTACAGCAAATGCTCAGTCTTACATATTGGAAAAAAGAATCCTATCAACAAGTACAAACTTGATGGTCATTATCTTACTGACGACCCTCACCCTGTCAAAGATCTTGGAGTTCTCATATCAAATGACCTAAATGCCAAAGCCCACTGCAACTACATAGCAAAAAAGGCTCTAAAAGTAGTTAACCTAATTTTACGCAGCTTCTTTTGCAAAAACTCTACACTACTAACTAGAGTATACAAAACATTTGCCAGATCTATTCTTGAATACTGCTCATCAGTATGGAACCCACATCACATCTCTGACATAAATACAATAGAACGCGTCCAGAAATATTTTACTAGAAGAGTTCTTCACTCCTCTGAAAACAACAAAATACCTTATGCCACCAGGCTTGAAATCCTGGGATTAGAAAACTTACAACTACGTCGACTTTGACATGACCTGTGTTTAACACACAAAATCATCTATTGCAATATCCTTCCTGTAAATGACTACTTCAGCTTCAATCGCAATATTACAAAAGCAAAAAATAGATTCAAGCTTAATGTCAACCGCTTCAAACTTGATTGCAGAAAATATGACTTCTGCAACAGAGTTGTTAATGCTTGGAACTCATTACCTGACTCCATAGTCTCTACAAAAAATCCCCAAATCTTCAACCAAAAACTGTCTACTATTGACCTCTCCCCATTCCTAAGAGGACTATAAGGGGCGTGCATAAGAGCACAAAAGTGCCTACCGTTCCTTTCCTATTGTTCTCTTTATTATATCTAATTAATATGGCTATGCATATCCTTTACTTATATTTACTTATATTATATAATATTTACTTATATTTACTTATATTCCATGATATGTTTTTCTTTTTTTACTATGACAATATTTATGTATACTGTTGTGACAAAAATTTTTTAAAAAAAAGTTCCACAGGATCATATTATGATGAGTTGTGTACCATTCACTATAGTAATGCAAGCCACCTACAGTGTGTAAGCCACATGTTGAGTTTGACATAAGATGGTGGCTATATACATGTAATAAACAAATAAATAAACAGACCAACATCAGAGGCCTTCTATGCAGGCCATACAGATGGCCAAGCTGTTGTGACTGCAGTAATATTTCCACTCTATTACTAATTTCAACTTCCTTTCACAGGCTACAGAAAATGTAACAAAAGAACAGCACATGATAGTCACCTTTTCAGCTTGTAGCTACCAGATCTGTAATTGTGATGAGATTACCCATGTATTGGCAAAGACAATCCTTCTGTTTTTTTTTAACAATCACAACTATGCTTCCTACAACCTGACCAATACTGTATGATATCTGGAGAGATTGGATTTATGTACACAGATGTGGAATGGAACTTTGTGTCTTCCCAGGATATTCATCAAGTGGAGTTTGCTGCAAATAATTTAGATTTACATAAATCTGAGCCCAGAATTTTCTCAAAATTCCCATCTGAACTTAATTCACAGTCCTTCCTTCCCAAGAAGTCAATATGACATCTCAATTTCATTTCTTTTTCTTTTTAGCCATAGAGTAAGATTAGAAGAGGAACTATTAATTTTATTATTATTGTTAAACATTTGGAATACAGATATGCAAAAATGGACCAGTAGATTCTGGTTTTGCTTTTACGCACGTTTTTGGCTATAGTCTAACCTAGCCTTTGTATTGCTTGGGTTGCTATTTTTGGTTATAGAAATCTTACCATTGGCAGGACAGGGCATGATGTTACAGGACCGATAAACAGCCCGTTTTCCTGTACAATATCGACCATTGTTTCTAGGTGCTGGGTTATTGCAATGCCGATAGGCAAACTGGACACCTCCACCGCATGAACGAGAGCAATGTCCCCATGGTCCCCAGGATCCCCAGTTGCCATGGTTTGAAGCCTAAAACATAAATTTCATCATATTATAGAATACCAATTGATGGTAACTGAGAAAAAGTCAAATATAAGACATCTATACTTAGGCTCCTATTTTATAATTCTATCCACTTAGTTGTTTTTTTATTATGATTATTTTGATATTTTAACTTTCCTTGAATAAACTAAATATTGTTATTGAAAATGTAGTCTTTAAAATAAAGGTACATGACATTGGTCAGTCACTGATCTTAACAATGTTCCAGGCTGTTGCATTATATGATACCCCCCAGATGTGCAGAAATTTGGAGAAACTATAATAAATTAATGCATGAACAATGTTCAGCCAGTCATTTAATGAATGATCATGTTAGCCTATAAGGAAATTCTTCAGTATTTCAGTAAATTTGTTACACTAAAGATGGAAGCCCTAATCAGATATTTGGAATACTACGCCATATGGCATCAAAAGACATGCTGTATGGTTGATAAGATAAAATTTTCAATAAAATGAGCAAAAGACAACTCTGACGTCAATTGTACCCCAATAAGGGAATGTGGGAATCCTTGATTAACACTTCACTCTTCTAAGGGATTATTCCATTTGAAACATCAATTAAATGTGATTAATGTGATCAAACTAAATGTGCCTAATGTGATTAAAACTTCACCTAGTTTAGTAATTAAAATAACAACATACCGAATAATATTTTTTCTTTGTCTTATCAACACATTTCCCTTGTAGGCAGATCCTTCCTTTTCCACATGGTGTCCCCTCCACAGCAGGAAGCTTCTTGGTCAAGCACACCATTTGACCTTGGCGAACGACTGCACACCACAGACGAGAGCACACATCCATTCCAGGACATACTGTGTATTCAGGTCCAAATGCCAGCTTGCATTGGCGAATGGCATCATATGTTTGTCCTGGAAGTTCCTCAGGACCTAAGATATGTTTTCGTGGTTGATCCAGTAAACAGTTACCTGAAACAACAACCTCATTTATAATTTGTTTCCTTTCTAAGATACTTGTAATACTTCTAAGCTTTCCAATATAATAACATTTTCAAAATTTTCTTTCAACTCCATTTACTACTCATATTTGTGCAAATCTGGCAATTTATCATTACATCCTATTTGTATATTGTAAAACCTCTTCCTTTCTAATGTAGCTAATCTCATAGATTGCCAGTCATGACTGATTTATTTTAGCATAGTTCCACAAAAAACATGTGCTATACATTACACATAGATGCACACCTTTGCTTTGAATTAAATTTCAGTTTACAATTGATAGTATGAATGACAAAATGGGTCATAGAACTTTACTTTTCATGTGTGTTTGCTTCCATTTACCCAAAGTGACTTTGCGAGTGGGATCTTTCATATTAATCAATTGAATTTATAAACATTTTAAAAAAATAACCAAAACTGCCATTTGAGAATTGCTAAGGCAATACCACTTCTGTAAAGGTAAAGCTTTGAAAGGAAAGCCAGAATAAGCATGACTTAAAACTGTAGCCAACAAAATCATTTAAGAATAGAAGAAGCAGGTGAGAATCTTCTATTCGAAAACCAAACAAAATTGGTACAGGAAATAGAATATTGATGGATAAACATGCTTAAATGCAAGATGAATCACAAAACTGAACAGCAAATATTGACATCTTTAATAAATGGAAAAAGTTATCATCTATGATGACAGACTTTGACTTAACAGATACTTTCTTGAAAATAGCTTGTAAACTTCTCTTGGGATTTCTGCTCTAGATAATAACTGCTATTTGGAGTTCAAATGCACCTTCTCTTTTCAACTTTTCCCATTCTTTTTGTGAAGCTTGGGACATGGCTACACAACAGTGGGATGGGTTTGTTTTATTATTGGAGAGGGAAAGACCTTAGTTTTTGTAACTAGTTAGTGTTCTTTTGTTCTTCATGGTTCCCCAAGCAGAGGGTTTTTTGTTTTTCTTATGTACAATACTACTAGGACCAAACATGCACAGGATTTACAACATGAAAATCATGAATAGAGGGAATTATTCCTGCCTCTCACGTATAATTTGCACTTATACCAGTACAGAGGTATTTGACTAATCTGAAAGATTGTCTGCTTTATTTATAGCTCTTGTAAGAGAAAATAGGTTGCAAAATTCTTACTGTGTGGCTGCTTGGGATTTAATGAATCTTTATTTCTCTTCAGTTAAAACAATTTATCATAATCTGTCTTCTTTCCATTTGATCATGGATGAAAGCTTTAAATAATAAGTCTGATGCTTTAGAAGTATAATGAGAATAGACATATGGACTCATCTTTAAAAGTTTCTTTTTCAATAAATCAATTACATTTCCTTGAAGAACTAACCCATCATGTTTCAATGAGACCTATATCACTATAATTATGTCATTTTATCAAATCTCCACACAAAATTTACAACCAATGACATTTGTAGCCATATTTGGGCCCATGGGACAAATCCACAGTCAATATTATTCTTCATGCAAACATTTTTTTACATATTCATAAAAAGGCCACAAAAGAAGGAAGATATACAATTCCATTTAGAAAAGACAGCTTAGTCCATAGTCCTTGGTATGTATAAAGAATAATTTATGGCTGCTACTTAGTAGGAAAGAGTATCACTAGAGCAAACTGAAAACCAAGCCTAATAAAGATTTGATTAATTAATTCAATTGCAGGGTCTTTTTTTGCTGCCAGGTATTGTTAAGCAATAAAAACCTACAACTATAATATTTTCCAATAAGCTATTCCTTATCCTCACTTGCAAAAATAATTTTATGTTCAGGCCTCTTTACACCATTAACTGCTTTTTTAAAAAAAACCCAACCATAATAATGTTGAGAGTCCCCTTTGTGCACCTTATTTGTCAGTGGTTGTTTTGATTTCAATTCTATCAGCTTTCACTTTGGATCTTTGGTGGGTGGGGGATAATGGCAGATAACAAAATTGGTAACAAAAATAGCAATAATTGCAAAACTCTATCTCTAATTGGTTCTTAGGAAGAGATTAGACCACAAAGCTCTGGTTCATTTTCTTTATGAGATCTAATGAAAATATAGATCACAAATGTTATAAATAATGAAATAAGTTAAAATAACAGGAGAACATGCAGGTTATTTTCATGAAGTGGCATTGGCAATAGTTCAAGTTTATGGAGGTTTTTTTCCCTGTGGTTACAAAGGGAAGGAGTGGAAGAAAGAATGATGCTTTTCTTCTTTTTGGGGTAATGTGGCTAGCCAAGTATTCTAGCTAGAAAGAAAGCAGAAGTGACTGCTTTTGCCCACCCAGAGAAAGACTTTCTTCTCTCTCCACAGTTGGTAGATTGTACCAAAAAATGGATGCCCTTTTATAGGGTGTCTATAATAAAGGCACATGCTTTGGTGTACATTGCAACTAAACATAAATGCTTCCTTAGATAGTTAAAGGAATCTTTCACTACCTGTCCTTGCAGTAGCTCCATGTACTATAAGCTCAATATTCTATTTACAGTTGCTGGAGTATTTCTTAACCGCAGCCTGCAGGATTCCTTGTGGCCACCAGCTGTTTTCTAGGCAGTGACACTTGTCTCGTTGTTGGCTACTGTAGCATTTCTCTGTCTACATGCAGAACAAATGCCAACTTCCAAAGCAGCAGACTTATTTTTCTGTTTATTGTTAGAATAAACAATGTGGTAAGTCAATATTGAGTGTCACATGCTAAGCTACTAAAAATACTGTTTCTAAACCATTAATTGGGTCTTAAAAACAATAAAGATGCTTATTTGTAGTTTCTAAATGTGTTTCTCCAAAAAAGGAACAAGTGTTTTGGGGGGAATGCATACCCCTGTTCTCAGTATTAATGCTGTCTTGAGAGGTGGTCATTGTTAATTTTTAGATCATGTTGCCTCCTTTATCTTGTCTATCCAGAGGTCCTATAATCACTGGCTAGGAAAGTAGAAGTAGCTAGGAAAAAACGCTCTCTGAAACAGAACAGGCTATCAGGCATATGGAGTATTCCAATGTAAAAGTTCCTATCTTTCTATATGGAAAGTGGGTGTAGAACAGGAGCCTCCAATCTTGGCAACTTTAAGACTTGTGCACTTCAACTCCCAGAATTCTATTATAGTGAGACTAGAACTCACAGTTTTAGCCTGGTTATTAACCACTACACCAAACTGGAATTATTTATTATTATGGTTAGTCGTTCAGTGAGCCAAATATTTAGATATTGTCAACTCCAGATAACATTGCCATTCCCCACCTTAAAGATTCAATGTTTGATCCTCACTGTGCATCAGACCTTGATAGCTTGGGTCAACTACATAGTCATCATGGTGGTCATGATCATCCAACTCACTTCAGTCTCTAAACTCTTCCAAAACCATAAAAAATCTAATGCTACTCCAAGGACAGCATTGAGCAGTTCAGACTCTATACAGCAAAGAGGACAGTGCAGTAACAGCAAACACAACTGAAAGCTCCCAGAGTCTCTCAGATAACAGTATGTACTTTCCCATTGTTCCAGCCTTTATAATTACCACAGATAAGGTTTATAAAGTAATTTCACAGTCCAAACTTTCCACACTCCTAATATTCATCCACCAACACCCTTAAATATACTAGGCCACCAAAATTCTAGTGTCATCATGTTGCCTTGGTACCATTGTGAGGAAACACAAGTTATCTTACCAATTGGCAACAGGTTTCAGACCCTTTCAGAATCCAAAATGAAAAATCTGCTTTTGCTACTGCCAAGTCAGGATTTTTTTATATTAAGATACTTATTTATTATTTTTCAATGGCTGGATTTTGATTACAATCCTATTAATTTTTGTTATCGGGAGAAACAATAATAGCCGAATCCTGTCTTTTGTTAATGTGTCGAACTCAATCTAATTTTCCAGGGGGAAAATCCTCCTATCAATATATCAGTATAGCTAATGCTTCTGAGTACATATAATACATCTGTGGAGAGGCAAAAAGATTGTTCACCAAGATATTTAGAACTACAAAGATTTTGATAGGAAGATTGCAGGAGATAAGCTCTAAATATTTCTGAAGAAAAGCACTTTGTAAATAAAAATCAATTTAGGCTTCCCCACCCCTTGGAAAGATAGGCTGATATGTAGCTGGATAGCTGATAGCTGGAGTCTGTGTTATCAATGTTTAATCAGTTCCAGAAAGAGCACTCTTTATTAATTTAATTCCCTCTTTATTACTTTTTAAGTAACTCAAGGCAGCAAATGAACATAATACGCCTTCCTTCTTTTATTTTGCCTACAACAACCCTATAAGGTTTGTTTGGCTAAGAGACAGTGATTGGCCTAAAGTCACCTAGATGGGTTTCATATCTAATGTAGAACTAGAACTCACAAAATTTTCTCTTCTATTTCTCACAATCCTGTGACATAATCCAATGCATACTGACTGGTTTAAAGAAAAGCTGAGCAAGTATTGTCTGTCCATCATCTCTCTCTCTCTCTCTCTCTCTCTCTCTCTAATGTATCTGCTGCCCATCTTGCGGTTCAGACAATTCTGAGCAGTTTTTAACTAGAGGCTAATTAAATACCTCTACATCCTCTAAGCGTGTTCAGAGATTAAAATAAATGGAAGAAAGGGGGGATGGATGAGACAGAAGATATATGTAGAAGGATTCTATAGCAAACCTATTCTTGCCCAAATGGATAATTACTAAAAATAGCACATCTATTGTTCATTCATAATTAGAATGTGGACTGACATGAGTTAATGCTTATTAATTGCTCAATAAGAAACAAAAAATAATAGAAGAAAATGGGATAAAACATCTGATTGCATTGTATTGGAAATATTCCCAAATAGTGCTTTTCTAGAGTTTTGCATGTAAACTCTGTTTTTCATCTATAAGTATTTTAGTTGCCATAACAACTGGATCCATTCCTCCGTTAGGTCATTTTTGTCTAAGCCTTCTGGAATTTAAAATAGTTAAGAGCTGCAATTGCTTTATGAGTGCACTGAAGCATTTTGTTAAAAAGTTGATGAATAATACTATATGATAATAAGTCATAATAAGAATAAGAACCTGTGAGTTCCTTGAAGCAGTATGAAGCATGCATTTAATAGTCTAGAAAACTAAGTACTAATGTCTGCTTAACAATCTTTGTAGTGTATCATTTTTGCTTCAGTTATTCTCCTATTCCATGTTTTTCATCTATTGTTATCAGTACTTAGAATTAGTTGCTGTTATCATTACTTTATATTTGTTTAATACCTCTTCGTATATTTTATCCAAGACTCCTAGAATGGAGTTTCATAAATCCAAACAATTTCTGAGGGCAGGAAAGATAATTTTTTGTATTTTTGGGGGCCCTTCATTGTTATCAGGATTTTGCATCTGGAATCAGGTAGCCCTATATTATTTATATTTGAGTGTGTGTGTCTTTGAGTCAGTGGACACCTGGCAATTCCCTCAACAAGTCCCTGCAGGTTTTTTTTCAGAAGTGGTTTGCCATTGCCTGCTTCTTAGGACTGAGAAAGATTGACTGGACCAAGTTCACATAGTTGGGACTAGCATGGTTCTTAACCACAAAACCAAACTGGCATTATTTATTATTATGGTTGCTTGCTTAGTGAGCCAGATGTTTAGATTGGATTTAGCATTTTTATTCATACATCGTTCACAAGGATCTGAGATAGGCAGATGTTGTTATTTGATGGTATTAAAGTATTCTTGCAAGGTATGAGGGATTTTAAGTAAAGCTGCATTTTGCAATCGATTGTCAGGGATTTTGTGGTCTCCAATTGCTTTGGGATTGGACCCAAAGTGCCTAATACTATTGGTATTTTGCTTTCTTTTACCACCGTCATTCTACTTCTCTTTGCGGGTTTTCATATTTTGTGATTTTCTCCAGTTTTCTCTATTCTATTGTCTACAGGAACTGCAATATCTACTGTCTAGTCTTTTTAGTCTTATGAACAATTGCTAAGTCTGGAGTGTTATGTGGTAAGTGCTTGTCTGTTTGAATTCTTAAATCCCAGAACACTTTACTTTCTTCATTTTCTTTTACCTTATTACTACCTGCTGCTATTACTGTTAATTGAGAGAGCAACAACAGAGTTTTAAATGTGCTACAGTACTCTGCCTACCCATTGGAATCAGATACCAACTATTTCTGGAGTTGCATAGATATTACACTGAAGGAGTGTGAAAGTATTAATTTACTATTAGATTGTCTCTTAAAATTAAACTATAAACTTAATTTTTAAAACTTGGGCGGTTCTCAAAATTTAGCATGATATCCAGTGTCAATGTCAATACATACCATGCCCATCATCCAGAAATTCTGTTATCGTTACCGAAGTACATTTGGACCATGGTTTGGAAGCATCAATGCTTGTTAAGATGGAAGACATAAGTCTCTTATCTTCCATGGAACCAAAGTTCTCTTCACAGAATTTGGAGTCATCATGGGAAAGTCCAAGGAGATGTCCTTTGGAAACAAAATAAACAACAACTATAACGTTTTACTGCTGAAATATAAATTCAAAGAACATATTTTTCTCCTGAAATTGACAAATGAAAATATTTAGCCATTTATTAAATATTGCAGGTTTGTACTGTATGAAGAAAAATGGTGATCGTTTTGTGACTCAGTATATTTTTATTGAAACTGTTGGAAACTACATTTTATAGCTTTCCAAATGGGATTGTATCCTCTTATTTTAAGGCAGGCACATACTTTGTATTATGAAAGTATACAAAGGAGCTGCAAATCATGATCAGCAGAAACTAACCCACAATGAGGAATAACTTTGAAGTTCATGGGAAATGATCAGTTCTACTATAATTAAATTGATCAAATTTATATTTTTTTCCTGGCTCTACCCAACTCGTCTTAGGTAGAACTCAGAGAAGAAATACAGTATGGCTCTCAGCCTAAAAACACTAATTAGGCACTGCTGCTTTAGAAAGTTTTAGAAACATAACTTGAGTAATGGCTTCTTCGTTTTTCTACCATAATTCATTCTAAGAAATTATATTGTCCCAAAAAAGTTTATTATTGAATTTTCAAACTTTTGGCCTACATCACATAAGCTTCAAAAGCAACTCTATCAGATTTATGAGTCACTGGGAGAAAAGCAAGGTAAGCATAAAATAGTAAATTCCCAAATATGTGTCATCATCACCTTGCTACTTTATTCCCAGTTCCTAATCCTACTGCCTTTTATATTTTATCACCGATTCCAAGGAAACATTGTGGTTTTCAGACGGACTTTGGCAAAAAAGCTTCCCTGTCAAATCACTCCATTTCATCTTCATTCCTGAAATTTATTTGCAGCTTTCCCTACTATGTCACTGAATTATAGGCTCTGATGATTTTAGATTATTCTCTGACTCTGTGAAGGAGTTTACTCTGACAAATCTGATGATACCTTACAGAAATGATTTCAGCGTAGGATCTCTACATACAAATATCCTTTTTCTCTTGATTTAATACTGCAATGCAAGCAAAAATGTGGGTATTATTTCTTAAAAGAATATGTGGTTAAATGGAAAAGAGCAAATTACAGTAGCTGTAGCTACTGTATATGCTGTTCCTTTAATTATAATTGCCAGACTAGGTAATATCACAGAGAAGCATCTGAAATGCATACGGGGCAGGTAAAAACATAGTATAAAATATACTGTTCTCTCAGATGAAAACTGAAGAAATACACCCATGATTTGCAAGCTGGGTAATTGGCATATTATGTTCTGAAATCCCAACACTTTTCACTGTCCTGAGAACTGTTTTTCTCCAATAAAATGCAAGCTTGAGAGACTCCAGTGCCATAAGGATGTGGTCACTATAGCTGACCACACCATAATTAACCATCTCCAGCATTAGTTCTTGAGCCACTTGGAACTAAACAACCTAGAAAAGCAGAATGATATAATCATAGAATTATGCTGAGATGATGGACTGCATCTTTGTCATCACTTCTACAGAGTGAGTCACAACGATACACTGGTAAAACAAATTTAAACAGTAAATAATTACATGGATGGAATTATATTTTTGCCAGGAAAGGGAGCAGAAGAATGTGAGTAGTGGAATAATAGAGTTTAACTTTCTATTCACGTTGTTGTCACTCTACCTACCATAACAGTGACAATTCAACAACAACAACAAATACAGTAAAAGTACTCCTGGAATATTAGTCCTGGAGTATGAATGAATTTAAACTAATTTGATCATTGACTGATTATGTGCCATCAAGCTGGTGTCCAACCATAGGGACCAGTTAGATAGATTCAATCATAACTAACATTGTGCAAACATTTAAACTGTTGCATGCATTCATGTATAGCATGCATTGTACCCATACGATAGAGAATCATTTTCCTCTGTGACCACATGTTCAGGAACTAAAACATTGCTGAGTTTTGTAACTAGAAGTATTTGGTGTTGTTGCTGAATTGTCTGGACCCGAGATGAAGAGAATGCTTTGCTGAGCTGAATCTGAAAAGCACAACAGAGAAGCATTCTCTTCATCTCGGGTCCAGACCACTTTATTTTGCTTTTCACAACACTGTATATATGCTGCTCTTTTATTAAACTGCAACTGAAGCCTATGGGGGGAAAAAATGCTACTGCTACTGACCAATTACCTAGATTCCAAAAATCAAGCAGAATTATTTTGGAAATCCTATCTGTCCTATAAAAATAAAACTTCCCTTGACTGGAGTTTGAGCCCTCCACTTCATGGATATATTTGTGTAGTTCTTGACAAAGTCACCACTTCCTCCTTCTAGGATGCTTCTCACATTCCCACTTCACCTTTAGCTCTAACATAACCCAGTAGTTTTCGATCCATGCTCAAGCCAGGCCCAAGAAAGTGAGCCAAATTTTCTATGGTTGAACTCCCTATACAATCTCTGGATGTCCCAGATTATCTTCTGAGATTTTCTGATTCAGGTAGCAAATAATGTGATTCATAAAATCTAATGCAAATTTATTGTGGAAGAACACAATAACTAGTTGGGCAATGAAATATTGACAAACAAGCTCAGAGAACACCAAGGACTCCACACAACATTTTGCCCTAGAAAATGTTCTGGAAAGTCTACTTGAATCTAGGTTGTTATTATGGTCCTTTGAGTCAATTTGACTCTTGGTCCATGCAGGGGTTTTGGTAAAAACCATCACTTTTAGAGATGGTTTTCTAATACTTTCTTCTGGGATACTTTTCAGATTCCCAGTTTAAGTCTAAGAGGAATTACTGGCCCAAGTTGACCAGCTAACTTCCATGCCCAGATGAATCAAGGACTAGTACTTGCGTCTCTCCATTGATAGTTCAGCACCTTTAACTACTGAATTTCTATGGATCTAGGTGGGATAATCTAATATCTTTATGAGACCTGTATAATTCATACCAATATCCAAGAAATATTATCACAGGGGCGCGTATGCTTTTGATTCAAAAACAGACAGTTGCTTTGGAGCAGGAATGGCGGTAATCTGCAACTCTTTAAAACGTTAGCAGAGTTTCTTAGGATCCCATGAGACTCTTTGAAAAGGAATATTAACTAGGTGTATTAGATTTTATCCCATGGTATCTATCATCCTGCTACAGTAATATGTAAACTAGAGCATAGCTTGATAAGTGACATCACAAGCTAGGAATGCTAGATGTCAAGTGGTATCTTTACCCAGAAATGTACAGCTTACATAAAGCACTTTTTTTCTTTTTGTAGCGTAGCTAGGTTTTTTGCCTAATTTTCCAGTAAGTATCATAGAAGCTGTAAGAAGAGTCAGCAATTGATTCTATATTGCTGTGTAATCTTTCTAATGCTGCAGTCTATGAAGTAACTCCACAATAAATGAATAAGTAAATGCAATCACTATGAATGCAGCTATGAATAAAATAAAGATTAACACATTTTGACTGGTCTTTACAATTGGCATGCCAAAAACCATCTTTACAAAATATATCACGGGATCATCCATTTTTCAGATGTCCTGTGATTATAATTCTAAGAATTTCAACCAGTATGTTGGGGGGAATTCTGGAAGTTGTGCTTTCAGTGCTTCTGGAGTTGCCCAGCTGAGTAAACTCAATTACCAATTCGAACACATATCATCCTGATAGTATAATAATTTTGAGAATAATCAGAACTGACATTGGTATCTTGATTTTTTGGGATAACTTTCAGGTTTCCAGAAGTCTGGCATAATTTGTCACTGCTGTTATTGGATCCCCTCTTTAGTTACTTGTTTTAATTGTTTGGGACTCAAGGAGCACTTCCAGTGACTCTCACTACTGTTGTATTTTACCCAGCACTTCCTCTTTCTTAGGCTGGATGGGAAATCAGAAGAATCTACCCAGCCCCCATTTATGTTAAGGGCACTGCTATTTCTAGCCATCAGTCACAGGGAGTCTTCTGGGCTCTACCAAATAAGGATGGGGGCTCAAAGAAGCCACTTTTCTGAGAAACCTTCAGATTTATAAACTGGAAATCTTGGTAAGGTATGTCTTTATGTAAAGACTCAGCACACAAAAAGTCATAGCTGTATCATAAATAGAACTTTATTATCAAATGAGGATGCTCTTTTCCCACAGATAATATATTTTGTTACAAGGGAGCATGCCATATTTCAGAAACAATGTCAAAATGTGAATGCTAGTATTTCACTGCTATCCAGCATTACCTTGTTTTGTTACTTGTTATTGGTATAAAAGACTATCTAGAAAAGCCCTAAACAGATGTTTAAGTCTCCCTCATTCCTATGGCACTGGTTGATGGAACTGATGCTAAGCTTGTGGAAAATATTTCAGAGAGACCTATTCACAGTGTGATGTGATTTTTAAAACAATGTTGCCCAAAGTGAAGTCAATAGAACTCTGCATATTAGCTCATAAACTTTCGACTTTGTTATGTCGCTCTTGAAAACATAGTCTCTCTTAATATAAATGTTCATGAAACTACATTCACAGAGATCAGCACAATTGCATAAAACCTCTGACCACAGCCAAACTCAAGTGGAATTACTGTCGGATTTGAGGCATTCCTTTGGTCTTTGACAAAATTGTTTCCTTGACTTTCACACGGCCTATTTCACAGCCTTTGTTTAAGAGTCTGCTTTTCAAAAGCACTTAAAGTCCCCAACAGCTGAACAGCATGGAAGAGAAACTACCCTGTGAAAAGAAAGCCTATCTTTCATGTTAGAAGGTGGGTATTTAAGAGTAGCCTTACCCAATGCAATACTTCCTTGTTGCTTGGGATTACAATTCCCAAAATTCCCAGGAGTTATAGCACCATTTTAGACCTATGAAAACTTACTGGCAAAGGCAATTTTAAACCATCAAAAATTTAGTATGTGGGACAAAAATTGCCCTTGCAGGGCCAAGATTTGTGGTCAGGATGTGAACTGGCATTACCTATCAGTTTTTTACATATTATAATAAAAATATAGCCCATAGTTTAAATTCAAGGTTGCAATCCCTGTCCTATTTTTCACCTCTCACTCGAGCTAAATGCTGAGCTTTCATCTTTTTTTTCCCCCCAGAGCAAGCATGTTTATGAGGGCTTAATACAAATGCCTTACTTGCATCAGAGGTTAAGTTGGGGACTTCACGAAGAAGTAACAATGCAAATGCATTAAATATTTTCTTCCCACAAATGTCAGCAGAACAGCTGTGGTTTAATTATAGTCTCCAAGTTTTTTGTGCTTATATATGTGTATGGTTTTAAAAAAAGTCACAGAGCCCCATTCAGACACCTGGATATTTGCCCAAACTTTATCTCTCGCAGGGAAAGCTAAGATGAAAGCTAGACATCCTTCACAATAGTTTCTTCTTCCCATGAGACTTCAAAAGATTTGCTCCTGTCTAGCCTAGGGCTTGTTCTTATCTATGATAGCTTGACAAGCTTTCAACTCACAAGACACCCTGTTCAGCCACAACTAGAAGAAGCAAAAAACATACATAATGTTGCCCTCCACATCTTAAATATCAAATTGCATATAGAAAATTGGATAGACTTAATGTAGTGCATGCTGGTATTAAGCTTATTATTGTATATATATAACTGAATCATAACACATGCAGGGCAAGTTTAAATAAACCTGTTACAAAGAAGTATATTTTCTACGAATGAAAATAATAATCTGTAGCAATGGAATAATAAGGAAGTAGGACCTCAAGGAACTGTTGTAATATTGCAAAACTCTTCTGTTTGGAACAGTCCTCTCTTGCCTTTACTGCTTCATTTTATCTTTTTTATCTAGCTACCAGTTTGCAGTTTATAGCCCTTACATGTGTTCAATATCTATTAATTCCCTCCCTCTTTTTTTTTAATCCTTTAATCTTTTTGGATTCCCTAAGCCCAATATCATACTTTAGAAATCTTTTTTCCCCTTAAAAAAGACAAACCCATAGAGAATTGAGATTCCTATTCTACACACTACATTTTACATTTGTATTCATATATAATACATTTTAGAATACAGTCTAAATTGCTTCTACTTTTACTCTTTATCTTTACAATCTGAGATGCTTCTTTGATATATTTTACATTTGTATTTGCTTCATCCCCCATCCTCCATACTGTATTACCTGCCCTAAAATTTCTATGCTGTACATTAAAACTTAGTTGAGTGAATTTATCTGCCCATGGATTAATATTCACAATCAGTAATTATATAAAGCAGTTGTCCCCAGTTTTTTTGGCATCAGGAACTGGTTTCATAGAAGACAATTTTTCCACGGACCAGTAGAGGGTGGGTGATAGTTTTATTTCACTTGCTCGCTTGCTGCTCACCTCCAGCTGTGCATCCCATTTCCTAAAGCAGGGGTCCCCAACCTTTCAGACCTCAGAGACCACTAAATTCATAATTTTAAATCCCGTGGACCACTATATTGATCTGCTTAATGACCGGCTGGGTGGGTGTGGCTAGGTGGTCATGTGACTGGGTGGGCATGGCCAACTCGATGTCACTCATGCCGAGGGGCACCTCACCGGCCTCTACTCACCCCTCCCCACCTACCCACTCCTCCCCTGCCTGCCCGGGCTCCTTAGGGCCCCAACAAGAGGCAGTTGTTGGAGCTAAGCAGCCATCATGAGAAAGAGTTGGCAAAACAGCTGGCTCAGTTCAAATTGGATCTGACTGAGAAGGAAGCTCAGCAGAAGCACCTCACTGAGGACTAGGAGCATAAGCTTTCCAAGCAAAGGGAAGACCTGCGGGAGTGCGAGGCCAAGTACAGATGCCTGGAGGCTCAGCAGGCTGAGATGGTCAGCCAGTTCCAGGCCATGATGCAGTCCCACTGGAATGAGGCCCTCCAGCCTTCGCCCAAAGCCCCACACCAGGAGGCTGAAGCAGACCCCAACCCACACAAAAAGACCCTGAGGGAGGAGACTCTCTGCAGCAACACAAATGTTCATTGCATATAACCAGTCCAGGGGGTGTAGTTTATATTGCACTAAATATTGATTTAGTGCAATATTAAAAATGCAAATAATTTTTCTGGGGATCACCAAAGTTTTCTCGCAGACCACCAGTGGTCCACAGACCACCGGTTGGTGGCCGCTGTCCTAAAGGCCATAGATTGGTACCAGTCTGTGATCTGTTGGGTGGGGACCCCTGATATAAAGCATTCTGTTCTACTGTTCCTAACTTTCTACTTTGAATCAACAACGACATTGGATTTTGTATTTACAGTTTCCATCCCATCTTCTTTCTCCACAAGTGTAACAGATAGGAAGATTTAAAGAAATTGCCTAGATGGTACTACCTAACAAATTTGCAGACTGTGAGAATTTACAGCTAAAGCTTATATTCTAGGACACTATATTTATTCTTGGGCAACTAAAAAATGTAGAGCATGTGTGGTTTGATGAGATTTTAGACTCTTTTTAAATAGGTTTTTCCTTGAATCAGAATGGCTATATTAATAATTTGGAATTTGGTATATTTTTTTTTTATTTGAATTTATATCCCGCCCTTCTCCAAAGGCTCAGGGCGGCTTACATTGTGTAAGGCAATAGTCTCATCCATTTGTATATTATATACAGAGTCAACTTGTATTGCCCCCCCCCAACAATCTGGGTCCTCATTTTACCTACCTTATAAAGGATGGAAGGCTGAGTCAACCTTGGGCCTGGTGGGACTCAAGCCTGCAGTAATTGTAATTGCAGGCAGCTGTGTGTTAATAACAGGCTGCATTAGCCTGTTGAGCCACTTCCCAGCCCTGTTATATATTTTAACAAAGCTCTCTCCTTATGCCATTTCCATATATGGGAGGTGTTAATGCGGAGAACAGAAAGAAGAGAGCCATTTGATACATTAAATAACATACTAGCCAATGTAAATTATATATTTGTCTTAAGTATGGAAGCTGCATTCACTTTCTTGGGTGAGGAAAAAGTGCAGTATCCTAACAACAAATACATGAAACCATATTCTTTTATTTGTATTCTATTTCACTCAAGAACCATAATTATTAATATTTAGCAGCCATGATCCTCTAAAGCAGGGGTCCCCAACCTTTCAGACCTCAGAGACCACTAAATTCATAATTTTAAATCCCGTGGACCACTATATTGATCTGCTTAATGACCGGCTGGGTGGGTGTGGCTAGGTGGTCATGTGACTGGGTGGGCATGGCCAACTCGATGTCACTCATGCCGAGGGGCACCTCACCGGCCTCTACTCACCCCTCCCCTCCTACCCACTCGTCCCCTACCTGCCCGGGCTCCTTAGGGCCCCAACAAGAGGCAGTTGTTGGAGCTAAGCAGCCATCATGAGAAAGAGTTGGCAAAACAGCTGGCTCAGTTCAAATTGGATCTGACTGAGAAGGAAGCTCAGCAGAAGCACCTCACTGAGGACTAGGAGCATAAGCTTTCCAAGCAAAGGGAAGACCTGCGGGAGTGCGAGGCCAAGTACAGACGCCTGGAGGCTCGCGGGCTGAGATGGTCAGCCAGTTCCAGACCATGATGCAGTCCCACTGGAATGAGGCCCTCCAGCCTTCGCCCAAAGCCCCACACCAGGAGGTTGAAGCAGACCCCAACCCACACAAAAAGACCCTGAGGGAGGAGACTCTCTGCAGCAACACAAATGTTCATTGCATATAACCAGTCCAGGGGGTGTAGTTTATATTGCACTAAATATTGATTTAGTGCAATATAAAAAATGCAAATAATTTTTCTGGGGATCACCAAAATTTTCTTGCAGACCACCAGTGGTCCACAGACCACCGGTTGGTGACTGCTGTCCTAAAGGCCATAGATTGGTACCAGTCTGTGATCTGTTGGGTGGGGACCCCTGATATAAAGCATTCTATTCTACTGTTCCTAACTTTCTACTTTGAATCAACAATGACATTGGATTTTGTATTTACAGTTTCCATCCCATCTTCTTTCTCCACAAGTGTAACAGATAGGAAGATTTAAAGAAATTGCCTAGATGGTACTACCTAACAAATTTGCAGACTGTGAGAATTTACAGCTAAAGCTTATATTCTAGGACACTATATTTATTCTTGGGCAACTAAAAAATGTAGAGCATGTGTGGTTTGATGAGATTTTAGACTCTTTTTAAATAGGTTTTTCCTTGAATCAGAATGGCTATATTAATAATTTGGAATTTGGTATATTTTTTTTTATTTGAATTTATATCCCGCCCTTCTCCAAAGGCTCAGGGCGGCTTACATTGTGTAAGGCAATAGTCTCATCCATTTGTATATTATATACAGAGTCAACTTGTATTGCCCCCCCCCCAACAATCTGGGTCCTCATTTTACCTACCTTATAAAGGATGGAAGGCTGAGTCAACCTTGGGTCTGGTGGGACTCGAGCCTGCAGTAATTGTAATTGCAGGCAGCTGTGTGTTAATAACAGGCTGCATTAGCCTGTTGAGCCACTTCCCAGCCCTGTTATATATTTTAACAAAGCTCTCTCCTTATGCCATTTCCATATATGGGAGGTGTTAATGCGGAGAACAGAAAGAAGAGAGCCATTTGATACATTAAATAACATACTAGCCAATGTAAATTATATATTTGTCTTAAGTATGGAAGCTGCATTCACTTTCCTGGGTGAGGAAAAAGTGCAGTATCCTAACAACAAATACATGAAACCATATTCTTTTATTTGTATTCTATTTCACTCAAGAACCATAATTATTAATATTTAGCAGCCATGATCCTCTAAAGCAGGGCTGTCGAACTCGCAGCCCATGGGCTGGATGCATCATGCGCTGGCCACGCCTACACCCATTTAGCGAAAGGGGGGGAAAAGTCATAATGCATCACGTGACAACGCCATGGCGGCGTGAGTTTGACACCCCTGCCCTAAAGGGCTTAGAGTTTTCATTTCACTCATCTTCTATTTCTGTAACAAGTTTTTAAAAATGCTGCTGTGAAATTCTGAGGAAGCTAAAAGCTTTAATACATTTTCTAACCACCAGAGGCAGCAAAAAGTTCACTCGTTTGTGCTTTTTACATCCCACAGTCTGAGCAACAAGCGCTCGGTCCAGTGTCAGGATGGTCCAGTGTCAGGATGGTCCAGGTCACATGGATCATTTGTAGTTATCAGCTACTCTTTCTCCTCTATCTTGCAATGAAAAGAAGCCTGGCTGGAATGACATTCAAGAGGTGAAAAGGTAAACACTACTGTACAACACTTTTTTTTTACAGAGCCATTCATTTCAAGCTACTTTCTAAAAATAAAACACTACAAATAATTTGATAAGCAGAGCCACTTTTTTGCTTTGCCTTGCTATGTGCATGTTACTGTATCAAGAAAAATAGAAAAAGCTGAAAAACCAGGGAAAAAATGTCATTAGTTGTTTCTTCTTCTTGTCTGTAGTGGACTGGCCCTCTCTGAAGGTAAACAAAAAAGTATTTATCTTGAAAATTAGCTTGAGGCTCATGAAATTCTCCTTGAAGTAAACCACTGTACATGAATAAAGATTCCAGAAAGTTTACCCTAACATCCAAAAACTTGGGAATTTTAGGTTTTTTGCTACAGATATCTAAACTAGTCTAAACATATCATGGCAGCAGCCAAAAAAGCCAATGCAATCCTAAATTAATACAGGGTTAGAATCAAGATCATGTAAAATTCTACTACCGCTTTACAAAACCTTAGTCAGATCTCACTCAGAATACTGCATCCAGTTCTAGTCACCACAATATAAAAAAGATGTTGAGACTCTGGAAAGAATCCAGAGAAGAAAAACAAAAATGATTAGAGAGCGAGATGCTAAAACATATGAAGAATGGTTACCAGAATTGGGTATGTTTAGTCTAATGAAAAGAAGGACTAGGGGAGACTAATAGCAATGTTCCAATATTTGAGGTGCTCCCACAAAGACGAGGGGATGAAACTATTTTCCAAAGCTCCAAAAGGCAGACGAGAAACAATGGATGGAAACTAACCGAGGAGAGAAGCAACCTACAGTAGAACTAAGGAGAAATTTCAGGGAGAGCAATCAACCAGTGGAACAACTTGCCTTCAGAAATTGTGAGTGCTCCCTCACCAGAGGCTTTCAAAAAGAGACTGACAATCATTTATCTGAAATGGTATAGGGTTTCCTGCTTGAACAGGGGTTTGGATTAGAAGACTTCCAAAATCCCTTCTAACTCTATTATTCTATGTTCTATGTTCTCCCACAGTACAGCATTTCAGACACACACGCAAAAGCACACACACAATCAAACCTGGTTTTTAAAGGGCAGAATTTTGACTACAATCAAGAGATGCATGGGCAATCCTTGTATCCATTTGTCAGCAATGAATTTAAACATAAACTAATTCTTACAAGTAAGTGTAAAGCAGAGCATAGGTACCATTTTTATCTTATTCTGACAATGTTCAAGGACAGTTTCAGGGTGTGTGCTGTTGTAAGTATGCTACCAACAATTTCTGTGTTTTGAAGAGATTACAGGAGTCATAATACTGAATGAAAACAAGCATAGTCAAAACATGTCTACCTTGCCACAGACAGTACCCTTTACTTTTTAAATTTGTGAATCACAAAGTCTATACAAATAATAATAACCTCTGTACTTGCTTTCAGATATTTTGCTCCAGCTTTAGCATATTTCATTCATCTTTAGTCTTTCCTAATCTTACATTTTCTTCTGACGTAAGGTTTTGAGATTATCTTTTCTTAAACTGCCTATAGTGCAACTCTCAAAAAGTTCATAAATTGCAATTTTTTATTAGTAATTCTCATCTCACTAATGTTCCTCTAGCCTAAGTTGTGGTTGTACTGAAAACCTTATTGGGCTTCAAGTGTTGGGTAATTTTAAATCTCAAGAACATGAGCAAAATCATTTGTTGCTATCTGGACATATGAAACTAACTAACTAACTAACTAACTAACTAACTAACTAACTAACTAACTATTTATTTATTTATTTATTTATTTATTTATTTATTTATTTATTTATTTATTTATTTATTTATTTATTTATTTAGTATCCCACCTTCATTATTTAAAGCAGATGCAGAATATGCAATTGCCTGCCTTGTAGGGGCTAATTTTGAAGGCAAGTTGATCTAAATGGGGATCAGCCCCCAACTCACATACACGACACCAGCAGTAGAACAAAACAGAAATGAAAAGGAATATTGCACGCATCATGTAATTTTACAATGTACAAGGGGTCTTCTGAACCCTTATAGACTAGGACAAAGTAAATGTAGGTGTAAGATCAACTCCTTTCCCCTTCTCCCTAGGAACAAGTCCACTAGTTACAGCTCCACATGGACTTGGAGCTCCTGTTAAAGCAATAGGTAATAACTATGCTAGGGAGATCAACCAGGTCTTGTGCTTTATCAGCTGCATGCTTATTTGGTTTGTGAAGTCCCAACTATCATGACTCACACTCTTGTCACTTCCAAGTTAGGATACTACAACATATTACAAGGGGCTACCTTTGAAAAGACAATTCTGAAACTTCAATTGGTCCAAAGTGCAGTTAATTATCAGCTAACTAGTGATAGAGACATAATGCCTATTTTCTTGGCTGCCAATTAACTTCTAGGACCAACTCATTGTGCTGATTGTCCTACATGGCTTGGCTCCTGAGATGTTATTAACGATAATGGTCTAACTGAAGTTGAACACTATATGTTCTCTGCATGTATCCCTATGTACTAGAATATCTTGCATACCAAAAAATATAATGCCCTAAAACTTATTCAGTTTTTGCATATTGCTTGGGTCCAGTCTGTTCCATTCAGGGTTTAAAACTTAATGGAATATGGGCTAGGTTAGGGGTAAAGTTATTTGCTCATTTTTTATTGTTTGTATCTTTTCTATTTTCTAAGCTGCCATGATTCCTATGGAAATAGGAAGTACAGTATATAAAAGAGTGTAGTAAATAAATTCATCATTTGATTCTTTCAGGAAGAAAAGCTTGAGGCTGTTTCATCTATATACCGTAGTAAGTTATGTTTCCTTTACATTGAGAATGATATTCCACATATATTCAAATATATTGTATTTTTCATTTCAAATATAATTAAAATTCTATTGTTTTGTAATGAAAGCTGCTCATCTTTCATGAGTGAAAATTGCTAAAATGATGTTTCTAGCAAAATATTGTTATAACTGAATTTGCATGGTTTTGCATTGTGTATATCATTAGTTATAATAATTGTCTGACTAAGCAATTGATAGTAAGTCAGAGAAGGCATGCATTGTTGATGTCATCAAATTCTGTGTCCTGCATCAAATTATGTTTAAAAGAGCTTATACGCTAATAATCCTTTGAACACTTGGCTACATGTTTTCAGCTTCATGTATCAAAACTACAAATTCTATGAGCAACATATAAAGTGGTCCTAAACAACAACATATAAAACCTGATAGGATTTTTCAAAGAGACCAAATCTGTTGGGTTCAATCTTCTATGATTAAATGCAATCTTCATAGGAGAATAGAACCCACACGATCAAGGTTTATATTCATGGGGAGATGTATAATCATGTACTTTTTTCCTATAAATCTTCTCTACAACTTCAGAAAAATTAGAGGTGGTAAGAAGGGAGCCACAGCAGATGTTTCTTATAAACCTCTGTACATTTTAAAATTTATGAAGTAGACTAACTAGAGAAAAGAGACAAAAAGGCTTTTTTTCATGTCCCTATTAATGTGCTTTCCTCACATCCATAAATTGGGAGAAAAATATATCAACCTAAAATGTGGTGCCCTCACAAATTATCTTTACCACATCTCAGCAGTGCTGCCCTTACAGTTTCAATACAGTAATTTCAGATCGCAAATGGAGAATTCCTGCTATCCTTTCCTGTCTCACTCAGTAGGAAAACCAACAAGAAATTGCTGTCCATAGGGAAAGGCTAAGACGTCAACCCTTGCTTTTTAAATTAATAATAATAACAATAACAATAACAATAACAATAACAATAATAATAATAATAATAATAATAATAATAATAATAATTTCATTTGTATACCGCCCTTCTCCCGAAGGATTCAGGGCGGTTTACAGCCAAGATAAAAACAGTAAAGACGAATACAATACTAAAAACATACATTAAAAAACTTATTAAATTTGGCCCAATTTTTAAAATACAATCAATCCCGATAAAAATTAATAAAATTAAAACCCATAAAATCAACTAAAAAAATAAAATTCAAGCCAGTCCAGCAAGATGGAATAGATAAGTCTTAAGTTCGCGGCGAAAGGTCCGAAGGTCAGGTAGTTGTCGAAGTCCAGGGGGAAGTTTGTTCCACAGGGTAGGAGCTCCCACAGAGAAGGCCCTTCCCCTGGGGGCCGCCAGCCGACATTGTTTGGCTGACGGCACCCTAAGGAGTCCCTCTCTGTGAGAACGCACAGGTCGGTGGGAGGTACCAGATGGAAGTAGACGGTCTCGTAAATATCCCGGTCCTAAGCCATGGAGCACTTTAAAGGTGGTAACCAATACCTTGAAGCGCACCCGGAAGACAACAGGCAGCCAGTGCACAGGATAGATGTTACATGGGAGCTCCGAACCGCTCCCTCTATCACCCGCGCAGCTGCATTCTGGACTAACTGGAGCCTCTGGGTGCTCTTCAAGGGGAGCCCCATGTAGAGAGCATTGCAAGCGAGAGGTAACAAGAGCATGAGTGACCATGCATAAGGCATCCCAGTCAAGGAAGGGGCACAACTGGCGAATCAGGTGGACCTGATAAAAAGCTCTCCTGGAGATGGCCGTCAAGTGATCTTCAAAAGACAACCGCCCATCCAGGAGAATGCCCAAGTTGTGCACCCATTCCATCGGGGCCAATGACTTGCCCCCAACAGTCAGCCGTGGCTGCAGCTGACTGTACCAGGGTGCCGGCATCCACAGCCACTCCGTCTTGGAGGGATTAAGCTTGAGCTTGTTTCTCCCCATCCAGACCCGTACGGCTTCTAGACACCGGGACAGTACTTCGATAGCTTCATTGGGGTGGCCTGGGGTGGAAAAGTACAGCTGCGTATCATCAGCGTACAGTTGATACCTCACCCCAAAACCACTGATGATCTTACCCAGCAGCTTCATATAGATGTTGAACAGGAGAGGTGAGAGAATCGACCCCTGCGGCACCCCACACGTGAGGTGCCTCGAGGTCGATCTCTGCCCCCCTGCCAACACTGTCTGCGACCGGTCAGAGAGATAGGAGGAGAATCACCGATAAACGGTGCCTCCCACTCCCAAACTCTCCAGCCGGTGCAGCAGGATACCATGGTCGATGGTATCGAAAGCCGCTGAGAGGTGTAATAGGACCAGGGCAGAGGAATAACCCCTGTCCCTGGCCCTCCAGAGATCATCAACCAACGCGACCAAAGCCATCTCCGTACTGTATCCGGGTCGAAAGCCGGACTGGAACGGGATAATATTTAAATATTATCATTATAATGAAGTACAAATGATTAGGCTCAAATTATCCTCCTTCATGCACATTATTTGAAGATATAGTTCTATTACTGGGAAAGGTGGAAGGAAAGAGAAGAGGAAGCAGCAAGGTGAATGGACTCTGCAATAGAGACGATGGTACCTCACTGAAAGTTCAAATTAGGGACAGATTGTCTCTCTATAGAGTTGCTATGAGTCAACACTGACTTAATATTATATTATGTACTATGTGCTTGTTCTGATGGGATGGTTGATGTCCTGGGAGTCCTACTGAACTATAAAATAATTACTATAATTAAATCAGAACATTTCTTTTAGAGAAATAGAGAATTAGAAGAGGGATACATGCATGTCAACCAATTCCCCTCAGAATTGTCTGGGTAATGAGAAGAGCAATTTGAAATACAAAGCACTCAAGCTTGAGACAGAATCTCTGAATATTTCTGCTTTCTCTCTGTCCAGTTTTCCATGAGAATAAATTTTGGTCAGAGATACAGCTTTTTTTCCTTCCATGCACCATTCTATGTATGTGTGTAGGTGTGTGTGTGTTTGTGCGTGAGTTACCATCTCTCCAGTACATGCGACATTATATGCTGTATATACACAACACAAACACCAAATAGAAAATAATAGATCTATTATTCTGTGAGTTTGATATTCCAGTATAAGAATGGAATATAGTCTCTCAAAAGTGAAGCACCTGGTGTCTGACAATCAGCTGGAGTGGCATCATTCCCACAGCAGATCTGCATGACCAACTAAAGCTAAGCAGATCATTGTCCTTGACTGTGTCATCTCAAGTTCACCCCTGAGGTGTCTTTGATTGTCAGCTTGGAAAGTTTTGTCTTGGGAGAAGACAGAAAACACCACTTCCAAACTAGAACAAAAGATAGTTGAAGGTTGCCTCAATAACAGGCTGGTTATGGCTTCTGGGTGGCGCCACCTTTCTCGCTGGGTGCTAATTTATGGCACTCCGCATTGAATATGGTAAAAGCCGGATTTAACAACTGATCCCGGCTTCATTTCTCTCTCTGGTTGAAAGAGAGAGACAGAGCAAGGGGGAGGAATTGGGTAGATTCCCCTAGGGGCTTTGTTTTTGTAATACAAAGTCCTGAACGGTCGAATCCCCTTATTTACCCCTCCCCCACCTCCAGTATTCTCTGCGCTCCTGAAAAAGCAGGAAAAGAGGAAGGTGTCCACTTCTGCTAGCAATTGATTTCTTTTTGTGGATACGAAAAGCAGGCGGAACGAGTGTGAGGAACAATTATTGGTTTGCAAGTATTTTTGATTTTCTGACTTCCGCCCCCCCTTCAGTTTCGTTTTAGAGAAACTGAAAGCAGAGCGATACATCAAAGGAGCTTTGCTGTTGAATCGAAACTGAATGGAGATTTTATCTTATTGTGTTTGACTGTGGACTGTTGGATTATATTACGCTGTTTAAGTACTTTACAAGGGGATTCTCAGCAGGAATTTTGTTATGGAGGTTCTTTCAGAAGAATGGATTCGTGACTTTATACAGGACTACACAGAAAGTATGTATTTAATTATTCAAAAATACGTATTGATAAAAATTGGGAGAGTTTTGGATGACAGTTTAGAGCATATTAACCAGTGCAATTATTCGGAAAATGGAATGGAGGACATACAAATAAAAGTGGATAAATATGAAGATTTGATCGTGAAGAAACAAGGTGATCTAAAGAAGTTTTCTTTAAATAGTTTGGATGAGCTGCCTGAATTTGTGCTACAGGAGATTGTCCCTCAAATGGAAAAGACTCACAAGCTTAATGTTTCCCAAGAGTTCTCTTTTTGGACTGATGGAATATACGGCAGTAATTTTTGGATTTCTGGACATAAGGAATTACTAGGAAATATTGTGACTGACTTTTTAAAAGGAGCAACGAAGGAAAGACAGAGATTAATGCACCAAAAAAAATGGCAAGAGACAAAAGTATTATTTTTGAAACAAGGTTTTTTTAAAATATTAATAGACAAAAATATTAGTGTCCCTGAAAGACAATTTGTGATTATAAGAGACTAGATATTTGGATATACTGGATTTTGATGAGGAAGGACTAAAGTTGAATAGATATTGTAATTAATTAAATAATATTGTAATTTTCTCTATTGAAATTTTATAAATTTTATAATCTGTTGTATTGAATTTTAAATAGAATATTCTTGAAAGATCTTATGTAAGAAAGACTTGGGGAGGAAATTATATGGTTATATGGTTATAGAAGCTATAAGGGAGATATTCTCTGAACTGGATTGGATTTTTATGCTTTAGCTGGTTTTAAATATTTTAGGATTAATTTGTTCTACTGATTTATATATTTTATTACTGTTTATTGTTAATTTTTTGAAGGATTTGGTTATGTAAGGAGGAAGTCAGAGCTAGAGAGGGAGAATTGGTATAATAGTTTTGGGAAAAAGTTTTTTTAGCATATGTTTGTTTTATTTTAACTATACCTTGTGTTTGTTCCGGGAAGCCAGGGGAGGGGAGGGGTTTGTGAAGGGAGAGGGTTGGGGGAAAGGGAATTTTTTTGGTAAAACTTTTTGAATAAAAAAAAAATAGCAGGCTGGTTATGAGATGAAAGTGGCATCACAAAGATGTATCCTTAAAATGATTAATAAAATACCTTTCAGTCACAAGAGACAGCACATGAGAATAAACCCTAAATCCGATCGATATTCTTTACTACATTTTTGCTGAAAGAATAGCTTACTGGGCAAGTTCTGTGGCACAACCATAAAAATCCATAAATAGATCACAATCCTGATTCACTAATTAGAATACTTAATAATTTATAAAAAACAATGATAGTTTCTAGATGCTTCTCCTGCAAGTCTGTCTTTAGCCATGCTACAAAACTGCCCTCAGATTATAAAGAGAGCATTATAAACTGTGCTACTGTTAGAGCATTTCCAATCATTTCCATTAGTAGGGTAAGGCATGTGTTAAGATAATATTTTTCATTATACCTACTGAGTCCACTCTAGGATTTTCACATGGGTCTTGTTGGATTTTTCATTTTTCTGATAGTACTGATGACACTGATTTTGGAAAATTATGTTATTCAAATTAATAGGGTTATCAGTGCAGGGAACATAGATGTCTGTGCGGGTAAGATTATCAGCTCTGCTATCAAGCAAAACCAAGCATTTAATAGTGAGTGCCATACCATATGCACTAGTCAAACAGGTGGCAAGAAAGTAGGGGCAGTCAGGCACAACACAGGTTATGTAGACAATAAACACAAGGTCAATCAAAATGGACTCAAATGTCTATACACCAATGCACAGAATATGAGGAATAAACAGGGAGAATTAGAAATTCAAGTAAATGAGGGCAGATATGATATTGTTGCCATTACGGAAACTTGGTGGGATGAAACCGACAAATGGAACATACAGCTAGAGGGATATAAATTATTTAAAAGAAATAGACAAATAAAAGAGGAGGTGGAGTTGCACTATATATAAGAAATAACTACATCTCTACAGAAATAGAGCACAACAATGATGAAAATTATCTTGAATGCATTTAGGTCAATATTGAAGGGGGGGGGATGATATTGCCATAGGTCTATACTACAGGCCACCCAACCAAACAGAGGAAGTAGATTAACTTTTTGCTAGTCAGCTAACTAAGGTATGTAGGAAGCATATCACAGTAGTAATGGGGGATTTTAACTACCCTGACATCAACTGGGAGACAAACTCTGCACCAAGTGGAAGATCCAACAGGTTTCGAACAAACCTAGCAGACAACTTCGTTTCCCAAAAAGTAGAGAAGGAAACAAGGGGATCAGCCATAATTCTCACTAACAGAGATGAAATGATAGGTGTTGAAGCTACAGGAACCTTGGGGGCAAGTGATCATGCAATACTGGAATTCAATATTATGCAAACACAAGTAGTAGAACAAAGTCAAACTAGAGTCTTGGACTTCAAGAGAGCTAATTTCAATAAACTTAGAGAGAGCCTGAGAAGGATTCCATGGATGAGAATCCTCACGGGGAAAACAACTCAAGAAGCTTGGGAAATTTTGAAAAGTGAGATTATAAAAGCCCAGTCTAGCACAATACCAATGAAGAAGAAAAATAATAAATCTTTGCATAATAAATTGGATGCATAAAGAACTATCTGACAAATCGAAAAACAAAAAGGACAAGTATAAAAAGTAGAAAGAGGGGCAAATAACTAAGGCAGAATATCAGCAAATAGTCCGAGCCTGTAAAGATGAAGTGAGGAAAGCTAAGGCTCACAACGAACAAAGACTAGCGACAAAAGTAAAAAATAACAAAAAAAGCTTCTTCCAACATGTTAAAAACAAGAAAAAAGTCAAGGAAACAATTGGCCCATTGCTGGGAGAAAGTGGCAAGAAGATGACAAGCAACAGGGAGAAAGCAGATCTACTTAACTCATTTTTTGCATCTGTCTTTACTTAAAAGGAAAAAACAATCCAACCTATCAAAAACAGCACCACAAAAAACAGACCAGGAACACAAGTTAAAATAGGGGAAAAATGGTAAGTGAACACCTGTCTACCCTAGACGAGTTCAAATCACCAGGACCGGATGGATTACACCCCAAGGTTCTGAAGGAACTGGCAGACGAGATCTCAGAACCATGAACTATATCTTTCAAAGATCCTGGAGCACAGGGGAACTGCCAGAGGACTGGAAAAGAGCTGATGTAGTTTCCATCTTCAAAAAAGGAAAAAAAACAGATCCAGGAAACTACAGACCTATCAGCCTGACCTCAATACCAGGGAAGATTCTGGAAAAGATAATCAAGCAATGAAGTGTTAATACCACTTTATAATGCCTTGGTAAGGCCACACTTGGAATACTGCATTCAATTTTGGTCGCCACGATGTAAGAAAGATATTGAGACTCTAGAAAGAGTGCAGAGAAGAGCAGCAAAGATGATTAGGGGACTGGAGACTAAAACATATGAAGAACGGTTGCAGGAACTGGGTATGTCTAGTTTAATGAAAAGAAGGACTAGGGGAGACATGATAGCAGTGTTCCAATATCTCAGGGGCTGCCACAAAGAAGAGGGAGTCAAGCTATTCTCCAAAGCACCTGAAGGCAGGACAAGAAGCAATGGGTGGAAACTAATCAAGGAGAGAAGCAACTTGGAACTAAGGAGAAATTTCCTGACAGAACAATCAATAAGTGGAACAACTTGCCTGCAGAAGTTGTGAATGCTCCAACACTGGAAATTTTTAAGAAAATGTTGGATAGCCATTTGTCTGAAATGATGTAGGGTTTCCTGCCTGGGCAGGGGGTTGGACTAGAAGACCTTCCAACTCTGTTATTATGTTAAATTAATAACAAAATATTTGTATAGACAAGTGAAAGTTTTCTGTCTGCTTTTCTTGGGGTGGTCTGAATCTAGAGAAAGGTCTTACAGGACACAAAGTGTTAAACAACCCAGTGCCATACTTTTTTTTATGCACAATTCCCAGTTCCCCTTGTCATTTATCCTGAGATTGATCTAAAAGACATTGAGAACATCAGGTTACTTGTCCCTGGGATTTAGGTACTGTTAATACTGAATATTTGTTGCTTTATACTATTCTATGGAATGGCTATTTGAAAAACAGTAACTTCTTGAATTGTTGTCATAAAAAAAAGAGGTCTACAAATGTATTACATAACAAAATTTATATCACAAGTCATTTTTGAGGTTGAGCGGGAACATCTTTCTTGATAAACAACTACTAAAATTTCACTGAACAAATTAGTCCAAGAACATGGCATGTCAGTGGGACCATAAATAATTCTTTGTGTAGAATAACATTATAAAATAATATATTTGTTGACGTTCTGAACAATTTCTTTATAATCTTTTGTTCACCTTGACTGTACTGTTTGGAAGATTTCATTCTAAACAGTTAGCATTGTGTTTATTTGTTCCATCTGCTGATCTTTTCATGAACTTATATTGATTGTTTATAGGCCTTCCTGAATAGCATTACTATTTGGCCACTGAAGGAAGCCAGGAACCATCCATTAATTATGGTACCATTGACATTTTAACTACCCTGACATCAACTGGGAGACAAACTCTGCATCAAGTGGAAGATCCAACAGGTTTCTAACAAACCTAGCAGACAATTTCGTTTCCCAAAAAGTAGAGAAGGGAACAAGGGGATCAGCCATATTGGACCTAATTCTCACTAACAGAGATGAAATGATAGAAGGTGTTGAAGCTACAGGAACCTTGGGGGGAAGTGATCATGCAATACTGGAATTCAACATTATGCAAACACAAGTAGTAGAACTTGTGTTAAACTAGAGTCTTGGACTTTAAGATAGCTAATTTCAATAAACTTAGAGCTTGTGAAGGATTCCAGAATAAGAATCCGCAAGGGGAAAACAACCCAATAAGCTTGGGCAACTTTGAAATGAGATTATAAAAACCCAGTCTGACTCAATTCCAATGAAGTATAAAAATAAGAGATCTCAAAAGAAACCAGCATGGCTTCACCACAAACTCTCGGATAAATTAAAAGATGAAGAAGGACAAGTATAAAAAGTGAAAAGAAGGGCACATAACTAAGGCAGGACATTAGAAAATAGCTTGAATCTGCAAAGATGAAGTCAGGAAAGCTAAGGCTCACAACGAACAAAGGCTAGCGACAAAAGTAAAAAATTAACAAAAAAAGCTTCTTCCAACATGTTAAAAACAAGAAAAAAGTCAAGGAAACAATTGGCCCATTGCTGGGAGAAAGTGGCAAGAAGGTGACAAGCAACAGGGAGAAAGCAGATCTACTTAACTCATATTTTGCATCTGTCTTTACACAAAAGGAAAAAACAATCCAACCTATCAAACACAGCACCACAAAAAACAGATTAGGAACACAAGTTAAAATAGTGGGGAAAATGGTAAGTGAACACCTGTCTACCCTAGACGAATTCAAATCATCAGGACCGGATGGATTACACCCCAAGGTTCTGAAGGAACTGGCAGACGAGATCTCAGAACCACTGAACTATATCTTTCAAAGATCCTGGAGCACAGGGGAACTGCCAGAGGACTGGAAAAGAGCTGATGTAGTTCCCATCTTCAAAAAAGGAAAAAAAACAGATCCAGGAAACTACAGACCTATCAGCCTGACCTCAATACCAGGGAAGATTCTGGAAAAGATAATCAAGCAATGAAGTGTTAATACCACTTTATAATGCCTTGGTAAGGCCACACTTGGAATACTGCATTCAGTTTTGGTCGCCATGATGTAAGAAAGGTATTGAGACTCTAGAAAGAGTGCAGAGAAGAGCAACAAAGATGATTAGGGGACTGGAGACTAAAACATATGAAGAACGGTTGCAGGAACTGGGTATGTCTAGTTTAATGAAAAGAAGGACTAGGGGAGACATGATAGCAGTGTTCCAATATCTCAGGGGCTGCCACAAAGAAGAGGGAGTCAAGCTATTCTCCAAAGCACCTGAAGGCAGGACAAGAAGCAATGGGTGGAAACTAATCAAGGAGAGAAGCAACTTGGAACTAAGGAGAAATTTCCTGACAGAACAATCAATAAGTGGAACAATTTGCCTGCAGAAGTTGTGAATGCTCCAACACTGGAAATTTTAAAGAAAATGTTGGATAGCCATTTGTCTGAAATGATGTAGGGTTTCCTGCCTGGGCAGGGGGTTGGACTAGAAGACCTTCCAACTCTGTTATTATGTTAAATTAATAACAAAATATTTGTATAGACAAGTGAAAGTTTTCTGTCTGCTTTTCTTGGGGTGGTCTGAATCTAGAGAAAGGTCTTACAGGACACAAAGTGTTAAACAACCCAGTGCCATACTTTTTTTTATGCACAATTCCCAGTTCCCCTTGTCATTTATCATGAGATTGATCTAAAAGACATTGAGAACATCAGGTTACTTGTCCCTGGGATTTAGGTACTGTTAATACTGAATATTTGTTGCTTTATACTATTTTATGGAATGGCTATTTGAAAAACAGTAACTTCTTGAATTGTTGTCATAAAAAAAAGAGGTCTACAAATGTATTACATAACAAAATTTATGTCACAAGTCATTTTTGAGGTTGAGCGGGAACATCTTTCTTGATAAACAACTACTAAAATTTCACTGAACAAATTAGTCCAAGAACATGGCATGTCAGTGGGACCATAAATAATTCTTTGTGTAGAATAACATTATAAAATAATATATTTGTTGACGTTCTGAACAATTTCTTTATAATCTTTTGTTCACCTTGACTGTACTGTTTGGAAGATTTCATTCTAAACAGTTAGCATTGTGTTTATTTGTTCCATCTGTTGATCTTTTCATGAACTTATATTGATTGTTTATAGGCCTTCCTGAATAGCATTACTATTTGGCCACTGAAGGAAGCCAGGAACCATCCATTAATTATGGTACCATTGACATTTTTCTGCTACATATTAAGATATGTGGTAGTGGTGAAAAACAATGAAAGCCAAAGTATAATTGCCTAAAATGCCATGAAATGGCTACATGGCATGTGAGATGGGAATATTATGGCCACATGGCATGTGAGATGGGAATATTACAGTCTCTACAACACTATATTTTATCTTGTTAGGGCATTTTGCAGAATTTTTAAGGAGGCTAATCCCTTTATTTTCTCTACATCAAACCTTTGCTTCTAACTGGCAGAGGCATACTGTGACAAAATGCATTTTCATATACAGTACTGCATGACAAACAACCCCAACATGAATTTGAACAAGGCTTATGCTGTCTCTGTGGCCATAAGCAACAAAGTTCATGTACAACTACAAATGAACAAAATGAGCAAATGTACAGATACTACTATTTATAATGATATGTAGAATGATTTTGAATTCTTAGGACTTTTTAAATAACCTATCATGTCAAACACACTACTTATGAGCCATTTCCAAACTAAGCCAAGTATGTGTGCAAAACAACCCATCACTGCATTGTATTCTGTTTTGTTTTGTTTTCTTAAAAAATGATAGGAATGACACTGCAAATATCATAAGTAGATTCTTGGAAGTATAATTATCTCTAGGGTATGGTAAATTTTTAAGACAAATGGTTGTCAGATCTCTTTCTTCTATACCATTTACTGAAATGGTACAGGTGTTCCTGCCTGAGCAGGGGATTGGACTAAAAGATCTCCAAAGTCCCTTCCATTTCTATTATTCAGTTATTCTGTTAAATGCTTTAGCTCTAGAAAGTTAACATCAACCAGGCACTTTTCTAGGTCAAGTAATACTTTCAATATTCCTAGTGATTGCTCCTTCTAAGTCTATTTTATAATTGTTTAGAATTCTAGATGAACTAGTGCTGATAATTTCAATTATATTATATCCTTTACCTAGCTTGCCCTAAACATTATATTACAGTAATAATGAATCCTTATAGAAAAAGAGTTTTCAAATTTCTGATTAACTTTTTGTTAAAAAAGACTACAGAAGAATAAGGTAGTACAGAAGAATAAGGTAGTACAGCATAAACAGACCAATTGTTTACCATAGATCTGCAAGAATACAAGTATCTATTAAATAAGCCAGTTTACTAATGCTTAAGTTCTTTATAGAGAAGACATACACTTTTTTTAAAAAAATCTTTCTGTACAGATAGAAGTTTCCCAGTTGCCACTGCAGCTAGTTCCTAGAAGAGATATTGGCAGAAAGGTATGCTTCTGTGTACCTTTATTTGCCTTCAGTTCCCTAATAATTGACCCCAAGTGCATGCATATGCACACAGCTTTAATCCCCAACTGAATATCTGAATCAGGGGAAAATCTGGAATTACTTGTAGGGTATTTTGGTTTCTAATGCAGCTGTTACAAGTGTTGTATTTGGCAAGGGAACAAAAAAAAGGCGCTGCATACCAATTTCGTGAGCCACTGTAAAAGCCGCATGGAGGCCGTCATCTTCAATCACTGCACAGCTGCGCTCAGGAGAGCATATGGTTCCAACGTCAGCCATTCCCAGAGTATCACATGAATGATGCCCACATAAATCCTACAAGGAAGGGAAGGGAAAGAAAGCATTTGAAGCATAGTTTGCACCCACAGGGTCTGACAGCTTTGAGCTGCAGTCTGATTACCAACTGTAAAGCCAAATCAGGATTATAGCCAAGATAAGGACAAAGACATCAATAGCTATGGTTTGGGGCATCCTATCCAAAGATGAAGTTCTGCAAATGTGTTGCAACTGCAATTCCTAGCTAGCAATCCTAGCAAGAAATCAAGAGAAATGCTACTTCGACGATCTAGACAGGACCACAAAGTCCTAACTGTTGGTTGCTAAAATCAAATTAAAACAGTCCATTTATCGCAAAAAGTTATGCCACCCCTTGAATTAGTTGCCACCCCTTGAATTAGTCGCCTTCATTTATAAAGTTATTGTTTTAAGAAATGAATGTCCCTAACAGCATTTGCAGTGGGCTATTACTTGAAACTGAACAGAAAACTAATTTCTATGTATGCAATGCTAGACCATGAATAGTATTACAATGCATTTTTGATGCAATGATGATTACTAATGAAGGTCAGTATTGGTAATTTTATACATTGTAAACCTTCCTGAACCTTTCCTATGGATAACCTCCAACTTTGAGCCCTATATTTACAGACAGCATCCAAGATATGGAAGAGAAAACGTTCTGTTGGGACATTCCCCTTCTTTCCTTCTAATTTCTTCTAACTGGCTAACCTCAGGTCTGGTAAGGTGAATGACATCATTCTGTTTAAAGATTATTATAGCTGGAAGGCCGAAGTTCAGTATGATTTAGAACATGATTACAAGACAGTCACTGAACTTGCCATAGTGTCAACTTACATGATAAGGTGAATTGATGAGGTAACTAAATCATTAAGAATATTGGAAGGTGGAGGGTGTGTGTGCTCTGAGTCAGTCTTCAATGCTGCATGAATGAATCCCTGTCATTGCTTTTTTCCTAGGGCCAAAAGAGTTATCGCTGGCCCAATCACTTAACTGGCTTTCTGTCTAAGCAAGCTTCACAGTCTCCTGGTTTCTAGCTTGGTACCTTAACTACTCCACCGATTTCCATATAATCAATTTCTATATATTAATAAAATAGGAGGAAAAGGAGAATATAATTTTCTTTGGTGGACAAGCCATAAATGATGCATGTATTCATAACTTAAGCATTCATCTACAGTGATCCTATCGTATGCTAGTACTATCGTATGCTAGTATGTTCCATCATGTCTTTTTTCCCCTTCCATAAGAAAATTTAGCAATTATAAGAATACAACAAATGGACACTAAATAGCAATTCTGAACATGTAATGTTATTATAAAGACATTGGGAGCCATTATGCAATGCTTAATTGTATTATTTGTGTGTTCTACAAAAATAAGGACTAATTATTTATGAATGGTTAAATCACAGTTTAAGAGGGTTTAACTGTATTAGAAATATAAATATATATGTAATTTAGTTGAAATGTTCTACTCTACAATCATATACTGTAGCATTTGCTGTCTAGCAATCTTGGAGATATGAAAAGTCTGTTTAGGGCTGGGAGAGAATTTATTTAATCAAATATATTATAAAGCAATTACATTTTGTGGACATCTGTGCTAGCAGAATTGTTCATTTTATTTTTGCTGTTTCAAAGTGAGCATCTATTCACGAAATATACTTGTTGGCTTGTGGGTATCTTTTCTTGACTGGCAGAGGGGAAAAATGGTCCCTGTTGATCTGATATTCTCAGCCAAGGAAAACATTCTGGAAAGATGGCAGATGGATACAGCTTAGGTACTAAGAACAGAGATGAACCCTTTCTGGCACAATTGGTATTATGCAATTATTTAGCCAACATGATAATTTCTCCCGCTGCACACTTTCCCAAATGTGAATAGAAAAATGTACATATGTACTGTAATATAACAATGAGCAAAGGAAAACATTAAAAGAAAAATATTTTGAATAATTGTGAAATTAATTTCATTTTAAAGATGAACAATAATACAATTATGTATTCCTTATAATCAACTTTTCCACTCTGTATTTGTTTAACAGTCTTGTGAAGCAATACCTTGCTCTGACTTCTTATTCAAAATAAGGATCTGGAAAAATTCAATTTAGGGACAACCAGAATCCCTGATTTTTGTATTAATATAGCACAACATATCATTAGATATTCTTATTAACTTAATGAATCTTTGAAAAGGGAAGTACAGCCTGTGTAGGATCAATGATGCTTGCCTTTAGATGATATACAAGAAAATGTAATCTAAGAATAATGTACATGTAGACGAAAAAGTCAAGAAGGTATCTTCAATATATCTAGAAGAATATCTATTTTTAAAAAAGTATTAGCGTACTTCAGACTTTTTAAATGAGGCACACTGTATTTAAGAAATGCTGTAATTCTCCCCATTAAATATGAACTGCAACCAGTTCTTAATTCTGAAATGGAAGTAAATAATTTTGATTTTGATTTTTTTTTGTGATTACATGACAGGATGACAGGTAAGGGGAAAAGGTTTATCATGAGCTCGGTTAATTACTATCATGCTAAAACATGATCTTCCAAAAGTTCAAGATGTTGCCCTTTAGATACATATGGATTAATGTAATTGTTCTTCCTTCTTCTTTATCATTAAGTACTGAACATGAAATAATCTGGATAAGAGTCATCCTACAGTCCTGTAAAAGGAATAATGGAGCAACAAATGCATCAATGGCTGCTCACAATTCCTCATATGTTGAATTCTGTGGGGCTCCTATCATTCTGTGATACTATTAATTATAGTAAGTATATGTTCTATACACAGTCTATGTAGGTAGGCATACATGTTTCATCATCATCATCATCATCATCATCCTTTTTGCCATTGTCTATCCTCTGCAAGATAAAAGCATTTTCTATGTGTCTGGCCCGCAATACATGCTGATGTCATCAATCCATCTTGTTTTAGGTCTCTTTCGTGGACACTTTTTATCAAGCGGGATCCATTCTATGACCACCTTGGTTCACCTGCCATCAGTTCTTCTTGCTATATGACCAGCCTATTTCTATTTCAATTCTTTTACTTTTTTGATGATATTGTATACAGGATTTTGTATGTTCTCTAATCCATGTGCAGTTCTTTCTTTCTTGCCATGTAATGCTGAGCATGTATCTTTCTATGGCTGTTTGAGCCACTTTTAACTTTTGTGTCGATTGTGAGGTTAGTGTCCATGTTTCACCAGCATATGTTAGAGCAGGTAGCACACACTGATTGAAAACTTTTGCCTTCAGGCATACGGGAAAGTTGTTTGCTAACTGCCTGTCAACACACCATTCAATTTCCTTTATTGTGCCACCTTTCATTGAGATCCATTGGCCAAGGTATATGTGGTGGTCTGCTACGACTAGTTCTTCTCCAGATTTAATTTTTTTTCTTTCTTTGGTGAATTTATTAAACATAACCTGGCTCTTTTTCAGGTTTTATTTTTAAGCCAAATGGTTCTCCTACTTACATATTTAAGCACCATATACATCTACAGTATGTGTGTGTTTGTATATATACTGTACAATCTAGAACTTTAAGGTCACAGATCTTTGTGAGCTGAGCTTATTCTTTGTGTTTCAAAAGAAGTATGCTATATGACTGTGCATGATATTTCTTGCCACTAAAGTGAATGGATGAATGCATCATTACTCACAGGGGAGGCTTGAGAGTCAATCTGCAATATGTTCAAGAATGGCTTAGGATAGTAAATGTGGCAAAACTCTGATTAAAAGCAGCACCTGTGAAAACAGTTCAGATGCTCTCTAGGAGTCATTCCAATCATGCCAATCCCATTCTTTATAGAATATGTGGTTAAGTAAGTGCCTTTTCAATAATGTTTTTATAAGAAACCAGCCAGGAAATCCATCAGCAGGTTGCCTTATTTCTTCAAATCCTAGATTATCCTGTTTCATTCAAAGATTCCTTTTACTAATTTACCACTTCCGTGAAAATTACATACACCAACAGAGGACATTATTAGTATCATGTACAGTAGTAATATTTAGCTATCTAGGTGTAACCTCTTAATTTTTATTTTGCAAAATATATACAGAAATGTTGAGGCTTTGTTTTTTACTTACTGCTATACTATAGTTGTCCATATCTTTCCACATCTGCGTTTGTTTAACTTCATTCAAGAAAGATGCTAGATTTGGAATACTATACTGCTGAGTTTAGGAAGAAGTCAATGTCTGGATCTCATTAGGAAAACTGGATAATATATTTTAGTTAAAATTAAATTTAATTACATTTAATTGGGGTTTTTGTTGTTGTTGCCCTCTTTGTTATGTCCAAGTCTTTAAAATTTTACATGACTGCTTGTTCAATGCAACTCTCTTTGACCTTTGCATGGTTGCCTATGGGAGTATCCAATGCTTCATTGACAGAACTGTTCTAATAGGCTTTTACTAAGTGTCTTTTCCCCATTTTACAAGTCTGCTGATCAATTGGAAAGAACAGGTGATCTGAGCGTTAGTGTTAGTGAAGTGTTAGTGCCACTTTATAATGCCTTGGTAAGGCCACACTTGGAATACTGCATTCAGTTTTGGTCGCCACGATGTAAAAAAGATGCTGAGACTCTAGAAAGAGTGCAGAGAAGAGCAACAAAGATGATTAGGGGACTGGAGGCTAAAACATATGAAGAACGATTGCAGGAACTGGGTATGTCTAGTTTAATGAAAAGAAGGACTAGGGGAGACATGATAGCAGTGTTCCAATATCTCAGGGGCTGTCACAGAGAAGTGGGAGTCAAACTATTCTCCAAAGCACCTGAGGGTAGAACAAGAAGCAATGGGTGGAAACTGATCAAGGAAAGAAGCAACTTAGAACTGAGGAGAAATTTCCTGACAGTTAGAACAATTAATAAGTGGAATGACTTGCCTGCAGAAGTTGTGAATGCTCCAACACTGGAAATTTTTAAGAAAATGTTGGATAACCATCTGTCTGAGATGATGTAGGGTTTCCTGCCTGGGCAGGGGATTGGACTAGAAGGCCTCCAAGGTCCCTTCCAACTCTGTTATTGTTATATATTGAGCAGACCAGATATACACATAAAATACATTTGGCACCCATTATAACACTATAATCTGTTAGGAAAAACAGGCATCCAACATTTCCACAAAAAAGATAAACTATCTATTAATGTGATACTACATATTATTAAGTATTGTAATATGGAATGATTGGGATGTAATGATTATACTTATGTCATGCTATCTAAATTAGATATTCAAACTGCCTGGCTCATATGCTTATTTCCATTTTTTCCCCTTATGAATAGTAGTCTTGAACAGAATCAAATAAACAATTAAATGCTATGGTGATTGGCACCTGCTAATAATACAGATTAAGGACATAAGCAGATAATTTATTGTAATTCATTGTAGGCATTTTTACATTGCTGCTGGCTCTTCTCCCAAATGCCTCAAAAGCAATTTGGAGAAATATCACAATCAGCTTCCCTTCTGTCAAAATTAATGAGGAAACACTGCTGACCTTCCACAACAAGCAAGCAAGCAAACAAGCAAGCTCCCATATTCACTCCATCAAAAGATAAAGGATTTGCTTTTACTGATCTCAGCGTGTCCTTACTTCACTTTGTTTGTGTTTGTCTGGTCATATGCACACACAAAAATAGTTTCTGTGAGAAAGAGTTAAAAAAAAATCAAGATGTCCCTTGAAGTCTGAAAACCTCAGACTTAGAAATCAGGAAACATGGTGAGGCAGAGGTTTCATATTCCCCTGAAATAAATTGGCTCAGCTCTCAAATAGCCAACCTTGAAATACCACAGAGATTTACAGCTCTTCAGATTGCAGCAAATATCATATGTAGAAGTCTTTTACTCTTAGCTCTCAAAGAAGTATAATTGGGAGTGTTTCTTTCATTTATTTATTTACAACTGGCCTATTCCAAAGTGTTGGTTGTAAATGAGCTGTCTGATTGTTGGAAAGCAAGCAGCCAGTATAGAGATGACCCAGTAAGGACCTGGATTCTTGTGGGATTTAAGCCTTTGCTTCCTATAATAGATTTCTTCATACAAATAACAGATGGAGGAATAAAATGTGGAAAGATGCAGCCTGGACTTCAGTGGGGGAAGATTGGATGAATAATAGATGTATCATTTAGTTTCAGTCTGAAAATCAAAATGTCATCTTGCTTTCAGCAAATATCCTCTTCTTGATAGCAACTGAAAGCAGAAAAAGATGCCATTTTAATTGTCACATGGTAATAATTTAATCAACAAAGGTTGACATTTTTTTTTCATTTTTAATGCACCATTCTGATAGTACTGCTGAAAGAATACTGTAAATAGATCAAATAACTAATCAACCTGTAACTCTAGATAAGGTTACAAAGACTTTTAAACCATAGTGATAGGAATGAATTTTTTAAAAAAAATAATAGATAAACTTAAATGTTTAGTGAACTGGTTGATTATGAGAAGTTCATAAGAATGAGAGAAGCTCTTCAGCTCTACCTAGGCAATGATATTAAGAATTGTACTACTTTTGATATTGAAAATATTAAAACTTATTTCTAGTTGGAATCCTCCAATATTTGTATAATCTTATTTTAACATTGTACAATTTGGCAGTCTTCATTTTACGATAATAAATTCCATTTTTCAGCTATGTACCATATGATAAATGTGAATTATAAGAAACTAAGAATATGATACATCATAAAAGCATCCAACTTCCTGTTTGGTCAACTTTACATAATTAAGTTTCTGTACACAGATCGTGATGAAACAGTTAAAAAAGATGGGGGAGAGGAGGATAATTGAAAAGCCACTCATTAGTAAAGAACATGAAAGCTTTTTATCTATAAAAGGAAGAAAGTTATGATACACAGCATTAAACTTTACAGAAGTGATGGAAAAACAAAAGGTTAAACTAAGTGGACAGTATAATCTCTTATCAACCATCCAACAAATAGAAGTTATAGATGATACTTTCCACAATCTTTTTTTAAAGGCGCATAATAGTACATTTTTGTGGGAATGTAATTTGTATTGTGATTCTGTAATCTAGTTATCCAAGACTATCTATCCATTGTTGACTTCACCCCATTCCTAAGAGGACTCTAAGGGGCGTGCATAAGAGCACAAACGTGCCTACCGTTCCTGTCCTTTTGTTTCTTTCCCTATATATATATATGCTTATACTTCCTTGTTTCTCCTCATATATTTGTTTATACATTATATAATCTTTTAGTGTTATGCTTGAATATATTGTTTTGACAAAATAAAATAAAATAAAAAATAAATAAATAAATAAAGACAAATGTATGCTAAGTGAGAAAAATCTGCTAAGTGTAATCCTTCATTCTGACCAGCCCTTCTGCAACTTTCTGCTTTAGAGAATGGAGGAGATAATACATTCACTCATATTAATCAATGCTATTAAATAAGTTGATGTCTCTGTTTTAAGTTTAATATGTAAAACAAATGCGGAGACTTTCTTCTTACCAGGGCCCATGCTTTATTTGTTGATGATATATCAATGGGGAGACAGGTAATATGGCTATTAATATCAAGTTAATACAAAAATGAATAAATCTAGTATTATCATTCCTTTGGGGGCCATTGTAGAAGATTGAAGCCTTAGGATTTTTCATAAAAGAAGGAAAATCATACTGAGAGCTAATTTGGTGTAGTGGTTAAAGCACCAGGCTGGAAAACAGGACACTGAATTTTAGCCCCGCCTTAGACATAAAGACAACTGGGTGACTTTGAGACAGTCATTTTCTCCAGCCCTAGAAAGGAGACAATGGCAAACCATTGAAAATATTGCCAAGAAAACTGAAGGGAGTAGTGCAAGCAGTAACCAGGAGTCAATAGACTCAAAGATGAGAGGGAGGGAGGGAGAGAGGGAGAGAATAAAACAACAGGTACTGCAAAGCTTACTTTGAACTTAAAAAACAGGTTGTAAAAAACTCAAGACATTGAGAGTAAAAGTATCTTTTCATCTCAGGAGAAGAAAGTGGAGCCAGTGCTCAAGAAAGGTATGATTTTTTTTTAAAAAAAAGACTGTAAAAGTACAATCACAATTAATTCTGACAATAATTTGACATTGGCAGTGAAGATAATTAGAGAAGGTCATGATGAATAGAGGTTAGTGAAAAATGCTAGTGAAAAAGAACATTTTAGATTTATTCAAAGTAACAGGAGATGAAATAATATCCCAGCCCCTTAGTGAAGGTGACTAAAGAATAACCTACAATAAAACAGAAAGTGGATACTGAAAATCTGTTTTAATTGTTATCTACGGTAAGAATATCTAACATAAGAATTTGAAAAAAAAGAATACTGAAGGGTACTTTACTTAGAATATGAAAAAATGTAGTCAGAAAAAAACCTACTGACTTGGAAAGAGTTCAGATCTAAACTAAATGGGAGAGACTTTTGTTTAGCCATCAGTGAGCAAAGAAGGACATTATTGCATCATTTAAAAGAGTTGCCTCTTGTCACTGCAGACTGCAGGACATGGAATAATGTTCTTAAATTCCAGGAAGGCATATATAATTTAATATTAGGAAAACTCCCTAAGAGTGAGAGCAGATGGACAGTGCAACCAATTACTTCCTGTGATTTAAATTGTTCCCTGTGTGGGAGATGATGAATTTCTCTTTACAGAGGTTGCCTTTAATCTGAATTCCTGAATAAGATTTGATAGCCAAATGGTGGGGGTTTTTCCCCCAAAATCTATGATTTTATAAAATATTTTAAGTTATAAAAGCAAATAATCTGGTTAATATTTTTGTTTCTCATTCTTAGATAATGAAATATGTATTTAAGGATTTGTTTTATATAACCTTTACACCAGTCACATCAATGTGTTCTTTTAACATTACATTATGTCCTACAATATTAGCATATAGCATTAGCATATAACATTCAGCATCTTGAAAAGCAGATACTCATTCAGATTTAAACTGTTCAGCATACTTGATAGTAACATTACAAAAGAAACACTTTCCTACAGACAGCTTTGTGGTGGCATATGTATACCTGGTTTAAGATTACTATAAAAAGAAAACATGTTTATCCTATCTAATCAGGGGTATATAAGGACAAGGTACTTTAACTATAAGAACAGTACCAAACTAGCATCCTTTAATAAATAGGATATTTGATACACGGTCATATAAACAATAAAATATTTACAATGATAAAGCAAAACCTGGAATTTGTTAAATATCCTAGGAACCAGATAAGGTAAGAGTTCCAACACTGCCTGCTGTGCACCTCTAGATGGAATACTGCAAGACTGTCTTTACAGTATTCCTTTTAGAACAGAAGTCAACAATGTTCTAAGTCCCAGGAATATAGGCACCTGTCTCAGGTTGGCACTGGTCTCTGATGAAGAATGGGCTACCAAAGAAGATCCATGAATGTTTGCATCATGACCATTGTTTAAAATCAGAATATGTCAAAAGATAAATTTTGGAGCATGTTGAATTCAAGAAAGATCTAAGAAATCATGTGCTTATTATCTTTTTTTTAAGGAGTCTGTTATTTAGCAAGCACCATCTGATTTCTGACAGAGCATTGCTATCTGATAACAAGAACAATTTACATTGACCCCAGTAGCAATCTCTAAATTTTATATGTACCTTTTACTGTCTCAAAGATACATGCCTCAACTTAATATGTTACTTTGAATATATGCAAATATTAACTTTGCAATGAACAGGACAGAAAGTAACTGAAAAACAAACTACAGAAACACTGTACAGAAATTCAACAGACTCACATTTGGTCTTAAGCGTCTAGTTGCTAAGGAACTTACTTCATGCATTCATAAGAGAGTTGCAAAAGTTGAATACTCATCCTAATGCTGCTTCTTGTCTCATTGAAAAAAAAATCAGCTTTAAAAAGAAAAAGAAAAACCTGCCCCTTTTGAGCGGTTCCTTTTGACATTTTTACCTTTAAACTCTTAGTTATGCTTACATTCTGCACCATGAGCAGTGATTCATTCTCCTTCAAATACATTAGATGAGGACCTAAACATATTTCTTCATTTCCAGGCATATTTATTTATTTTTCCCTAGATAAAAGAAACATAATTTTTCCAATTGAAACAAATAATGCGCTGGCAAATCTGCAGTGAATTTAAAATACACATTTGCAGCTTAAACAAATTGAGGTATCTTGGTTGAAATGAAGAGATGCTACAGTAGTTTTCTTTCATTGTGCTATGCCATCATGCAGTGTTGGTATAGCATGATGTGTAATTCATGCAGTATGGTTTGTAAATCATAATTGAGTTCTCAGTTGTATGTTTAAATCAGGCTACAGGGGTTTAAGTAATCAAGGTTAAAAGAAATATGACCTATGAACCTAACCTATGTTATACACCTGTATGTTGCCAGACCTGAAACAAGACATAACAATGAAGACAGAATGTACATGATATGAATACTGTTATAACTACTACATGGTATAGTAATCAAACAATATATATGAAGCAGACACGCCTTGGCAAAGTTAAGTATTATGATGGGTACACATAAAATGACTCGTTCCTTAATGAACTATGCAAAATACAGTATAATGGTACCCAATTTATTTTCATATTATTTTAATAAATTGATTAGTCTTCATTCTTACAGCCCAAGTTTGTACAATACAATGAATGGGAGGAAAGATGTAGCCTTTACTAGTCCAGTTTGCCATATTCATATTCATTCAACAGAAAGCACACATCAACTTTTTTTTTTATTTAAGAGATCATCCTTAGAACAAAAAAACTGCTTTTTGTTACAGCTGGATGGGTAGTTATCACCTTTTTGGTTCATGAAAAATGGCTGAATCCACATATCTTATTAAACAATGGTTTGCTTAACCAGGATTTATAGAAAAATGGGCTGAGGCTGCATAATGCAACAAAACAAGACAAAAACACCAAACCACCATATTATGGATTGGCACAAGATGTAAATAGGTCATTGAGAGAAGTAAAGTAAATAACAATTTGTTACCTAATTTTAGAGATTAATTTTGTCAATGGAATTTAACTGTGCATGAAATTTTGTTTTTAAAACCATAGTTAAAACCGGCAAAACATGGGGGCATTTTCCTGTCCTGAAACTTTCTGTTCAAAAGGTATTTTTATATTTACTTCAAGAACATATAGCACAAGTACAGCACGGCTAGAACATCATAATATTTCAAGTATTTAGAGTAACAGAAAAAAATACACAGCTTGGGTATTTTTCTTCTTCTTTCGCTATTCCCTCAACCAGAGTAAGTCATTCCACAAACTATCCCAAGCCCTTCTTTTTCTGGCACTCTCTAGTGCTGCAGCAGAGGAAGGGAACTAATGGAAAGTTATGTTTTTTTTCTGAAAGAAGGAGAAGTGGAAGAACATTCCGAACAAGACATTCAAAGCTAAAACTCAGTTTTTCTTATGTTCTGTTATACAAACAGTGCCACATGCTCCACACCAGAGCCTTGCCCCCAAACTGGTTTAGCCAATCTTTCCAAAACAACATTCAGAACTTATTCCAAAAGTAGCAGGAATAAGACTTGGCAGACTGGGAGACCAGTTTCTATCTTGTGGATAGTGAGGTACTGCAACCCCACCCTTCACCTAACCTGGTGCACTACTCTGCGGCTGTGTTTACATGTGGTTTGAATTTATGTTCTTCTCTCCTGAGCCACACATGTTGTGCCTCACCAGTTTTATTTCTACTTTCCCTCCATGCTGAAAATGCCCCGTTAGGTCACCAGCAGCTATGCAAGGAAGCTGTAAGCTTCCTAAAACTGTATCACACTATTTGTTCCTACTTAATATCAATAGATACAACTCTGGATCTGATTCAAAGAAGCTCACAATCATTTTAATTGCTTATGTCACATTTAGGTAATAACTTTAAAGCACTTAAAAGGGAAAAAGAATATTAATGCAATCTGATGGATTATTGGTTTTTCTATTCGTATCTTATTTCACTGAGCACATTTTTAAAAATATTTCAGCAGCCTTCAGCAATAGCTCATGGCAATGTACCTGGTTAAGTTAGATCCCTAAGAGAAATTTAATGTATCACACTTAAGTGCCAATTTTAAAATGGAAAACATTCTATGGCTTACAGAATTGTTCCAGAAGCTGAATTAGCAAAATCGGTTAGACTAAGATTTCAGAGACTAGAAGTTGCATATAGTATTTAATCAGATTCCAGGTGGAATAAAAACATAAATGTGAGACTTCTGAAAGAAATGCATAGCACATATATCAGGATTTTATGACATTATCATGGGGTATTAGGCATGCCTGATCTATGTTAGAGTTAAAGATCAATTTCCAACTTTAGTGGATTCTGAGCAAATCTAATAGGAGACCAATATCTAATGTTTATAAAAAGCTCAAATAAGGATAACTGCTTAGACACTTGCAGCTGAAAACTGAATCTATAAGCCATTGTTCCATTTTTTCTAATTCCTACAGTGGCATCTGTAGCATCACATCAGTCATTGCTTTTGTATGTGTGTAAAATGTCAAAATATACATACAAAAGGGATGCAGCTTTCAGCACCACAGTTATGATACTGTTGTCATTTGCCCATCCTTGAAGTCCCCGTTGATGCTGCTGCAATCTGATGTCAAGAAAACCCATAAATAAGATATTTGTGCACCTCTCCTCTCCTTGAAATTCCTAATATATAGGTACAATAATTGTTGGATCTTCCAGCAGTAATTATATGATATATAAATTTAAATTAGGTTTTCATTAATGTCTATGGAAATTCTCAGTCAACCCGGTCATGGCTGTCCCAAAGGTCCAGGCAACTGAACTTTCTGGTTTTTCTTTGAAGATGATTTTGCTTCTCATCCAAGAAGCTTCTTCAGCTCTGACTGGATGGTGGGGAATGGAAGGATTTGTGCTCCTTGCAGACAGCTAGACAGCTGGACTCAGTTAAAGAATGCAAATGTCCAGCTGTCTTCAAGGAATATAAATCCTTCCATTTTCCACCATCTAGTCAGGGCTGAAGAAGCTTCTTGGATGAGAAGCAAAATATCTTCAAAGAAAAACCAGAAAGTCCAGTTGCCTCTTGAGAGAAAAAAAAGCACCTTTGGGTTTTCATTAGTATTCCAGCAGAACCGCATATGCAAAGTGTTGATGTGAATAGAAGTTTAACCAGAACCTCAACTACAACTCAGTATTAACTTGATGAAATTCAGGAGAAACCCTCATTATCATCTGATATACCTGCTGTAAAACAGAAATGGTACTGAAAATGGAAGTCAGTGTTCTTGGACTCCTCAGCCATGGTCCCTTCCCTAACTTACCTCACGGGTGAAAAGAACAGCAGCATCATAGTGCTCATCATGATCATCATCCAATTGATTGTGCTGGTGCTGCCACTTGCAGAAGTTTTTGAGTGTGGTGGCTGCATTCTTGGTGATCTCTAGACCTTTCTCCTTGTCCCCCAGCACCACGACCTTCACAACCACCAAGCGGATGTGATTCTCAATGCTGGCATGTCCATAGAGCCGAGAAGCAATGGTGGCTAAGGTGAGCAAGTAGTGATGGAGGCCTTTGCCATACTTTTTGGTCATGGAGTCATCAGCCACCAAGAGTAGTTCTACCTGCCTGGCTCTAGAGATAGAGCGTTTCCTTCTTTTCCTAGAGTCCACAGGAGGGGCAAGAGTGATAGGGGAATGTGCCATTCTGGTGGTCAGATCTATTCCCAGTTTCCCCTCCTGCCCTTGGGCCAGTTTCTTTTCATCCAAAAACGGGGTCCTGGAAGAACCATGAGTCTCACAGCTGGGGCGGGAAGGCAGTGTTTCAAAGCTGAAATGATCCCTGAAGAAGAGATGGAGTATCTGAGCAGACACATCCCCATAGATCCAGTCGGGAGAAGCCTTTTCCTCTTCTGTTATAGCTTTGCCCCGGAGCAAAGGTTTCACCGTGTAGCGGGCGTGCTTGACCGCAAAATATCCATCTAAGCCACCACAGAGATTGAAGACTGCCAGAGACTGGGCACTCCCATCCACCGTGCCCCGATAGTAGCAGTGACCCTTGCCCTGGAGAAGCTGCTCGCTGGTTCCAAGCAACGCGTCCTTCTCCAGATCTAAAAGGAAGCGCTTCCCATCCAGGTAGAGGATGTAACCCACCTTGCCTCCTCCGGAGTAGGTCTGGTCTATGCTTTCTACTACCCCGCTAGGTCGCTGCTCCCGGAGAAGCCGAGTCGTTCCCGGCGCCGCAACCGCTTTGGATTGCTGCAAAGCTTTATCATAGGCAGGTGCTGAAGTTGCTGGGGAAACTCCGGCGGCGGCGGCGGCGGCGGCGGCAGCTTGTAAGCTTGCAGCCAGCGGCAGCAGCAGCGAGCAAACAATCTTCAGTTGCATGATGCTGAGCTCCGGGACCGGCGATGCGATGGCCGGGCAGGGGCCGGAGGAGCGGAGCGAAGACCGAGCGTTTGCAAAAGAGTCAGAGGCGGCGTCGGCAAATCACTTCTGTTCGCCTCACGGGCTTTAGGGAGAGAGACGCCGCGCTTCCCGCCGCCAGCAGGCATGAGAGAAGTTGAAAGACTTCACACTTCAGTTGGCGGCCGACGAGTCATCCGGCTGAGGAAGCCAGCGGCAGTTGCAGCCCCACTCCGACCGGAGGAACCCCTCGAGTCCTTCCTCCGCTTCTTTTATTCTTGCTATTCTCCCTTCTTCTGTCGTTCGGCGGAAGGAAGGAGAGCGAGCGAAGGAGCGGGAGGGCAGAAAACAAGCCCTCGCTTGCCGGGGAACGGAGCGGGGCGCGGGGGAAGGGAAGAGACAGATGTCCCAGGTTAAAGTGACGAGCCTCCTCTTTTGAGTTTACGGGCGGCGGCGGCGGCGGCGGCGGTTAGCCCCAGTCTGCTGAAGCGAACCAGAAGAACCCGGCGAGCGCTGTGAAGATGAGGGGAGGTGGAACAATGCATTTATAGCGGAATGCCATCCTGCAATGGCAATTTTAATAATTCGTCATTGCAGGCTGCCTCTTAAAGGGAGAGCTTCGAAACATCCACTCCCACACTTCCTTCGGAAGGGGGTGGGGGGAGAAGAGGCAGGGCAGGGGGTCACGGAGGTAAGAAAGAAAGAAAGAAGGCCAGGAAAGGAGGGGGGGGGAGGCGACGTTTGAATAAGAAAGGGGAGAATTCCCAAGTTTCCTTCTGAGCTGCAGCCTTTTCGGGGGGGAAAAGGCTGCTATTTCTTAAGCAGTCAGGTTGACGAGATACTTTCCTTCAGCCCCCTCTTTCCGTCCGGACAGTTTCGACATTGCTCTCGCTATGAGCCATGCCAGTGAGGTGGTGTGACAACTTTGTGGGTAGAGGAGAAGGAGTGACTCTTGCTCAGAATTTCTCAGCAAAAGTTCAGTAAGAAAAAACAGAAAAAGAAAATAAGACATTAACGGGGCTCTCCCCCCCCCCCACGCAGTGACTTAATGTTGTAAGCTGCCCAGAGTCTCCTCATGGCCCGATGGCTGGCAAACGAATTTAATAAAGAATACCCATTATGACACCATCGTTTTGTCTAAAGGAGCCTTACGCTTCTATGGAAAAGCAGCATCATTCTACCAGAATAAGAGAAAGAAAGTTAATTCATCCAACATGTCCTTTGTCTCCTTGGCTTAAGGAGAACTGGAGAAGGCAACTGTCAGTTTGGAAGGTCTGTAATTTCCTCAATTTCCCAGAGAGCAGCAAATAATGAAGAAGAATTAACTCTTACTGCAAAATATCTGGATTATGTTTTATTATGTTATAAACCACTCCGAGTCACCACGGACCACAAGATAAGTAGCATATAAATTTAATAAATAATTAGGGGTCCTTGGTGGTCTCCGAGCTTGCTTGTTTCCTTGCAGATGTTTCATTACCCAAACTAGGTAACACCTTCAGTGCTAGTTATTATTAAACAATTACAGTTTAATATTAATTTGAATTTGGTTTCTACCTTGTCCTCTGTCCACTAAGGCAAATGCCTTAACATATTTTTTTTATTTATTGAGCCATTTCATCATTTTTTGAAACATCACACAATGCTTGTAAGGCTATATTAAAATCAGGGGTAATAAAAAAGATAGATAATTGCAAATGTGTGACAACTCCGCCATTTTTTTAATGTGCACCACATGTATGATCAATATAGTAAGGGGCAAAATTTTGATCCATGGCTGTCACACCATCTTAAATACTTCATCTAGAGTTGGACTGAGGAAAATGAAGCCACAATATGGACTCATGAAGAGTAAGTCATAAGCAAGCACAATCTGTCATTACTTAATATTGGCATTGATCATGAGGCAGTTCAGCTGAGACATCACTTAGTTACTAATTTCCTATTTCTTAGAACTATTACTAATACAAGTCAGTATCAGTTTTTAAAGGAGTTAATTGCCTTATAATAAGATGGTTAGTTACATTACCCATAAGACCGGATTCTTACAGTCTTATACACATTCATCTATTCATCTACAAGGCCCAGTGTTGTTGTTCAGTCGCTAAGTCATGTCTGACTCTTCACAACCCAGTGGACCACATCACACAAGGCTTCCCTGTCTTCCATTGTCTCCCAGAGTCTGGCCAAACCCATGCCCACTTCATCATTATTGAGTCTGTCATTTGCACCTCTATAACTGTCTGGTTCAGTTCTGCAACCCAACAAGAAAGACACAGACTTCAGAGGATAATTAGAACTGCAGAAAAAATAATTGCTACCAACCTGCCTTCCATTGAGGACCTGTATACTGCACGAATCAAGAAGAGGACCGTGAAAATATTTACAGGTGGGCTTGTTGATCACGTACCTGGCTCCTTGCTGCATGACAACAGCCCTGCCCAAACTGTTGGAGATGCTTGCCAGATTGGCAGTTGAGACCCCTAGACTGTTGGTCATGGGGGATTTCAATTTGCCATCAGCTGGTGTGGCATCCTCGACGGCCCGGGAGTTCATGGCTTCCATGACGGCCATGGACCTGACTCAATTAGTGGATGGCCCTACTCACATCAGGGGAGGCACACTAGATCTGATTTTTGTCTCAGGCCAGTGGTTGAATGATCTGGTACTAAATGATTTAGTCATTGAGCCTTTGTCATGGTCAGATCATTCTCTTCTTCGTCTGGAATTTTGGACCGCTACTCAACACCGCAGGGAGATGGAAGCAATGCGTTGGTTCCGTCCCAAGCGCCTGATGGACCCGGAGAGGTTCCTGATGGAGCTTGGGCCATTTCCTGAGAATCTGGCCCGCAGCACGGCTGAAGAACTAGCCGCGGCCTGGGAACGGGCCACAGCTGGGGCTTTGGACCGTGTCGTGCCTTTGCGGCCTCTGACCCGGCGCAGGTCTCAACCAGCTCCTTGGTTCTCTGAGGAGCTGAGGGAAATGAAGCGCCGGAAAAGACGCCTAGAGAGTGCCTGGAGGTCCAGCCGTTCAGAAGCTGACCAAACATGGGTTAGGTCATTTATTCAGACCTATCTGGTGGCATTGAGGGAGGCTAAGTGTACCTACGTTTTCTCCCTTATTGCATCGGCAGATAATCGCCCAGCCGCCCTGTTTCGGGTGACCCGCTCTCTCCTTCAAGTGGAGGCGCGGGATGACCCCCTACAGGGTTGTGCCGAAGATTTTAGTGCGTATCTGCACGATAAAATCGCTCAGCTTCGGGACGGGTTGGACCAAAATTGGATAAATCCGGGTGAGACGCCTGAGCCTCGTCTTGTTGAGACTGTTTGGGAGGAGTTTGACTCTGTGACTCCAGAGGAGGTAGACAGGTTAGTGGGAAGGCTGAATGCCACTACATGTTTACTGGACCCGTGTCCTTCCTGGTTGGTGCTGGCCACACAGGAGGTGACACAGGGCTGGCTCCAGGGGATTATTAATGCTTCTTTGTTGGAGAGGACTGTCCCCTCTGCCTTGAAAGAGGCGGTGGTGAGGCCTCTCCTCAAGAAGCCTTCCCTGGACCCGGCCATTTTAGGTAATTATTGTCCTGTCGCCAACCTTCGCTTTGTGGCGAAGGTTGTAGAGAGTGTGGTGGCATGTCAGCTACCCCAGTTCCTGGATGAAACGGTCTATCTAGACCCATTCCAGTCCAGCTTTCGGCCTGGATACAGCATCGAGACAGCTTTGGTCACGTTGGTTGATGATCTCTGGAGGGCCCGGGACAGGGGTTATTCCTCTGCCCTGGTCCTGTTAGATCTCTCAGCGGCTTTTGATACCATCGACCATGGTACCTTGCTGCGCCAGTTGGAGGGTTTGGGAGTGGGAGGCACCATTCTGTGGTGGTTCTCCTCCTATCTCTCTGACCGGTCGCAGACGGTGTTGGCAGGGGGGCAGAGATCGACTACGAGGCGCCTCATGTATGAGGTGCCCCAGGGGTTGATTCTCTCACCCCTCCTGTTCAACATCTATATGAAGCCGCTGGGTGAGATCATCAGTGGCTTTGGGGTGAGTTACCAACTGTACGCTGACGATACGCAGCTGTACTTTTCCACCCCAGGCCACCCCAACGAAACTTTCGAATTGCTATCCCGGTGTTTGGAAGCCGTACGGGTCTGGATGGGAGAAACAGGCTCAAGCTCAACCCCTCCAAGACGGAGTGGCTGTGGATGCCGGCATCCCGGTACAGTCAGTTGCAATTGCGGCTGACTGTTGGGGGCGAGTCATTGGCCCTATGGAGAGGGTGCACAACTTAGGAGTTCTCCTGGATGATCGGTTGTCTTTTGAAGAACATCTGACGACCGTCTCCAGGAGAGCTTTTCATCAGGTTCGCCTGATTCGCCAGTTGCGCCCCTTTCTAGACCGGGATTCCTTATGCACAGTCACTCATGCTCTGGTTACCTCTTGCCTGGACTATTGCAATGCTCTCTACATGGGGCTCCCCTTGAAGAGCACCCGGAGGATCCAGTTAGTCCAGAATGCAGCTGCGCGGGTGATAGAGGGAGTGATTCGGAGCTCCCATATAACACCTATCCTGCGCAGACTGCACTGGCTGCCTGTTGTCTTCCGGGTGCACTTCAAGGTGTTGGTTACCACCTTTAAAGCGCTCCATGGCTTAGGACCGGGTTATTTATGGGACCACCTACTGCCATCTTGTACCTCCCATCGACCCGTGCGCTCTCACAGAGTGGGACTCCTTAGGGTACCATCAGCCAAGCAATGTCGGCTGGCGGCCCCCCAGGGGAAGGGCCTTCTCTGTGGGGGCTCCCACCCTGTGGAACGAACTTCCCCCTGGACTTCGACAGCTACCTGACCGTCGGACCTTTCGCCGCGAACTTAAGACATATCTATTCTCTCACGCAGGACTGGCTTGAATTTTAATTTTTTAGATGATTTTATGGGTTTTAAATTTTAATTAGTTTTATATGGTTTGAAAGTATTTTAAAATTTGGGCCAAATTTAGTAAGTTTTTTAATTATTGTTTTTAGTAATATTGTATGTGTCTTGATTGTTATTTTATTTGGCTGTTAACCGCCCTGAGTCCTTCGGGAGAAGGGCAGTATACAAATTAAAATATTATTATTATTATTATTATTATTATTATTATTATTATTATTATTATTATTATTATTATTATTATTATTATTATTATTATTATTATTACAGATCCTCACATCCAGGACATAAACTGTTTCAACTACTACCCTCAAAACGACGCTCTAGAGCACTGCACACCAAAACAACTAGACACAAGAACAGTTTTTTCCCAAAGGCCGTCACTCTGCTAAACAAATAATTCCCTCAACACTGTCAAACTATTTACTAAATCTGCACTACTATTAATCTTCTCATCGTTCCCATCACCAATCTCTTTCCACTTATGACTGTATGACTGTATGACTGTAACTTTGTTGCTGGCAATCCTTATGATTTATATTGATATATTGACCATCATTTGTGTTGTAAATGTACCTTGATGAATGTATCTTTTCTTTTATTTACACTGAGAGCATATGCACCAAGACAAATTCCTTGTGTGTCCAATCATACTTGGCCAATAAATTTTTTTTTAAAAAAATTCTATTCTATTCTATTCTATCATTGACACTATCTAACCATCTCATCCTCTGCCATCCCCTTCTCTTTTTGCCTTCACTCTTTCTCAGCATCACAGTCTTTTCCAGTGAGTCCTTTCTTCTCATTGGGGGGCCAAAGTATTTGAGCTTCAGCTTCAGTCTCCATCCTTCCAAAGAATAGTCAGGGTTGATTTCCTTTAGGATTGACTGATTTGATCTCCTTGCATTCCAAGGGACTCTCAAGAGTCTTCTCCAACACTGCAAAGCCCAGTACACTCAGTATAACTTTTCCCATGTAAAGTTGTGTATTGGACTACACCTACCTCTACCTACCAGTACAAACCAGTGGTGAAATCTGAACTGGTTTACTACCGGTTCACAGGCTGCACATGATGCCATGCCCCAAATGCGCGCTGTGCATACATGCACAGTGTGCACCTTGCATCAAATGCAAGGTGTGTGCACACACGCGCAGTGTGCAGTACACACCAAAAGGAGCCATGGGGTAAGTAGAACAGTGCATGGGGGGGTGGTAGTGATCAGCTGTGGCACGTGATCTTTGGAGCCTTTTTTTTAACTTTTAAAAGCATTTTTTACAACCTATTCAGACGATCGCATAGCACAGCTGTGATCATCGGAGCCTCTATTTTTTTACTTTTTAAAATAATAATAATAATAATAATAATAATAATAATAATAATAATAATAACAACAATAATAATAACAATAACAATAACAATAACAATAACAATAATAATAATAATAATAATAATAATAATAATAATAATAATAATAATAATAATATTTTAATTTTTATACCACCCTTCTCCCAAAGGACTCAGGGCGGTTAACACCCTGAGTAAAAAAAGAATTTTTACTACCGGTTCCAGAGAACAGATAGTAAAAAAATACCTAAAAAGTAAAAAAAGAAAAGTTTCGATGATCAGCTGAGCAACGCACGATTTTCGGAACTTTTTTTTTTTACTTTTTAAAGCATTTTTAACTACCAGTTCTGGAGAAGCGGTAGTAAAAAATGCTTAAAAAGTAAGAAAAAAAGTTCTGACAATTGCACGTCACTCAGCTGATAGTTGGAACTTTTTTTTTTACATTTTTTTACTACCGGTTTGGTGAACTAGTAGCCTTTTTTACTACCGGTTTGGGTGAACCAGGCCGAACTGAGAGCATTTTACCTCTGGTACAAAGCACAATGTAATGCAAATGGAAAATAGAAATGCAAGTGGTAAATAGTCAATGGGCAAGGTGCCAATCTCTATGTGATAGTTCCTCCATACGGATTATTAAAACACTCATACATAAGTGTGAAGATGGAATCTTCCTATATTGATTCCATAACTGAAGAAAATACAAAGCATTTGTTCATGTGTAATTGCAGATTGATTTGGTAGTAAGTATGGTAGGTAGTAAGTAGGTACTAGGATGGGAGAGAACAATCAAAATTCAAATTTTCTTCAGGCAAGGAAGCTCACTGAATAGATCTGAGGGACTATCTCTACTCAAACTATATCTGGTGTTGTTATGGTGGGGGGAAAATGGGAAAGGTGGATTCAAGGTAATGCAAACAAACATTTTAATTCTACCTTTCATCACTTCTCTGACTTTGTAATTCTAAAAAGAAGCAGTGATTTCCTAGAATTTTCAGGGAATTTTGTCTGAAAGATTCCTAGATGCCTCTGCTATGCTAATAAAGTAATTAAAGGTAATAACTCACCTTTATTGCCTAAATTGTATGCAGTAATAGACTGCATACAAGATACCATATTAAAATTAAATCAGACACGATGGGGCATTGGTATATATACTGGTATATATTGGTATATTTGGTATCGGTATATTTCAGGACCCCTACACAATTGGATATCTGCTTTTCTGTCTAACAGACAACAAGTGGTTAAAATTGGTAATGCTCTATCAAATCCTGTTCCTGTCAAGAGTGGCATTCCTCAAGGCAGCGTCATTGGACCAACTCTCTTTATACTATACATAAATGATCTTTGTGACCATATCTCAAGTAACTGTGTTCTCTTTGCTGACGATGTCAAACTGTTTAACACCACAGACAATACATCTACCATTCAAAAAGACCTTGATCATCTAACTGCTTGGTCTAAACTTTGGCAACTACAAATCTCAACCAGCAAATGCTCAGCCTTACATATTGGAAAAAAGAACCCAATCACTAAATACATGCTTGATGGACATTACCTTACAGATGACCTCCACCCTGTCAAAGACCTTGGAGTTTTCATATCAAATGATCTAAGTGCCAAAGCCCATTGCAACTACATAGCAAAAAAGGCTCTAAGAGTTGTTAACCTAATCTTACGTAGCTTCTTTTCCAAAAACACCACACTACTGACCAGAGCATATAAAACATTTGCTAGGCCAATTCTTGATTACAGCTCGCCTGTCTGGAACCAGTGGTGGGATTCAACCAGTTCGCACCACTTCAGGAGAACCGGTTGTTAACTTCCTTAGCAGTTTGATGAACTGGTTGTTGGATGAAATCATTAGGGAAGAGAACCGGTTGTTAAATTATTTGAATTCCACCACTGTCTGGAACCCATGCCACATTTCTGACATCAATACAGTTGAGCGTGTCCAGAGGTATTTTACGAGAAGAGTTCTCCACTCCTCCATAACCAACAAAATACCTTATCCCACCAGACTTGAAATCCTGGGTTTAGAAAACTTGGAACTCCGTCGCCTTTGACAGGACCTGGGTTCATAGAATCATCTATTGTAATGTCCTTCCTGTTAAAGACTACTTCAGTTTCAACTGCAATAATACAAGAGCTACCAATAGATTTAAACTTAATGTCAACCGCTCCAATTTGGATTGCAGAAAATATGACTTCTGTAACAGAATTATCTGTCTTGGAATGCATTACCTGACTCTGTGGTCTCTTCTCATAACCCCAAAAGGTTTAACCAAAATCTATCCACTGTTGACCTCACCCCATTCCTAAGAGGACTTTAAGGGGCGTGCATAAGAGCACAAACATGCCTACCGTTCCTGTCCTATTGTTTCTTTCCCTATATATATATATATGCTTATACTTTTTTGTTTCTCCTCATATATATGTTTATATATTATATAATCTTTTTGTGTGATGCTTGTGTATATTGTTATGACAAAATTAAATAAATAAATAAATAAAATATAGAAAACTGAACTTTGGAATTGAAACCCATCCTAATTTGGACAGATCCTGCACTTTTGCTGGAAGAATTGTTTGCTCATTGGAAATATTCATCACTCAATTTTCAGATAGTAGCTGTGACATCGCATACTTTTACCTAATTCTAAGTATGCTAATGGTACTTGTTTTCTTTTGTTTTACATATCCAATTGGATTAACCCAAACTCAAGAAACACACAAGAACACTGGATACTTTGTTCTGCCTTAAGTCCTGTCTCACTGAGAGCTCTCTTTTTTCTCTTAATGACCATATTTGTGCACTTTTTTTCATTGTATTTTGTTCCTGCTCTGTTGCTATTCATTTTCCCTCTCTTTTACACCTTCTAAAGAAAACCATCTTTTTTGTTCAATTGCTATATTGTTTACTGGTGACTTCAAAGCTCCAAAATGCACATCCCCAATCACACACACCTGATCTATTTCAGAGTGCTAGCTTGATTGGCAGCTCTGCTTTGCTGCTGATGGGCAGAAGGCAGCATAGGTGCCTGCAATTTAACTAAGCAGCCTGCTCTTCCACATACTGCTTTTCTAGGCTGGTTGGACTTGATGACACTTATCTATACCTTGGATGCACTGCAGCTTGAATATTACAACACATGCTACATAGAACTCTCTTTAAAAGACCAGAGCCAAAACACAGAAGGTGGGTAATAATTGATGTTGATAACACAAAAGTGAGTTTTGAAATAGACATGTTTGCCAGATTTATATTTTAGATATTATCAAAACTCCAAATAGCTTGACTAACTGTACTCTGGACTCGTTGCTCCTGTGAGTGCCCCCTGGTGGATCCGGAGGAAATTACAAGGATACTGTGCCTGCCTGAGGATTTTGTATTTTTTTTTTTTCCTTAATGGCAAAAGGTCAGAGACCAACTGCTGGAGAGATGGAGAGAATTTTGGAAAAGTTATCTAATATGGACAAGAAATTGGATGAAATAAGAGCAGAAATTGTGACTATCCAAAAGGATTTAAAGGATACTCAACAAGTTTCAGCAGAAAACAAGCAGAAAGTGGAAGGTTTGGAGGGTGAGATACGGGCAGTGCAGAAAAGAGAGGAGACGACAGGCAATGCTGTGCTTGGACTACAGATGGATAAAATGTCTTATTTCCTTAGGTTTCAAAATTTGGAAGAAGTGGACCAAGAAGACTTGAGAGATGTTGTGACTAAATTGTTGGGAGAATTTCTTGGGAGAGGTGTTGATTTCATGAATTGGGATGTGGATCGAGTTTATAGAGTTAATTCAATATGCACGCATGCAGTTCCCAGAGAGGTTCATGTCAAATTTGTGAGAAGAGGCGAGATGAAATTCTTAGAAAACATAGGAGTGGGGCACTGATTTACAGGGGCAGGAGATAGCCATTCTGAGGCAGATTCCCAGACAGGTACGTGAAAAAGAAAGAAATATTATTTTTGTCAAGCAAATTGTACCAGAAGGAGTGGGCTTCAGATGGCTGATGCCAGAGGATTGATGATTTTCCGGGAGGGCATTACGAAAAAATCAGTACAATTGCGGAGGCTACGGCCTATGTGGAGGAACACAAAGCCTCCTGGAATCAGATGACCCAGGAATTGAAGAAGGGAGGTTATAGATCATGGGCGAGCGGCTGCCGCTGTTGCGGCCCTGGAGTTGGGTCAGGCTGAACCCAGAGTTCTGAGATCCAAAACTAGGAAGTGATAAAGATATTTGGGATTGTGTTGGTTTTCCTTATTCTCTTTTGTACGATATTCTGTTTATTCTTGACCCTTCTTTATTACGTATTTAAAATTTGTAAACTTAGCTACTTCGTGTTACCTGCTTGCCATATGGCTGTTGTATGTGTTAAAAAATTTGAGTAAAATTCTTATTTTAGATAAGAAAAATGAAAATTTACCATACCTGATATGTATTTGTATAAACCTTTTTTTTGACTAATAAAAACTTTTTGAATAAAAAACTCCAAATAGCTTGGAGCCTGATTGAGAAAGGCCCTTCTCATTATGAATCCTGCCTAGTTTTTAAGATATTCAAGGCAGCCTGTTTAGAATAGAATAACAGAGTTGGAAGGGACTTTGGAGGTCTTCTAGTCCAGGGGTCTCCAACCTTGGCAACTTTAAGACTTGTGGACTTGAAGACTTGTGGAGACTTGTGGAGACTTGTGGAGTTGAAGTCCACAAGTCTTAAAGTTGCTAAGTCTTGTTCTAGTCCAACCCCCTGCTCAAGCAGGAAAACCTATACCATTTCAGTAAATGGTTGTTCAATTCCTTCTTAAAAGCTTCCAGTGCTGGAGCATTCACAACTTCTGGAGGCAGGTTATTCACACAAAATGATGTGTGTGTGTCCATGTGCGTGAGTGCCCATCACACCAAAGGAGAGGTCCATCTCCTCAAGCCCAGGTGCGATTGGCAGCTTCCCAGCACTGATCCAGATAAAAGTCCCCAAACTTGGAATGGTGTGTGTGAGTATGCCAATAGTAAACAGAAGAGAAGAGAAGAGGGAATAGAATAGAATAGAATAGAATAGAATAGAATAGAATAGAATAGAATAGAATAGAATAGAATAACAGAGTTAGAAGGGACTTTGGACAACTTCTAGTTCAACCCTGTTTGACATCTTCAGTGTCAGAGGCCACAATAGCCTTAATAAAAAACAATGATATCAGAATGACATCACATGCCCAATACATCATCATATAAACATGGCACTTACATGCTTGCTGTCTGATATAAGTGCATAAGACACACCATTTGCATAATGATGTGTTTGCACACAGGCCACATTGCTGGCTGTCCCACCCCAGAAACCCTTCACTTTTTTGGCCAGTGGGAAACTGTCTTCTGCCTTGTTTCTGCATTAAGGAATCCCATTTGGGCACTGTTGATTCAGCAGAGTCAATGTTATGTAGAGTTGTTATGTAACAACTGTAGTTGCTATATCACTTTAATACTAATTTTGTATTCATTAGAACCGATAACTCCCTTCAAGGTGTGTTGGTGTGCCTGGGCCAGGTGGGCTAGACACTTGGGGAAAGGGAAAGAAGGGCAGGATTGCCAGCAATCCCTTCAAGGGAATTGCTGTAATAGTAACTTGTGTTTTCAATTTTGAAACCATTCAACTGTTTTACTTTGATACTTTTTAAAAAAAACAACATTGGAGTTGAAATGCAAAAGTAAAGAAAACAAATGTTGAAATTTATTTTCTAGCTTTTGACCTCTTTAGTTAGATTAGATGCAATAAATCTAATCTATAGTATTTTTAACTACAATTAAAAAAAATAAAAACTAATGCAAACTAAAAGAATAAAAAATATATAGAAAAGAAAAAGAAAAAATACAAAAAAAGAAAAAATATGTAAAGAAATTATTCTCCTTCCATTCCTTCATCACAAGAATAAACAATTTTAGTAATTATCATCTTCTCTTAAAATATAACAAATTATCTCTTCTTCCCATATTCCATCTCTTATCTATAAACATTGTTTCGTCTGTTCAGCAAAATTTCATTAAGGGTTACTAGAGATAACAGTATATTTATTTTAAGATTAACTTTGATCAAATATTCCAACTTTATCCCTTCTCAATTCTAACTTCTTAAAAGATTTAACTTTATAAATCTAATATAGAAAAGTTAACCACATCACTCTTTTGGCTTTTTATTTTTATATTTCTTTTGAATTATTAAGACCTCAGCAGGTTCCATTTGTATATCCAGTGTAGAATCTTTTTCTATATCAATCCTGTATCAATTCTAAAATCTTATTTCAAATCCATCTGGGTTGTTAGTCTATTTGTAATTTTCCAAAACCAAAGCTCTACTCACCATTTTGCTTCTTTATTCTGAAATAATTTAACTTTACAGCATCTTTTACTAAGGAATGAAAGAAATTCACTCAATGCTGTAAAATTTGTGAATCCAAAGGTTCCTAATAGCTGAAAAGCAATTAAGCAATTTACAAAGTGGCACAAAATGGAAGTAGGTATGTGAACCCAATGTCCTTTTAAAAGTTCTGACCACATTTTGTACAAAAAAAGGTGGCTTTCCTGCATCTCCCAAAACATGAAGACTGATTTCTTATAGTCTGCTCATAGAAGCGACTGAATGGAACATTTATAGGTGATCTCAAGACTTCTTATTATCTGGAAAGGAATTATGAAGTTACTCTAGTCACTAGCTTTTTATTTTGCAGCGGTTGTTGGTTCTACTTTTAGTGGAGATTCTTCAGCTTGGCACTTCCCCCCAGAAGTCAATGTTTTGAGAATTGCCCCATGAACTGATTGAATTAATACATTTGAAATTAATTGAAAGTGGATTTGAAACAGCAATTAATTGGATTTATATTTACTTACACTCCTATTTCACGCTTAAAACAAATTAAGGAACTGATGAAGGAGTTCTGTTGTTTACAATAACATTCAGGACAGCTCCATGTGTGCTTTGCTATATTTCTTACAAACACTTTATTTTCCAGTAAGAAATACAACTTCAAGAGCAATTATTTCAAGAATAATTCAGTCCCACTGGTTAGTTCACCCATCATGCTAAACCATAGACTGTTTATTTTTGGTTGAGTGAAAAACATGAACAATGTATTAAAAATCTGATTTACGGTAACTATATGAACACACCCTCAAATTAACTTTTTAGAAAAGCAGAATACGGATGCTATGGTATCTATGCTTTGTTATCCTAGCTAAAATTGGTAAACTTTTCCTTTACTGTAGAACAAGTTTTACTTCTTTTCTGTGAGAACACTATGAGTTTTAAAGTATGATTTTGCTTTCTTTATGATCAAGATATCTTCCTGAAAGAGTGGAGCGTGGGAAGTAAAGGAAACGCCTTTGGCTTCAGTCTTGTGTTTTGGAGAGAGAGTTCTCTCTCTCTCTCCCTCTCTCTCTCCCTCCCCCCTTCTTTCAGAAACAGAGAGAGAGGGCGGGGGGGAGGGGAAGAGAGAGAAATATATTAGATGTTAACAGAAATGTGTTTGATACAAATTTGTATCTATTTCATGGATTTCCTACAACTAAGGAAAAAAGCCAGATAAAGACTAATGTTAATGTTGGATTAAGAATAATTTAATGGGTATATTGTTATATTCTGTTAGGAGAAGCAGCAATCTGTGATGTACTGTGTATGAAAAAATGTTATTTAAAAATTCAATTGTGTTTCTGGTTCATATTCATAATTTTATGTTGTGAATAATTACCGCACTTGAAGATCAGTTGATAATTCCTACACTAGAGATAGTAAAAGCTGAAGTTTCAATTTAGCTTTCATTAGCAGTAAGTCTATGTAACATATAGAGATTTGATGCCTTATATAAACTTTAGTACAAATGCTGAATTCACAGAAATCACTGTGCAAAATAAATGGTAATTTTTGACCACTGAACCTAATATGCAATGTGTTTAAAACACATGTTGGGTGGAGACCTCTGTCTAGAGGAAGTATCAGATGCTTATGGTCTCTTACCCCTTCTCTCCTATAAACCACAGCAAGAATATCAAGGGAAGAATAAAATGTTAAATACTCTGTTTTAAAAAGAAAGAAAGAGAAGACAGATTCATGTTAAAAATCTACACGGTTTTAAAGCAAGATATATATATTGTATGACATGTATTCCAATTGTTGCTTTACAAAACATCAATTTGAAACCTTTTGAGTATAATGCCTTATGATAAGAACAAATGTTTATCTTTTTCCCCCTGTCACTTAATAGCTGCCCCTGGAATGGTAACAGCACAGCTGTAGCCAGGAAAGGGCAAATAGAATTGGAGCCAGGAGTATTTCAAACATGTCCCTTTGAGTTACTATTCCTTTGAAGCAGTTTCAAGAATCTGAATAGTTAATATTTTTTAGTGCCATGCTTAAGATTGCCATAAAGAAAATTAGTGCTACATCTTAAAGGGTGGATTAAATTCACATATATTCACTAAACCAAGGGTTTATGATGTTTTGTTTTGTTTTGCTTGTTTAATGTAATGTGTGAGTAGTGTATGAGTCTACCCATTATGGAATTATCTAAGACCAATTTAGACAGCATACTTTTGCTGACTAAAGTACAACATATAGATTTGTGCTTGCACATGTGCAAAAGCATGTGCATGTAGATATATACAAACACATATGGAGGCTGGGTAGAATTGGGTTTGTATTGATTCCATATTGCCTTACAAACTTACTTTCCTTTTTTAAAATCATCTTCTATCTTTTAAATTTTTCTTTACAAAGTTGGGATTGTTCCCGTTTTATGTCTCAGGCATCCAATAATAGTTTAAGCTATGTTACCCCACAGAGTTTTGCCTTAGTATTTGTTGCATTAACTTGAGAGGCTAATTGAAGCTAAGCAGGTTACCAAACCTCAGAAGTATTCCTGTCCTTGCACCCTAGATTGTCTACGTAGGAGATATTGGGTTGAGATAAGAGGGGAAAACACCAGTTCTACGCCAGAGTACTTAAAACAGATTTGGACTGCCCCAGCCATGAACTAAGGAGGATAGGAAGCCAACACCATAAGTACATTCTCTACAAAGAGAGATCATTTTACTTCCATGGAGAACAGCATGTGTGGATGATGCCTTGGTGTTTCTCTGACTTTTACCCCTTTGATTGTGGGGTTCATTTGTTTCTACATTTTCTAATTTTTTTAACCACTGCTACTTCTGGAGTTTAACCTAAATTCTATTGTCATTAAGCTGTCTTGCTCCAACACTTCAGCAGGAAAGAATGTAACTTCCAAGAAATGAAATGGTCTGACCAAGACACTCTGGAAGGAGATTTCATTATTTGGAACTGAAATCTTACAACAGGAAAAAAAAAATACATTTTTCTCCCTCCTTTAAAAAGCTAGTGAGAACTTTCTCACTCAAAAAAAGCAAAACGAAAGGGAAGATATAGATTTTGCAGCCTCAGTAAGTAATGAATCAGCTGAAGTTGTTGATGCCATGGTTGCTCAATTTCTCTCAGTTGTTCTCACAGCTGATGGTGGCTCACTCAGAATTCACCACCAGATATCCTCTGTCATGTCCTCCAAAGCCTATAATTAGAATTGCCATACTTTTCTCCCTCTCTCTCTGTCTTCATCAGAGACCAGGGTAAATATTTATTGAGTTTTGGCAAAGCCAAAATGTAAGATAAGGCTTGTGAAAAATGAAATAAAAATCTAGGCATCTGCATCCATTTATTATCATAGACATAATTCTATCTTTTGAAAAAAAAAAAACTAAGATAAGCACCTAATTATTATTTATTATTGTAGTAGCTGTTTGATGCCTCCTGAATACATTTGACATTATTCTTAATATTTATCTATTATTGCCATAACAATATCAAAAGCAGGAGCATTCAGTTCTTCTCCTTGACAGTCATTTTAGTATGTAAGAAGGATATGACAGCCACAAAATAGGGATACTTCATACTTTTTTGATTGCACATCTTATAAGAATTGCCAGACTGATAAACTAATATACCTTGAATGTCTTCACAAGAAACAGGTGTTCTTCTTGGCAGAGTATTCCATGTCTCCATTTTAATGTACAAATCAGAGGAAATTTTGTGTATTTGTGCATCTTTCCCAGCTTATTTCTTCCATTGTTCTGCACACTAATTCAAAAACTCAGTCAAAAAAGGGAAAGAGAAATTATAGACAATTTACAGAAGAGATTACATTCTTTTGCCACTGATAAATTGTCATTGAACAGCATCAAATGCAGCAGTCACTCTCAAAGACATTCATATGTAGATATTTTCAGATTGATTAAGGGATTATAAATTGTTTTGTAAAATTTGTGAAGAACTTAGTAAACCTATTTGGTTATAGTAAATAAATAATTTTTCAAATATGTCCTAGCGCTAGTGATACATTTCACTGGCTGGGTGAGTGATATACAGCTGAAAACAGTGTGAGACAAACTCACAAATGGCATCATAGTCTTACAATTTAATTAATTAATTCATTCATTATAGAGTTTGTAACTATAGACAATAACTCATTCATGTATATATAAGTAATGAACAAATTGCTCTGGGGGTATTGCACAAAGGCCACCTTATTATAAATGACTAAGGATGCCATTTCGGAAGAAATGAGTAACATTGTAGATTTGCAGAACCAAGAACTAATGGGATTATAACTTTTAATATAGCCTTAGAACAAATGTCATAACTGGCATGGATTTCAATAAACAAGCAGAGCCCACAATCAATATAAATACTGTACAACTAAGTAAATGAATGTTATCGTGAGAAGCTCTACAATGTTTGATTGTGATGCAAAATGGGGGGGGGGTTTCCTGGATGTGACAGTGGCAGTCGGAAAAGCATGCCTTGCTAATTATATCATATTTTTCCATGCTCAGGAGATAGCAACCCATCTGTAGTTTATCACAAGTACATTGGAAAAAGAATAAGTGAACCATGTCACCACCATTTTTTTTTAAATTTACATTTATATCCCGCCCTTCTCCGAAGACTCAGGGCGGCTTACATTGTGTAAGGCAATAGTCTCATCCTATTTGTATATTTATATACAAAGTCAACTTATTGCCCCCAACAATCTGGGTCCTCATTTTACCTACCTTATAAAGGATGGAAGGCTGAGTCAACCTTGGGCCTGGTGGGACTCGAGCCTGCAGTAATTGCAAGCAGCTGTGTTTAAAAACAGGCTTCTTACAGCCTGAGCCACCCACAGCCACAAAACCATGTTTTGTGGTACTAGCCAATCATGATATGTCCTACTGTATCTTGCTTCCTTATTTATTTAAAGGACATTACCATTCTGTCCAGCATTTGTGAAGTTTTGGTAATAGACATTTAAAATATCTTCAATGAGCGTTGAAGAGTACATACACTTTTTGGGATAGTATCTGAAAAAAAAATTAACAGCACCAAACTGAGACAAATTAAAATTTTACTCATGCATTTCTTTAAATCTGTATATCACAATTGACTGAACAGAAGATAGTAAAGAAACATTCCCTTTCCTTTTGCAAATAGAGATGGAATTGATGGAATGAAGAATCAGAATACACAATGGCCACTGTGTATTCTGATCCTTCGTTCTCCTTTTGATGTCTGCTTCAAAATATATGTTGTTAGTTAAATGTGGTGTGGCATGTACATGGAGCATATAGCCCTTTATCACCTAGAAACATCTTTCTCACCAAATCTGACTTATAATGTAGGGCATTCAAGATTCTGGAACAAAATGAAGAAAAGTCAGGAGATATTGCAAAAGCCATATATAATTGGCAGATTAAGAGAAAAAGCTACGGCCATCTCCCATATATTTATTCTGATGAATTCCAGTGAAGTCTGTTATTATTTCTGAAATAGGTTACTCCTATCATAGGAAAAACAGTATTGTGTGAAAGCATTTGGGGGAACTATGGGGTTTTTGTTTAGTTCAAATGGCTGAAATGTCTTTTATTTGCCAACTTGGGTGTTTGCACTTTGCTGGATTGCAGAGCAATCAAGAGAAAACTATAGACCACAGGATTTATACAGTAGTTAGTGTTATAAACATTTACCAGAACTGTGTTTTCCATAAGAAAATCAGCCTTTGGCACTCTCTCATGTGGAGTTCTCTAGGATCCACCTCACTGATGGAGGATTCCAAAATGGTGGTTTTGAAAATAAATTTCCAGATTTAGCCACATCTGAAGAATCCACAAAATACTTCTTTGAAGGCTAGGATTAACACCTTTCCCACACTGAACAATAAAAGCAGTATTTATATGTCATTTCTTTCGCATTTCTTTTGCTAATACAGTATACATACATACATACATGCATACATACATATATATACACACACACACACACACACACACAAACATACACACATATATATGTACATACATACATATGTGCCTGTGTGTGTCTGTGTGGTTTTGGTAGAGAGCAGTTGGATGATTCCAATCAAGAATGCATTGATAACACTCTTCATATTATAACCAACACTCTTCATATTATACATTAATGATCTATGTGACCATATTAAAAGTAATTGTGTTCTTTTTGCTGAGGATGTCAAACTATTTAACACTACCAACAATACAGCTACCTTTCAAAAAGACCCTGACTTTGTGTCAGAATGGTCAAAAACTTGGCAACTCCAAATCTCAACCAGCAAATGCTCAGTCTTACATATTAGAAAAAAGAACCTAAACACTAAGTACACACTTGATGGACATTACCTTACAGATGACCCCCACTCTGTTAAAGACCTTGGAATTTTCATATCCAATGATCTAAGTGCCAAAGCCCACTGCAACTACATCGCAAAAAAGGCTTTAAGAGTTGTAAACCTAATCTTACATAGCTTCTTCTCTAGAAACACTACACTACTAACCAGAGCTTATAAAACATTTACCAGAACTGTGTTTTCCATAAGAAAATCAGCCTTTGGCACTCTCTCATGTGGAGTTCTCTAGGATCCACCTCACTGATGAAGGATTCCAAAATGGTGGTTTTGAAAATAAATTTCCAGATTTAGCCACATCTGAAGAATCCACAAAATACTTCTTTGAAGGCTAGGATTAACACCTTTCCCACACTGAACAATAAAAGCAGTATTTATATGTCATTTCTTTCGCATTTCTTTTGCTAATACAGTATACATACATACATACATGCATACATACATATATATACACACACACAGACACACAAACCTACACACATATATATGTACATACATACATATGTGCCTGTGTGTGTCTGTGTGGTTTTGGTAGAGAGCAGTTGGATGATTCCAATCAAGAATGCATTGATAACACTCTTCATATTATAACCAACACTCTTCATATTATACATTAATGATCTATGTGACCATATTAAAAGTAATTGTGTTCTTTTTGCTGAGGATGTCAAACTATTTAACACTACCAACAATACAGCTACCTTTCAAAAAGACCTTGACTTTGTGTCAGAATGGTCAAAAACTTGGCAACTCCAAATCTCAACCAGCAAATGCTCAGTCTTACATATTAGAAAAAAGAACCTAAACACTAAGTACACGCTTGATGGACATTACCTTACAGATGACCCCCACTCTTTTAAAGACCTTGGAATTTTCATATCCAATGATCTAAGTGCCAAAGCCCACTGCAACTACATCGCAAAAAAGGCTTTAAGAGTTGTAAACCTAATCTTACATAGCTTCTTCTCTAGAAACACTACGCTACTAACCAGAGCTTATAAAACATTTGCTAGACCAATTCTTGAATACAGCTCGCCTGTCTGGAACCCATACCACATTTCAGACATCAATAC